>NC_043764.1:4489859-4805329 GCF_902148845.1 Salarias fasciatus | reverse complement strand
AAACTAAGGCCCTGTTTACACCGTGTTCTCAAATGAAAGTGGAAAGTTGTTGTATTCTGGATGTCTGTCTCCATGACAACGGTGCTCAAAACCACTGAAAATGCAATTTTCGGAAATTGGCTCCCAAGGTGGAACTTTTTGAAAAAACTGTCACTCTGTCTCCCTGCAAATGGGGGAAAATATTGCTACTGCACTTGCACTCTACCACCGTAGTAAATGGTTGCACTTGCGCAGGTAGATGGACAATAACGACAAAGTTTGCCTCCAGAGTGTCAGGACTCCAGGTCCATATTCTCCTGGGACTAGTCGAGAGTTATCTGTAATAAAAATCCAACTTCGATATCAGTTCATGCAAATGTCTGTAAACTGACCATTGTTAATATTTAGGGTGTATTTTTCTCTGGTTTCACAACACAACAAACCGCAGCAACAACCAGTGACCCAACATGAAAACTAGACTGTTTCAAGCATTTCTTTTTTATAAACAGACATAATTGTCAAAACGTTGCCGTGTAAACTGAAACTTTTCTGAAACGAAAAAGCCAAACAGTGTGTTTTCACTTTAAACGTCATGTAAATGGGGTCTAGATGACACCAACTGACATTGTAAAAGGCCATTCAAGGCATTTGGCTTCGCATTACTTGTGACCGCATAATTTCCAAGGTTTCACTTCAAGTTTGAATGTGTTCCTGCCAACGAGACTTTGCAGGGTGGGTGACAGAACCCGTTGTCCACACATCTCTAATTTCCAAATTTGAGCAGGAATACTCCACCAAGTCCTTGCTTTGTGCTCCTGTTTCCCCCAGCAGAGAGAAGCAGACCCTGCACTCTGCGCCACTGAAGCGGAGTGTGGTCTGGTGAGGAAATCTAGACATTTCCAAATTTATCGTTGAATAAACTGGCAACGCTGAGAGCGGCTGACAGGCCATTCATCGTGACCGGTGCTGGCCCAATGGCGTGCACGGACAAGGCTGCCGTGCTTTGATTTCCTGTCCGGCCCGCCATGACAGATGAGCTCTGGAGATGGTGGAGGCAGCACGGCCTCTCGCCCATCTCAAGGCTTCAGCTCTCTGCCCACAAGTTCACCGACACTCCATGTGGCCCTCAGGGGACCGAGCAGGTGGGATTGGTAGAGAGCTGTTCAGGAAAAAGTGAGAAGTACTCAGTGGTTAAAAAAAAACCAAAAACAAATGGATTGTTTTTTAAACTGAGTCCCAGACTTGCTGATAAAATGATGGTTAAAAAATCGGGGTGGGCAGTATTTGCTTTTACAGCTGCTCTGACAGGTCAAAGCAGGGAGTTTAAAAAGAGGATTTTAACAGGATTTGAAGATTACACGTACGGATTAAAAAAAAAATACTGCATGCTTCATTCTTAACATTCAGCTCAGAGCTGCAAAGAGCAGTGAGCAACATACAGAGGATGTCAGCCCTCAAATCATCTCTAAAGGTTTAAACCATCAAGCCGCAGCCAGGAGAGAGCCCGCCTACCCGGGGAATACATCAAGGATAGTAAAGTTCACCAGAGATTGATAGAGCAATTTGTACAATAACACACTAATGAGATCATTTTCAGATGAAAACGAGTCAATAATAAATGGCTGAGGGGAAGGGGAGGCTTTGCTGTGCCTCCAGATTATATGCAGAGGCTTGAGAGGCGGTTCAGGAGCTGCGACGAGGGCCCGGTGACAGCCCCATTTTGGGAGAAAACACTGCAAATGAGAGGCAAAGGGAGCACATTTCAACACACAGGCAGTTCATTTTTCACATCACTGTCTACTTTTGTTCCCCGGCAGCTGCCAAAGACATGATGTGGGCACTATCCCTCCTCCACAGCGGTAATTATGCTGCTGCCCAGTGCTTGATTAAAAGATCTAATCTACAAACTTAGTGTTCAACATCTCCCAACAAGTTCCAGTGCTTTAAGTCAGTGCTCTGTGTCTGCATCGGCGCTGGGATCCCTGAATGTTTTGTCATGGACGGCAGCCAATGAAGTGCAGAGAAACATCCTTTTGCTTTCTATTCTGTTTCAGGGTGAAGGTGTAATTGCACCAGTGGATGTATTATTCAAAGGAAGCATGGCATGGATGGATATAGCCTCAGTCTGAGTGATTTTACAAAGCTCCCAGGGCAAAAATCAAGCTTCTTCTTTGTGTGTGTGCCTGACATTCAAATCAGACTGAGTTACTTTATCACCCAGCTCAACTGTTCCAGCCTTCACAGAGCCTGATGTATGTTGCAACATTAGAGCAGAGAAATGTCATGACAGCTTGGCAACAGGGCTGCAGTGCATTTCAAATGCCATATAAGAAACTTTATGAAGTGTCCTGTAGCAGAAGTAATGTCCAGAGGCTCTACATTCTGCAGCTCTCACACAAGATAATAATCTCAGTGTCACATATTGATTGCAAAATACTAAAAGTTGTAACAAGGTCATCGAGGACTGACTAATAATGAGCTTGGATGCATTACGTGTCCCTGTAAGGCTGTTTTATTGAACATTATCGGGATTGTTTTCCCCTCTGGATCAACTGGCTCTGACCACACGCGTGCAGCTGCATCCCAATAAGAAGCCCACAGAGACCTGCCTGCTGCCGGCAAAGTAATAAATAGCTGGAAGAGCCCTTACCCTCTCCTGAGCAGATGGGAGTAGATGAGCCAGAGGAGCAGCAGGCAGCAGAGTGACGCACCTCCACCTGCGGAGAGCGTCTTCACTCCAGACTGCATCCTACTACACCTTCAGCCTTTTCCGTAGATTATCCAAACTTTGAACGCCCGTGCCGCTCAGATGTCAAGCAGATCGGTGGAAGAGTGGCTAATCCAGTGGCGTCTCCGAAGCCTGTCGTCGGCATCCATTTTGAGGTGATAAAGAGAGGGACCGATAATAATCCCCCTTCTTTTGCTTCTCAAATCCCCTCGGTTGAGCCACATATCCATCCGGGCTGCTCCAGCACGCACAGAGGCTTCCAATGTCACCAGATTTGGCCAACTTTACGCAGCTGTGGCTTCAGAGCAGGGACTGACCGAGAAAAAGAAGAGTGTGTGTGCGCGCGTGTGTGTGGGTGGGTGGGTGAAGAGGGGGTGAGCAGCAGTCCCCCCGCAGTTTTGATTCCTCACACGGAGATGCTGATGATGCTGGCGGTAAAATCCCCTCTGCGCCACGCGCCGCTTCAGCACTAATATTCCCAGCCAAGTTCCAGCGCCGCGCGGCGGCCGCGCCGGGCTCCCGCTTCGGCTCTACGGAAGAGCCGCGCAACTTCCCATGACAAACATCACAATCACACCGCCAAACTTGTGCCCGAAACGCGCCGCTCCGGCGAGCCGTGGAGCGGAATCTCTCGCTCTTTCCCAAGAATAAACACCACTGGAGGAGGGAAAACGGATCAAGGCGCAAATGCGTCATATGTGGCCACTTGTGCACAGCGGCGCGGAGAACTGTCACGTCCAAACAGGAGACCGGCGGCGGTCGCTCGGCGCGCACGGACCAGACGCGCCAGAGCGCGGCGGTGCGTGCGGTGCCGTGCGGTGCGATGCGGGAAGTTACGCACGCATGTCACCTGTCTGAACCCCTGTTGTGGAAAGTCTGCAGTGGCGACGCTTTGCTCCCTGGACTCCAGAAAGAAAACACGACCCCCCCTCCTGCTCTCCTCCTCCGGCAGGGTTAAAGCAGCCTTATTCTATCCCAGCCTGCTCCATTTGCATGCAGGCGGCGACGAAGACAAGGATTCCCCCCCCTGTGAAGAAGGCAGGGGTCGTTGTTGCTGCTGGTGCTGCTGCTGCACTCAGAGTTTCACTGACTTACAGTGTTGCCATCTCTCTCTCTCTCTCGCTCTCTCTCTCTCTCTCTCTCTCTCTCTCTGTCCTAATTCCTCTCTCAAAGTGAGGGAGAGGGGAAAAAAAAACAATAACTTGGAGCTCTAAGGCTATAAATTCCAAACAGTAGATGATGATGCTTATTTATATACAGTACATGAACAAGTCCCATCTCAGCCCACAGGGAGACACAAGGCAGCAGCAGCACCCCGCCAATCACTCTGGTTACATGTTACTTTCCTCCTGATCGTCTATATGCCCTCTTCCAGCTGTGGAAAACGCCCTTGAGGGCTGCTGCACGGTCTGGAGACTGTAGTTAACATTTAGCACACTGGCAGTCGGGGAAAACGATGTTGTGAGGTCTGCTCCTCTATAAGACCTCTAGTGCTGCGTGTGCAGTGTCTAAGAGCTTTTCAAAGCAAGAAGTTGCATTAATATATACTGTCTAATATCACATCAGGTCTCAAGTGTGCACACACACAGACTCCCCAGACTGTGTGTGTGTGTTGGAGAGAGAAGGCTAAAGCTCTGCAGATGCCAGTCTGTCTTCTGAAAGTGCACCATTTAAGACTCCCCCGCCATTCGAGGGCCATTACTATAACTCACCCCCCTCATACGCACACATTCACCAGGTTCCATGACCACTGAATGTGCACTTTATTAGCAGATGGAGAACTTCCCCCTGTGTGCTGCTGTGCTATCAGCCTTTCGCTGAATGGCTTTTATGATGACGTATCGGCCCAGGCCAAGGCCTGTCACATCAGCGTTGTAATAGATGAAAAATTACTCGTATTCACACTGCAAAGACTGCGCATTTGTGAAGAATCAGACAGACTTGGCGGATTTTCCAGCCTTCGGGGACGCACATCTTTAACGCGGCTGATGTTTTGCGTTTTATTTGTAACCAGCTGCTGCGGCCGACGGTGGAGGGAGAACTGCAGGAGCTTGTCTGGCTTCCCTGGGCTCACTCAGTCATCAGCGCTCAGACTCAGGCTTCAGTCTTGTCTGAGTGACGTCGCAGCAGGGATGCAGTGTAATTAATCATAATCCATCACTGCGATGACAGGGCGCAAAAAAAAAAAGCAGGGAAAATCAGATAGTTTATCCTTACCTAACATATATATTTTTTCTTATTACCAATAACAGGCAGATCTTTTTCATGGCGGTTGGTGATGCTGTCAGTGACAGTACTGCATGTTCACCCCCCCAGTTTTACAGTTTTTGCTTTGTGGCTTGTTTGCAGGATTTTGGTGCCTTCGCATTGTTTTTTTTTCTTTTCTTTTTTTAAATACTGTATATGTCTGTCTTTAATGTGCATTAGGTCAAGTCATAGCCTTACAGTTCTGGGACAGGCATTCGAATCTGCTATTTGATATAAAATCTAGTACATTGCAATGACTTGCTATGGCGATGATTGTAAAAGAGGGAGCAGTCAAATAGATACTTATATTCTTGTTTACCACATTTTCTGGAAGGGCTGCCTGGAATGCCTCCCTGCTGTAAGAGATCAGGCCTCTGCAACACTTGACTGATTTGAATTGTGTGCATTGGACCTAAGAGACAGAAAATGCTCCAGGACCAGAACTGCAAAATACCAAATTATAATAAGCAGCAAAATATGATGCACCAGAAACTTGTTCCAAATCAACAACATTGAATTGTTGCTCACATCAATAACTGCAACAAAAACAAGTTTCACTACAGTTTGATAATTGTTTTATCACCTTTGCACAATTCATACAGACTAATTCATATTGTCACGGTAAGCAGTGGTTTGGTTAGCAGCTCACCTGATGTAGGTCTGGGTTTGATTTCAGACTGATGACTTTCAAAGCTGAGTTTGCATTTTCTTTCTGTGCCTGCAAGGAGTTTTAAGATAGATGGATGTACAGTATAGAAGTTTCTCATTTTAGTAAATAGTGCATATTTACATGGGTCCCAGTATAGAACCCTGAGGAATACCAACTGTTTTGCATATTGAAGAAATACTACTGGCATGCACTAGTCTGTACTTTAATACTGAGCGATCGCTGACATGCAGCCATTTATGTGTCACAGCAGCTAGACATTAACACAAACAGGGTAATAAACAAACAGTACATACACGAGTACATGCATACACGCATAAGTCATAAAATATTTGTTTTGATTCAAATATTCAGTAAAAGAAATTACTGGAAAGAAGAAATAAAACAACATAAATAATGATAATAAAATGAATAATAGGAAAAACATAGTATAAGAAAGAATAATGTATATTATTAATCATAATGATGTATGAAATTATGGAGTGTATTTGTACCGTGCTAACTGGGGTAAGTTCCAGGAGTCTGTGAATAAGCTGCTATAATAAATTGATTCTGCTTTCTCTGGTGAAATGACACCGCTGTGTGTTCCTCTGCTTTGATCGACCTTTGTGCATTGGCTGCATGCGCAGTTTGCTCAAGTTTAATCACACTGACTCGGGCAGAGTCAATTTACAGTCGCAGCAGCTGGGGGCTTGATTATTAACTAACGTCAGGCTATATTGTCAGCCTGTTGGTTTGTGGGGGACATTTCTGGCCTGAGTGCAGCTCAGTTCCACTCGGGACATCTGACATGTTATCACAGGAATAACACAGGTGTTCATAATAAAAATAATGGTGGCTGGTTTCAGTCCTCGGGGTTCTGGTGCTGTGCGTCCTGGCTCAAAGTCATAGCTTTCTAGGACACCTGAGCAGAACATAACCACTGGTAATGTTATTGCTAACACCTGTGGTTTTTCCTGTTATGACAAGTCAGAGTGTCTGATTTAAAATTATATTGCGTTCGCGGTCCTGCTGCTGTGCCAGCATTTTTGACATCTGTCAAAATTACAGCTGGCACAAGGAATTACCCGCCTTCGAATCTTGGTGAACAACATTACATATCCCAAGAGAATGAATATACTAAATCTATATGCAGATTTTTTTTTTTTTTTTTTTTATGGGCAAACAGTAACTGATGAGACAAAGCACCGCTGAGGAAATGCAGCAGAGTTGGGGCGGATTGAGACTGCAACGCTACCAGCTGGAACAATAAAAGTGAAGTGCGGAGGGAGTTCTCATTTGACACAACAAGAGGCAGAGGACCTCTAAAGGTGGATCAAAAGAAACAAACACATCAAAGAAAAAAAGCTAAAGCAGGATCAAACCAAGAGTTTCTGTGATGTAATTACATTTGCATTCACTCATTTGGCAGACACTTCGTCCAAAGTGATGTACAAATGAGGAGCGATCCACACAGGAGATCAAGAAGCCTTTGAAAAACTAGTTTTCAAGCAGGGGGAGACTGAAGAACGGCCAAACAGAGATCTTAAGTGAACACGTATCCTTGAAAGAAAACGGTTTTCTAAAACTTTTTGAAGGTCTGTTGGCATATTATACCCATCAATACATTAGTAAATACTGATAGCAGACACCATAGCTTCATGTTAAACAAAGCAGAAAAGCACTAATAAAACAGTGATATATATTTTTTTTGACTGATTTTTGACTCCTTCAGGGGTCTGAAACATGCAGCTCTGGAGCCAAGTGAGGCTCTTTGGCTTTTTTGTGGTGGCTCTCTAAAACTTTCACTAAATCATACCTAAGAAACTCATCTTTTTGTTATTTCATTTACACACATTGTGAGCCATTTCAAAAAGACTTATACATCCTTGGATTAAAAAACACCTTGAAACTACTCATACTTTATTATTTTTTTTAAAACGGCACAATAAAGGATGAAAACTAAAAGCAAGAACTGTTGAGAATAAAGGAAGAAAAGCCTAAAAATGGGGGAAAATAGCAAAAGTGCTTGGAAAACAGATAAGGTGTTAAATGTTCTCCTTTCCTGCACCACAAGAGTCCAGCTCCTCCCAGAGTATTTGCTGTGTTTAGGTTGTTTTAATTTCTGTGCTTATATTAGTCACCATGAAGAAAACACAAAATAGCTTATTTAATTTTTGACCTGTCTTGTTTGATATTCAACTTTCTTTGTATGTATTGTGTGTCGCAATACTCCAGAAGGAATTTCTCTCTGGGATTAATAAAGCAGAAAAAGAATATATTGTTTTTAAAAAAACATCTTATAATAGAAATAAATAATGAAGCTTTTATTATCTAATTCCTCAGATATTTTTGTAGTTTACTTGGAAGTTATTTTGGTACCACTGATTACTGAAGAGGAATTATTTTAGGCCGAACACAGCTCGAGCGACCTCTGAGAGGCTTGTCTGGATTTGTGTCTGGATACAGAGATATACTGAGTCCTCTTCTTATATACCCAAAGCTTCTGTCCATGCAGACGAGGTACAGTCTGAATGAAGTGAATTTAAAGGAAACTAAACATTTCGAGGTGCGCTTAGTGTCCTTCTTTCGTAACAAAATTGTTTTGGAGAATAATCTGTAATAACATCAGAGTCCCAACAAAGATACAATAGTACGCTGGTTTTCACAGGAGAAACTCGTGACTGTGATCGATTTAGCGTTGACTTTCTTTCCACTGCTTGCAGAGACCAAGCCAATACTTTAAGCCAATGAGATTCTACGTCAGGATTACTTCATTGACGCTCTGATTGTTGGTGTTTCGAACGAACGAAAGTCTGAGTCACAACTTATAATTAAACATCTTGCACTTTTATCAACATTCAACCTTTACAGTGTCCAAGCATTCAGAATTCAGGATTGTTACCTCCTAATTACGGCCCCGAAAATCCCACTGTGTGAAGTGTGCCTAAGTTTAAGTGTCTTTATCAAGTCTGACCTGGGGAACGTTTTCCCAGGACAGGATTCAAACCTCCGACTGATCGGTACCCAGTGTAACTTTCTATTCTCCACACTTCTGAAGTATCTGCAGCCAAAGCTTCACAGACAGATACTTACTCCAATTGTTTGATGTGCAACATACCTGGATGGCAGCATTTACAATGGTTAAACTGAACGACATAAAAATTCACCAAATTAGTTTTAATTGACACAAATCTGCATCGTGTGAATCATTCCTGCACTGAATCCTCACACTGCTGTTCAGTTCTAAACTGTCTTACTGCATGTTTGGGCCCAAAGCTGTCATTTTCAAATTAAAATCCCTCTAAAACCTGGTCATGTTCGTGGTAATAAATTTTAACCACACAAATATAGCATCTGTTCGGTACATGAAATGCCTTCTGTGGACGATGCCAGTAGATCTGTGTGAGACTGAAGGCTGGAGACTCTTGAAAGAGAAAGATCGGACTCCGAGGCCCCCTCAGGTGTGGTGGGATATAAAGCAAACCAAAGACTCAATACTGTGAAGGAAAAAAACTGCAAGTTTTAGTTTTAATTGTGCCCCATTTCATTAAAACTTTTTTGTTTTGTTTAATTTCCATACAAACGCTGTTTGACTAAAACAGGTGGAGAATTTGTTACACTTAATTTGCGCATTTGTTAAATCACTGGGGGAAAAAAGACCAAATTAGGACCCCTACGATTTATGAGTGCACATCCCAGGATGCACAGCATTCTCAGCATTATGATTTGTTAGCGGGTATCAAAATAAGACAGGCCACAGCAATGCAGCTCATCCCTCCTATCCCCAGTTTCCAGCCACCAACTGTTCTCCGGCGCTGCTCACACGGCGGAGAGGAGCATATGGCGCCTCAAAGCAGCTGCTTAAACGGACCTTTCCTGTGCAGAATATTCAAACAGTAGGCGGATACTTCCTCCACGGTACACACCGCGCTGACATTGAGAGAATTCAGAACTTGAGACTTTGTTGTTGTACCAGAAACTCAAAGTATTGCTGTATAGAAAGTATAACTTCAGTGGCAGAAGGCTTGAAAGGTGGTTCTGAAAACCTGCAGAGGACAGCGGCTGTTTCACAGCGAGCTGGCACAAAGCCTTGTTCTGTCGCAATGAGGAAACGTTAACAGAGAGACAGAAAATAGGCAGAGGCATTAAAAAAGAGAAAGAAAACTTGTGACCCATTTGGAATTGGCAAAGGTTGAAAAGATGATTTCAAAAAAATTGCACTATATTAATGTTTCTCAGTCCTGATTTTTACAGCCTTGTATGTTTCAGATCTCTCCCTACTCCAACACCTCATTCAAATTAATTGGACATTATAAAGGCTCCTGCAGACTCGTAAATGTATTACCTGCTTCCCGCTGTAATGTGTACTTCATAAACTTGGCCATGACAGTGAGTTTGACTGCTTGATGACTCCTCCACTGACTCAGAGGCGACACCCACTACGAGAGAGAGAGGCTTCAGTACACAAGGTCATCATGGACACGGTGAACGTACACCACCGCCGCCTTCGCAAGCTAAAAACATGAAACCAAGAATCACGCAGAAGCTACAGATAAAAAGAAAAAAATTGGTGTGGAAGTGGACAGAGAGAGTGGACGTGAGGCAGTGTCACACCTGAGGGCGGCTGTGGCTCAGTTAGTGGAGCAGTTTGTCTCTGAGATGGAGGTTGCAGGTCCAATTCCTCATCTCCCCCGTCCATATGTCATAGTTTCCTTGAGGAAGACACTGAACCCCAAATTGCTTCCAGTGGATGGATTGATCACCTTGGACGGCAGCCGCCTCCATTGCTGTGATTGGATGAATGTGACTAACATTGTAAAGTGCTTTAGGTGCCGCTAAATCAAAGGAAAACCATTATATAAGTGGAATCCATATACCTTGTTGCAAAGTCTGTTATGGTGCAGTCATTTTCTTTTGCTAGAGTGGTTATCCTTCATATCGGACAGGCTAGAATCATACAGCGTTTATCCACTGTAACACTCTGCAGAAGTCCAATACTTAAGCAATATTACTTCACAGGAAGTCAACGGCTGTGAGGCAGTCACTGCTAAACTTTTACCGTACTGCTATTCAGTGCAACGGCTCAGGTTTCAGTGTGATATTGCTTTTATACAACTATACTAATTCTGTTCATTGGTTACCATCTACAAATAAGAAATAAAACCATAATGACTTCTTCAAGACATACATAGTAGAACCAACCAGCCACAAAGTTATTATTGTGAAACCAAACGATTGAATCATATATAGAGATTTCTATTCCAGTCACAACTACAGAAACAAAAACAGTCACGTCATCAGTATAGAGGTTTATATATTTGGCACAAAACATTGCATATTGCAACATATAATTTTAATACATTCCATAAAGCTGTTGCTGGTTGTCTTCAAAAAGCTGTCACAATCCTTCAGTTTCATCCGAATCGCCACAGATAAAGTTGACAATTGTTCAGCAAAACTTGTGTGTTTATCTGGAAAGTGACATCTCCTGTAATTTTTTTTATTCACACAATAACAAAAATGGTACAACAAGGGAAGGAGGCCTGACTGGCTTGTACTAACTTAAAGAAACAGCAAAAAGCTGAAAGTGATCACAAAAGATTAAGGATTATAAGCTTTGAGGCAACTGGAAGAATTAAATAATCACTGAGTGCATGAAAAGACGGATGACATGGAAGGTGACCAGAGTACCTGGAGAAACCTGACTTGTTGGGAAAACATATAAACTCCCCACAGAGGAGCTCTTTCTTTAAATCTCTGACACTTTGGAAACTGTAGAGCTATTTTGATGAAGCTGTAGTAAAAAGCAGATGGCTACGCTTCCTTTCTCTACATTATGAAATATAACGTACTCAAGAAGAAAGTCCAGGAGTTCATCATGAATGGATGACCCAGTGCAACGTTTCATTAACCTTCATCCCGTCAGCTGGGATAAGATATTTTGCTGTTGAGGCTTTTCATGCTGGATGTGAGCAGATTCCTGAAAATCTCCATAATTTGGGTGAACTCTTATTCATAGTTTATGCATTTTGCATAATGAACTGAGAGATGCTCTGCCCTCCTTGTTTCTGTCGTATCTTACGGCAGCTGCATTTTGTAAATCAAAGTTTGGCTGCAACATGGCTCACATGACATGTTGACAGCAGTGGGTTCAGTTATGGGCATTTTGAAAGCTGTTGTTTTGGGCTGTTGGGTTAAAGAAAACACCAACTCTATCAGATATCCCAGCCATGTCATTTGAGGATATACTATAAACCAAGTATGAGGATGTATGATATCTCGAGAAAACATTTTTTCAAGAATCTTTAACCTAAAATATTTCATTTATACTTCTCAAAATAATTCATCAACATCCTATGTGTTTTTATTCAAAGGAGCCGACTTGAGCCAGGTTATGGCATTCTTGAAGCCTGTGTCTCTCCTCTCCTTTGTGTTCATCATCATGTCGCCTCTTCTTTTTCAATCTCGAAGGATTCATTGACATCAAAAATAGTACCATTTTCAGTACTCAAGGCTTTTCAGGCAATTCATATGGTTGAAGGCTTCTTTGTTGTGTCTCATACTCTCTTTCCAACTGGAAAGCCTCCTTCACTCTCTGGAGGTGTTCATCATGTGTTTCTCCTAACTCTTCAAAGGCCTCCCATTATTCTCCTGACACGTCGAAGGCTTTTTTCCTCTGTATGTCTCACATCGCTCTCTTTTTCTCTTTTGTCACATGCTTCATTACAACCATACAAGGATGCTAACAGCTTCTCTCTTTGTTTACTCATCCCCTTTTTTCGTCTTATGTGAGCGCCCGTCTTCACCCAGAAGTTTCATCAATATTTGCTCAGCAGAGTTTCTGGCTTCTGCCTCCACCTGATCTTCTAGCTCATCTCTCTAAAGCACAACGCTCGCTGCTTCACTCAAACAAATCTTCAACTCTCTGTTGTCCAGGGGGAGTTTGAAGGCTGGCTTTAAATCGGTACACAGACATTTTACCATCACTGACCACTTTCTTGAATGAAACATGAATCTGTGCATCATAAATCTGTCACAACACAAGAATGTTATTTACATGACACAAAGAAACCATATTTGGTATTTCTTGCTTTTTAAGTCATCAGGGGTCACATACAATCTAGTTTGGTCATCTGTAGGCCGAACAGTAGCCGAACAATTTGCAATAAACATTAACGATAGAGAATACACAGACGGTCTTATGGACCAGGGGTCTCCATCCCTGTTCTTGCAGAGCCTCTATCCAGCATGTTTTAGCTCTCTCCCTGCATCAACACACCTGCTTGCATTGACAGGCTCGTTACTGGGCTCTGCTAGGTGCTTGGTGCTCACAGAATCATGAGATTCGGGTGTGTTGAAGCACAGAGAGAGCTTAAACATGCTGGATGGAGGCTCTGCAGGAACATGGATGATCACCCCTATAATAGAGAGACGACCAAGTTGGATTGCTGTTGTTTACTGTGGCTGTGGTGTGCATGTGCAGTAACAGCATTTCAGAAAAGCTATGTTACTCCACATTTCCACGGAGATGGAGCATTTTCAAAAAGTTACACCTTGGGAACCATATTCAAAACTTCAGTTTTCAACAGCCTCAAATAGATGCAAATGGACAATCAAAATATTTCTGTTTTTTTTTTTTAAATGTTGTGAAAACAGGGATTGAGTCTGGCAGGAAGAGTTAAAACTGTAAAAAAAGTATTTTCTTACCTTGAGGTGGGCTTTGTTAGTGTTTCACATTAGAATCCAGTGTCAAAGCATTAGCCTCATATTACAATTCATCATTTGTTTCAGGGCTTTTTTTTTTTAAGTCCGCACAAAATAGCAAATCAGGCTCATATCTGACCTGATTGCTTTTCATACATCTATAAAGAGCCCAGTGAGGCAGAAAACATTCCTCTGTGACAAGAAGTGAAGAAGTACAGTTACAAATCAAATTGCCCCCGATCTTTTTGAGGTGTGTGCACAGATGAAAAAATGCCACCATTTCATCTCCCCTTGACATCCTCTGCTCGTGGTAGTGATCAGCTGGAGTCTCTGGGGCCTTTTTAGTGTGTGTATGTTGCAGTTCAACCTTGACTGTTCAAATACAGCGCTGACACAACACACATAGGAAATAGATTGCACCTGTGTGTGTTGCAGCTGATTTACTAAGAGTAACAGTCAGTGACATAAAGCGCATATTTACTTTTATATGAGGGACGACTGGCTGGAAAATACATCTGAATTTGGCCAAACCAAAAAAATAAATCATAAAAAAATGGGAGATGATTGGTTACAAAATCAAAACTTCCTGTACAATACAGATATATAGCTTTTAATAATAACAACAATATTAACAATAATAACAAAATCTGCGATCAAAAGCCACAGCGAGCCAGCTGGGAAAAATGCTTCTGAACACAGAAACGGCAGCATGTTTTCTAAAGACTGAGCTGGTTTTCACCTCCTTTTCAGAAGCCTTGAAAGCAGGTGCAAATGTTTTCAGAGAAACAAATTTTGCATTGGAATTTGCATCGAGAAAACTAATAGAAAGTATGATGAAGAAATAAAAAAAAAAGACAAACGCACCATTTACACACCGGTAAACGTGACAAATTTTGGCATTTTTATTTTACAAAAGTTTCACGTTTACATGGCAACATTGTAAAAATGATGTTTGTTTCCACAGAAATTGCAGAAACGCTGAAAACAGTGTTGTTAGCATAACAGGCCACAAGTTGGCACTGGTGTTTATTTTGGCATGAAACGACACACACATGCACACAGAGAACAATACGCTACAAACAATAACATTGTTGACATTCTTATGCTGATGACCAGGATTGCGTTTACCGGTGAATGCGGACTGATCGTCATAACACTAGAGTCCGCCATTGTTGTTCCTATCTGCATGTACAGAACAGTGTACTATGCCAGAGGTGCTCATGCGTAAATACATAAGTTTGTCAGACATATTCCCATTTCCACAGAGAGTGTGTGTGCAGAGACATTTCTGCCTGTTTATATACATGGGAAACGTTGTAGATGAGGCCAAGAGTGTGAGCTGGATGTGTAGCGTTGATCCAGCATTGTATTGTTTTGCATCGATATCTGCTGAAGTTGCCGAGCTAACCAAGTAGATTCCTCCTTCTTCAATACAACTCTTTTTAGATGAAATTGTCGCACTGTGAGGCACACCGGGACATAGAGCAGCCACTGAAAACACAACAGTGGCCATAACGAAGTCCTGCCTGTTGAAACATTAAGGCTCAACAGAGGTGAAACCAAATGATCTTCATTGCTCTGAGTGACTGGTTGAAGTGCAGATCATGCACACGGCAGACAAATTGTCCCCAGAGGGGGTTCCCGTTATTTTAGGGAGATTTAATTACACTAATCAAAGTGGCCATTTTTCCATTAATTACTGCTTACATAAAATGTTCGAAGATATATCAAAAAAATAAAAAAAATGCAGCTTGATGGACGGCTACAGCTTACTGTATGATTAATGGCCCAGCTACTTTGCCTAAAGCCGACATGACAGGAGTCTTCAAAGCTGAACCGAAGATTTTTGTGAGTATTTTTAAGTGAAAAAACCAACTTTGAATATTTAAAGAAGGTGAGTTCAGACGGAAAGGGGCATTAGCACAAGTATGGCCACATTACACATCCCTGTCTTCAACTCATCCTTAAAGAAACCTCAACTTTTTAAATAAATCCTGTTGGGATGTTGCAACAATAACAATAACTTCAAGGTCATTCTTTATATATGGTCTGCATCTGTCAAAGGCAATTAACATTTTTCTTTTTAAATACATAGTGCTTTCAAATGTTATGTGAAATAGTTCTTTTGGAAAAGATATACAAAGATATATGTCAATAGGTGTCTGTACTTCCATGTAAAAGCTGCCTCTGAAGGATCAGAGCTCCATGGCTGTATCTCTGTCATGTCACGTGATGCATTTTGTGCCAATAAGGTTCCTTATTTCTGTACACGAGCTTGATGCTCCTTTGGCTCCGCTGGACTCCGGAGGAGGATAAACCAAATGTTATTGTCAGTAACGGTAACGTTGTTTTAATGCTGGGAAAAGTAGTGGTTGCTAAAAATAGTAATGGCCTTTATTGTAATGCAGTTACTTCCATCACTGGGAAACACACACATGGAGAACATGAAAACTCCGCACAGAAAGGATCGGCCAATAGTTGAACCCATGATCTTGTCACTGTGAGGCGAGAGCGGCGTTAACCACTGCATATCTGCAGAAGGCTCTGTTCTAATCCACACTTCCATCCCAGGGTTTTGTAAACTGAAACTTTGCCTCCACCAGACCAAGAAACACACCCTCATCGCATCCATTAGCCTGCTAACGCTCTGAGCCGCTTTCCACTCAGGGGCTTCGAGACCGATCCGTCCACTGCAGCTGTACTCTTTGTAAGGACGAGGGACTGTCTTGTGAACGGCCATTTTCCTTGAGCAAAATGGTCTCAGACACATTCCCACTGTCCTTGAGGGCCGGCATCCTACATGTCTTCCTGCTTCAGCAAACCTGAATCTAAGGTTGAAGTCTCCATCAAGCTTGTGATAAATCTCAATAACAAGGCCTCATCGCCGTCAAGTGTGCTGCAAATGGCGGACGGCTAAGACATGCAGGAGGCCGGCTCTCGCGGACCGGAGTTCCACAGATCACTCTACAAATCAAAGTATTGACCGGACAAAAGCAATGTAAACAAACACTAGTTGATAAGAATATTTAAAGTCCATGTAAAGCAGATATAAATTTGTGTTATGAGTTTGTCACACTGCATAAACATGTGTCATTGACCACTGAGCCAAATTTGAGTGATTAAAAAAATTGCTAAGTATATAAAATAAGGTCTCAAAATCATGGAAAAACAAGCACTTCTCTCTGCTGTGAAACGCTGGGGGCGTGTCAGCCCCGTGCGCAATGCGCCTCTGCCGGGGAGCGGAGAACCGGGACCTCCTGCTGAGGAGAGGGCTCCAAGAGCCGTGCGGCGGGTCTCGACGGGTCTCGGCGGGTCTCCGCGGCCAGCACGGAGCGCGTTCCGCCTGGGAGCGGAGATCCGGAGCTCTCCCACTGATGGGAGCGCTCTAGCAGCTGCGCTGCGGCCGTGCACAAGCCCCTCGGCCCGCGAGCAGCGCTCCTCCGCCGGCTTGGAGACCTCCGGAGTCTCCCGCCGACGGCGTTGTTACTCTGCACACTGTGGCACCCAGGAAAGATGCACGAGAGACGTGGAGGTGACAGGCCTGGTTAGCTGACTGGTTGACTGGTTAGCTAGCTGCAAACTGTCGTACGAGATGCTATCCGAGACTCGAAAGCGAGCAGGAAAACCACAGATGCTAATGCGCTAGATGTATTTATATCGCTTCAGCATCCGGGGCGGGTTTATGCTAATGAGGGCCCCGTTACGTAACGCGGCCCTCATTTCTGACCCGCCCATTAAATCCTGAACACAGAAGCGCTGAAAAAAGTCTGTGAAGTCAACCTCCAAAATTAAATCATTAATGGAGGAATGGCTTTTATATGTTGTAAAGAAATACATTTATGACCTATTTAAGGTGTTTAGAAGAAAATGGCTGATATTGCTTTACTCGGACTTTAACAGTTTGCAGAGAGTTGGTTCATGTCTGTTTACTTGTTGATCTCTGTTTCTGTCCGATCCTTTTCCCTCCTTCCATCCCTCAACCCCAACCGGGACAGAAGGAAGTCTCCACCTCTGAGTCTGGTTCTGCAGTAGGTCAATGTGTTGTACTTATAAAACTGAACTGAATTATACATCACATGTTTGCCACAGTACGATGCTGGGAAGTGGAAGGAACATTCTCAGGTGCACTGAGACTTGTCAGTGTTGGAACGTAAAATAAAACATGATTCTATAAGTAATTGATTGAAACGAAAGTCTTAAAAAACATTAGCTTACCTTTATCAGAGCTGGCTGTCGCTGTCTGGCTCCTGGTGGTTCATCTCTGTCGATTCCTCCTTCAGATTCATCAATCTGTTTCTCACAAGAGCAGGTGTTACGACCAGTTCTGCACGACTTGAAAAGTGTGTGCACATGAATTTAATAATGACTGTTTACTCGAGCGATCAAAATAGCGTGTGAGCGCCTCCATCTGAGTAACAGTCCGCCTGCGACGTAACCTCAGAGGACCTTAATGAGTGAATTAGTTACTGAACTGTGCTGACAGCTCAGTTGATGTGTCACAACACGGAAACATCACACGTTCATGATTGAGAAAGACAATTAAAGTAGCATATGAGTTACTTCAGATGTAAAACATGAGCCCAGTCCACTTCAAGCATCCAGCCAGAAGGTTGTAATGCACATAAAACGATTCATCAGGAACACAGCGATGAAGAAATCTCACTAAATGACACAAAATTCTACATTTCACATCTTGATTTGTGAAACTGTGTTCTGGGTATATTAAGCCAATTAATACAGAAAAATAATGTGAATACTGATTAACATCAGTGTTATGGCTGTTATGCCGTAGTGTGCAGAGATAAAGAGGCTTCTGCATCTCACAGTGATCAGAATTTGCAAAGCGTGTAAGCCCTGCGGAGCTGAGGAATTCTGAGAGCGCTCTGTGACCTGCAGATGGCCGCCGCCGCCGCCGCCGCCAGCCCCGCCGTCTGAAATAACTCGCCTTGTTCCACACGGATGTCGGCCGGCTTTTTACAAGCGCGGCTCCCATCTCACTCCCTTCATCCGGACAATGTGAGCGACATGCCTGTCAGACGGGACATGGGCCGGACCCCCTCTTTTCTGCTCCGCTGGACACAGAGTCGTGTTGACAAGTCGCCGCAGAAAAGCACAGGAGCGCGTGTCCTTTTAAGGTGCAGCAGACCTTGAAAGAACAACACAAACAAATTTGAGTGCAACAGCAAGGTCCCTCACGCAATTACTGAAGATGCAACGTGCCGCTCATAATGATTCACCGGGAGCAGATTTCTTCTTCATGGCTTCTTCCTGTAGATCATCTCCGGGTGACACCGGGAGGAACTAATCCGCCGCAGCCTTCACATATGTGAGAAAAATTACTCAAGGTTAACAAGTAACATTTTCATATAAATGCATAAATGGCTTTCCTTATCTCATAAGTAGATACATACAACACACTAATTGACAATAATCTTTCCTGCACACCAAATAAGTGTAATGAGTTTCCACAGATTTGCATATATGATAACATTTACATGAATTAAAATATTTATTAGCATTACTGTTGTTAATGTAGGATTAAGAATGCATACTGGATTGTCAATTACTCATGCTCATTTAATGAATTGATCACATATGATAGCAAACAGCAGCATGGAATTGACAAACAGCTGCCAAAGCAAACAAATAAGTGGAAAAAAAAAATCTGTGTACTTTCAATATTATCCAGTAGTGAAATTAAACAAGCATCTGCAGGTATATGTGTCTTTCTTCATCAAATATTTCAATTATTATGAATAAAATGTTTGAGTGTAAAACACTGGTGTCCTCTGAATCCTTTTATTGGGTCAGTTTTATCATGATTGTTCACCAGTTGCAGTAAAATATGCAACCACCAAATCAAAAATGCATTATTTCCTAACATATTCTTGCTTTGAATCTGCACTTTCACCCTATAAAGGTTTAAAATCTGGGTTGTTTTCTCTTTCCTGACCGGATCATGGCGTACCCCTTCATATTTCATCTTAATGCTTTTCTTGAAGGATTGTTTGTGCGCTTGGGATCAGTGTCCTGTGGAAAGCTCCACTGCTGGCTTTTTCCTCAGACAGATGTCCTCATATTATCTTCAAGCTTTCTGTGAAACGATAAAAAATTCATTGCTGGATCTGTGACTACAAGCTACCCCATAATCGATGCAGTGAAGCATCTCAACACCAGGATTCACGGCTAGATTGAGAGTTTTCTCATAATCAGCTGAATTTAATTTGCACCAAACTTGTTTAGTGTTAGTGTGGATTAACTACAGTTAATCTGGATGTTTGAGATTTGTTCTCAGTCTCAACGTACATTATAAATATGTAGATCATCAGCATATAAAACTTTTTCCTCCTCTTTTTAATTTTGAGACTCCTGATTTACTTAGATCCTGTATGAAGTGGGCTGACTATAAAGAGCTTTCTGTTTGCATTTGTTTTGCAGGTGGCCAAATAAAAGTAGTAAATCAAGGGACATCCCTGAAAAACGGGATAAGATTCAGAAAGGATCCTGTGTAAATCAGTCCCTTTTTACACAAGAGCCATCTATTGGAATCTTTGTTTTCATCATACAGTGACAGACTGGAGCACTGAGCGTCCACAAATCATGAAACGTGAAGCCATGCGGGAGGGCATGTTGGTCGAGGACGGAGAAAACATTTTGGAAAATTCTAGGAGGAAAATGTAAAGCTTGAATAGAAAAGAAAAAGTAGAGATGCGCTGATGCCACTTTATTACCACTACTAACCTTCAGCTTCTTGCCGATACAAGTATATAAATGCCATTAAGACTGATTTACTCTACAAAAGGAATCAAAAAGCAAAGACTACGTGCTGCTGTACACAGCTTCTGTGTACATGGCAATGTTCTCAAGTGAAAAATGGAAAACTTGTGTTACAATTTGTGTGCCTGTTCACACAGCAACAGAGTTCAGAGCCGCTGCGCTCCAACTCCATCTCCATGGAAATGAGGGAAAATGCTGCTTTTTGAAGTGCTACCATGTGTGGCTTCGTTACAAAATCAAACAGCAGCACCAACTAGTGGCCCAACATGAAAACTAAATCATTTACCGATTTCCAGATTTCTCATTTAGACTCAATGACAGAATGAATATGGGAGTGTTGAGGGTTAATATTGGATGGTTTATCAGAATATAGTGGGAGCATCCCAGCTTTGGCTCAGAAGAGGACTCAGTGTGCCAGATACTGCTGTAGGACCAACAGAAGGTCATATTTAGCTGAAAAATTACACAACCAAAAATCCCAAACACCAAAAGTAAAGTTCAGAAGAACACTGAAGAAAGACAGAGGGACCAACACGCCAAATATATACCAAATCCACCAGGTGACGACAATCACACATTCAGACTCAGGCGAAACACATCAGGATGGGAAGCAGCAATCAGACACGAGGAGGAGGTCAAGGAGCCTGAGGCCAGAGACAGAATCAGAAATTCAAATTAACACAAGAGACGGAATATAAAACAAGACGTGACACATCTACCTTTAACAGCCACCACAGAGGCTCCGCCCCTCTTCTGTGAAAAGGATTTTTGAGAATTGAATAGATCTTTTTGTACGTCAGCAAACCCTAAATGTCCACTCATCCGTTCATATTGTGTACTGCTTCCGTTCAGGGTCGTTCACTCACATTAACAGAGGCAGTTTTCACTTAATCAGCTTCAAAAGTGTGTTTTTGGACTGCAGTAGATTAAACCCAACGCACAGCAAGAACATGCAAATGCCACACACAAAGGCCTTTCCCCAGACTTGAACAGAAAGTCTTCCTCTTGTTATGGAGTGAGGTTATATTACAGAAAGAATTTACTCACCTATATTAATTATTTTATTTAATTTCTAGTGCTGTCAATTTTAATCGCAATTAATCCATTGAGGTCTGCCAATTGGGTCAAAGAAAAGAACTAGAGGATAATAGTGTTTTTTCCTGACATTGGGACTGATTTATGAGGATTAGATTCGTCATTGCAATTAATCTCAACTTTAAAAAAGTTATTTGTTGACAGTTCTCCATGAATTAATCACGATTAATTGCGATCAATGCGATTAAATTGCGATCAATGCGATTAAAACTGACAGTACTATTAATTTCATAAATAAAAAGAAATCGCCTGTTCATTTGCATGATTGTAAAGAAAACACTGAACCACAGGATGAAGGATTTCATTCTGTCCCTCGCTGTAAAATGCTTTGTCTGTGGGCTCCTATGGAAGCGTTGCAGGGTTACAACTGTTAACTAGTGATATCGACTCAACAACTTCAGATGAGTTGTGGCGATGCTGAACTGAGATCAATAGGGTGGAGTCAATAGAGGGGCAGTGATTTCCAGCACCACATCGTGGTGGCTATTAGTGATTTACAGACCTGTTTGCATGGGGAGTGGAGCCTCTGAGAATGTTTCAATTACAGTGTTTTCTCATCTGTCGCCGCCTTCCCTCAGCTGTTTGGATCAAAACATCAACCAGGAAAATCCATCGTGGCGCCCCTGCCCCAAGAAATTCAGCCTATTTTCTGGCCTGTCAGATTCTGAACTGTTAGCAGTGATCGCTCAATAAAAGAAACAAAGAACAAGCCCTCGGACGGGGATGCATACAGTCAACCATCTCACCCTTTTCTCTGTTTTTCTTTTGGCGGCTTCCAACAAACACGCTTCCATTGTTGTTGCTGCTTATTGCTCTGCAGGAACTGTGGCTTTGGAGTGTTTGTTTTTGATTAGGAATGTTTAATGGCCTCTACACATTCAATTATCAGCAGCCCGCTCCAGCAGTCGATAGTCATCCTCTCATTAATGGCCCAGAACTGATTACCAAGGACAGAGAGAGAAATGGGTGAAATGTTATTCATTCACGGCGCTAATTAAATCCTCCTAGGTAGGATGTTCAATCCCCCACTCCAAACTTTGCCAGCATTTCACTAAGCACCGGTTATAGTGATAGTTTGGCTAAAAATAACATGCTCCTGGATTTCTGTTGCAGCCTCTCTGTGACTAAATGGCACTTTCCACTGCTGCAGCTGATAGTGCCAAAAAAAGTCACGTTATGGCCTCGGTTCTGGCAGCACATATCTAATCTACCGCAGATATAACCCTCTTAGCCTGCCACTGAAACTTTCTATCAAGCCACGCAGCTCAAATGGTTTTTTAGTTGAGCAAAAAGGAAGGAAAGTCTCTGATGAATACTGATGTGGTGTCAAATACTTAGTCTGCATGTGTTTGTTTTTTGGATGAATCAAACATGAAACAAACCAAATGCCAGGGAAGTGTTTGTTTTCCCCCCTTTAAGTTAACGTGTGCTGCTCCTCATTCTCCATCTTCTTACTAAGTGGAATTACAGAAGCCGCTGCCAAACTAACTGAAGGACCTCGCCTTGATGAACACTTTCCTCTACAGCCGGGATCAGACGGCTCCCCTCACATCTTCACAGCGCTTATCAACAGAGCTGAGAGGAACCTTTAAAGATTTTCAAAGGCTGGAGCCGGCCTGCAGCCAGTGATCTATTGTTCCTGTTCAGGTCCCTCTGGCTTCAGGGAGCAGGGGATTTGTGTGTGTGTGTGTGTGTGTGTGTGTGTGTGTGTGTGTGTGTGTGTGTGTGTGTGTGTGTTTGTGTGCCCAAAGTTTCAGTGCCAGAAAAGAAATGCTAATGCCACCATCAACCACAAGATTGTTTTTAATTTGTTTGCACATTACAACTCCAGAACCTCTGAAAGCCTTGGCAGGCAGTAAAAACACTGTTTTCTGTGGTTGCTTCGACTCCCCTCAACACATTTTTTCCTTTTTTTTTTTATTTTTGCATCCAGTGATTTTGGCTTGGCAGCACACTGGAGCACAGCTTCGTACCGTCGCCTCATTGTGAGTCTCCCCGGTGTGTGTCTGGGTTCGGTTTCCTCTGGGCACTGTGGTTTCTTCCATTTCAACCAAGCTGGTGACTCCAGAAGCGCTGATGTGATTGGGAGTGTGTGAGACTGCGTTTCCCTCTGTGTTTGTCATGTGACGGCCTGGTCACCTGCTCAGACTGAACCCTGTCTTCATCCACAGCCACACAGCCATGAACTGCATAAAGTGTTTTTAGGGGATTTATTCACAAACACCGATGAGAAGGTGAGTATGTGCGCCATCTGAATGAAAAACAATGAAATATTGCAGATTTACTCTATTTTCTGTGCTGGGAAGACTGATCTAAAGCATTTTAAATGCCATCCAACTGGTTGCTCTTCGGGTCAATACGTCTCTGTATGAGAGAAATAAATTAAAAAAAAAAAAAAAAAAATCCAAGTAGCAACTGCAGCATTGAAGGACCTTTTTCATTAACTGGGACAGTCTTTAGCTGTTAACCTAAACTCATTGGTTTTGTGCACAGACATCACTGCAGTAGATTCAGTGCTGAACCAGCAGGATCACACAGCAGAGTCCTGAGTTCATAAGTCGCCAGAAACACTGAGATCCGGTCTGCACACCGGGAAAAACACACAGGCGCCGAGGGCCTGTCCAAACCCATCATTCATCAAGTGGACGAGTTGCTCAGAACAGCGGCTTGGTAACTTCTACGGCGCTCACGTTTGGCAAGAGACTTCACCACACTTTACTCACTTGATTGCACATGAATCAATGCATTGTTGTGTGGTTGTGACAGGAAAGGAAAGGAAGCAGAAAGAAGCCAACGGCTGGTTTTCAGCCAACTGCAAAACAGCGAATATCATCACTGAGCATTAAGTGTATTGAGTGTACGAGAGCTTCAAACACAGAGAACAGGACTAACTGGAGGAAGAAATAACACGACGAAAATACAATATCCCAGGAGTTCAAAGTGTGTACTGCCTGAAAAAAGAAATCAGGTAGTAAATATTTTACAAATATTTGTAATATGTATAGAAAAGGGGAAAAAAAAGCCTGTTTAAATGTTTAGATATTCTCATTTACTACCAAAAAATGACTTCATTGTCAACATAAAGTCAATTCTAATGAAAGCATTCTCTTATAGCTGCTACGTTATTCATATTTATACAAACTCAGGTTCTCTCTTTACACTTCGACATGTAGAATTGAACCTGAAACCTTCCCACTGAGAAGCAACCACTCAACCAACCAAGTCACAGTCTCCCCAGCTGAGCCACAGTCGCCCTGGCTTATTCAGTCGTTTTTTGATGACACAGAAAACAATTCAATAAATGATCAAAACAAATACTAAACAAACAGCGGTCAGGGTTCTGCCAATAAACAGAGCGCTGTAACAAATCCAGAGCAATGTAAACACTGGTAATTTGCACTGCTGGCAGCAACAGCCCACAGTTTTCAGCTTCATAACCTACAATAAAAATCTTGCATCATAATGATTAAAAACCGTCACCTCAGGGTGTTTTCACAGCTACTTTACCTAGACAATAAAACTCTGGCGATGGGAAAAACACAAGTTTGATTTCCCAACTGCACTCTGTCACACAGTATAAAGCAGCAGACTGTACTTATCCTGCTCAGCTTGACAAAGTCAGCGCAGTAAACAAGGGTCAGGAACAGGCACCCGCTCGCTGGAAGATCGAGTAGATGTATCGTGTCTCGTATATTACCATTTATCCTCCGCTGACCCAGCACACACACACCTGACATCGCGGTGATAAATGCTTGAGATCCGTCAACGTCCACACGGCCAAAGAAGACGGTTCAGTGTGTGAGTTCACTGAAGCCCAGAGAAAAACAACATTTGGAGTTATGCAATGTTTGTTTCTCAGGAGAAACTCTGTAAAATGGCTGGAAGGCATGCGGAATGCCGTTTTATAATACCTGAGCGAGCAAACACGACTCCCCACCACTCCTTTCTGAGGGGTTTACATGTTCCCACAGTTCACAATCTTAATTGGTGACTCTAAACTGCCTGTGGGTGTGAACAGAGAGACAGCAGGTTCCTCCTAGTGCCGCTCGCGGTTGTTCTGATAACAACCAGTGCTACTGTGGCAATCTCAAAATTACTGCACTGGAGTCCTTGCAAAAAGCACAAACAATTCTTTTTGTGTGCAAATTACATCAACAAAGTTAGACATGTAGACCATAACCTTTTTCTTCCCATATCTGCATATATACATAATTAGATGTATATTTCTTGCAGAAATGTACCTCTATCTTTCTACAGCAGTATTTCAACCCACATGCACAAGGACTGAAAGTGAGTAGGAAGAATCAAAGCCGAGTTAATCCTCCTCCTTCTGTCAGCTTCCCTCTTTAATAATATTCAACAGTTATTTATTGAAATTAAACCTAACTTCTGTTATGCTGCACTTAGTTTTTGTTCTTACACTGCCTACAACCATATATACAGTCGACACCCCCCCCCCCCCAGGTTCACCCAAACCGTGAGCCCTCCATCTGTGGTCGTCACACAGCTTTGCAGCCTTAACCAAAACACATGCAAGACCGAAGCGCCACTTCTTAGAAATAGATTCTGAAAATGTTTCAGCAAAGGAACCCCCGGCGTTGGGATAAAGGGGAACTTACAGTGCAGCATCTTTTCATCCGAGGCTGCCGTTGCTCCTGCTTTGAGCCTGGAGTCTGCCACCGCAGACAGGTCAGTCTACTGTACCGCTTGTTCTGACATTGCAGCTTAAGGTCGCCATACGCAGTCTGCATGAGGAAAAGTCCCAGCTGAGAGTGGAAATATCATTTTGTATGCTGGCTGAACCCCGGACTTTTTTTTTTTTTGTATAAAGCACAAGAAAATTTGAGGCCATTCGGCAGGGAAAGTTCTGTCAAATCTATTGAATTGATGAGCGATCATGTAAAGAAGGCTTATTAGCATCCTTTAACAAACTTGATCCAATCCAGGGGACTACAGACAGAAACTTGGATAAAATATCACCTCAATGGTTCTTACAAATGACAGACTTGTTTTAAGAGAAGCCATCTCTGCTGCCTTCGTTCATGAAGCTCCCAGCGGTTCTCCCACTCTGCCCACTGTCCTGGGATGAGTTGAGGTTTCTGCAGAGAGCCTCCCTCTCTGCTCTCAGCTTGCAGCTTGTGTTGTTTAATCAGAGTTTCCTCCTTTTCAGCAGCCTCCTTCTTCAGCACGTTTCAGTGAACCTCCCAGTGTTTATTGCTGTCGGCCCTCATTTTGGGCTTTCGGCTGCTCATTTCTCTTCTCCTTCACTTCTTTTGCTGCAAATTCCTCTTTAAGCTTGTGGTCTTTCTAATAAATCTTGAATCTCTGCATCTCTCTTCATCCATTTCCTGCTGCGACTTTAAGATATTGATGCAATAAAGTTTCCTGAACCAAACGTTTTTAATGAAAGCACATTTAACACACCTGATGACTGCTGAGGAGCAAGCTGTGGCTTTTCTCTCTGACTTTCTCAGGTGTGCCACAGCATCGACTGACTTGTGATGAATCTGCAAACACAGTAGGCTTCAAAACTTTTGCCTCCATGAGCAAAAAGTCTTGATTATGACTCGACCTCTCCATATCTTTCAAGTTGTTTTGTTAAAGTCATTTAGATTGTGACTCGTTACACTGAGGCCCTGCTCACACGACAGCGTTTCAAGTGAAAACACTTCGCTTTTGTGTTGTCCTTTCAGAAAAGTTTTGTTTATACAGTACACACACCACGCACGCAGAGAACCATTACATTAACAATACAGAGCGCACAGACATCTGTACCAACAAACGACAAAGTTGGGTTGTTATTACTGGTCATTGTCAACAAAACTAACAAGTCCCAGGAGGAAGTGGACTGGGAGTCGTGACACCCTGGAGGCAATCGTTATCACTGTCCATTTTCAAAAAGTTTCACCTGAGGAGCAGTTTTCAAAATGTTGTGTTTTCAGTCGCTCCAAGCTGAGTTGTCGTAAACAAACACCTAAAAAAAACAAGGAAAAGTTCTTTTTCACTTGAAAACGCCATGTAAACGGGGCCTGAGAGGCTCTCAGAGATCTGACTGGAGAAGAGTAACGTCTTTGCATTTACACCTGCAGGCTTGACTTCATCAGGAGTTTTGTTATTGTTTCTTTTTACTTTGGACTTTCTGTAGATATACTGCACTTTCTGCACTGCTGGAAGGACAAAGAAAGAAACTTCTGAATGGTGACTGTGTGTCTTTGTGCTTTTGCCACGGCGTCATTTCACCTTGACACTTTGCATAAGTTAACCTTTCAGATTCTGTTTTCTGACTGTGATCTGCTGCAGCTTCTCACAAGGCAGGCTGGGAAAACAAGGAACAAGTGGCTCGACGATAAATAACTGGAGGCAGGAAATCCAGACACCAGCGGAAGTCTGACAAATGCTCAAAACTGCGAGCCTGAATAAATACGACTCTGATAGCGACGATAATTTAAACACTCCAACTCATCAACCGACCAACGAGCTGCCATCCTGCTTGCTATGAAGGGGATGTTGTGACACTAAGCAGTGGCTGCTGCTGCATATGCTACGTTATCGCTCAGCCCCGGAACATTTACTGCCGTATGTCTGCGAGGCGGCCATGAGCGCGTCCTCTGCCCGTCTCCTTCCCATACAGACACGCCACTTTGAATTTCCGTCAAGGCCGCTTTTAATGGGGGCTGTTGTAATCACCGCCTGCAGGCCTATGGGTGTCTCTGGTTTAATCTTGGTTCAAAACTTCCCAGGCCTCAGGCTCTCTTAAGTGTCAGCCCCACTTTCATCACACAGGGGGAAAAAACTCAACATGGAAGAATACCTTCAGCCCACTGAAATATGTATAGGCGCACCCTCAAACTGACAAATGTGTGCAGTTTGTGCTGGTTGAGTGGGTGACTCTGGCGCCTTGAATTTCGACAGCACCTACACGCCGCGCTCCTCTTTGGTCTTCACCTCCAACAGAAGGGGAAAAGAGATGCGGGACGGGGGCTTACTGTCACCGCCGGGGGAAGGCAACAGGGACAATCAACAGTACGACTACAGTACAGTAGCAAAGTATCTCAGGCTGGCCTCCTCCCCCGTTTCTCTCTCTCTCTCTCCCGGTTCTGTCTATCTTTCAGCGCCTTTGATGCGTTTCCATGAGAACAGCGAGACAGAGCAGGTAGGTGTTGTTGCCCCTGGTGCCGGAACAACCGAACCCAACACAGAGGAAGATTTCCGTTATCTGAGTCTCTCCAGCCCGCCGCACGCTTCGACACGTGTGGCGTCACATATGTAACGCCGCTCACATCTGCATGCAGGCTCGCCGGCGCCGACTGATGATGCAGCTTATTTGCTCCTAACTGTCGCATGCGGCTCCGTGTGGTTCCAAAAGTCACAGCGTGTTGCATACAAATGACGGTGCCGCAACCTGTGTTTTTCCAGCAACAAGAGTGCAACCCTCAAGAGACTTTAAATCTCTCAGGGATGTTTGCATCAGACAACTTTGAAGATTCAGCCTGTTTTGTACATACAAGGTTACAGGGGGGCTGCACGGATCCCATTTGTGAGAGCCTGAGAGTCTCTCAATGCCATTTAGAGCCTTCTTGGACACCATGACAAAGTGGAATGGTGCAGCAACATTCATCTTCCAGCTGTGGCCAGGAGCCTCTGACACCCCAGCAGACAGAGGGAAATGAAAAGAGGGTGCAGCAGCCAATGGTGCCGTATTTTATCTGCCGAGAGACTTGGCTTATCCTCCAGCTGTGTGGGCAACTGCCTTTGAATGCAAACAATATGGCTGCAGAATGTAGGGCAGGGGAGGAAAGAGGCTCGCGTGGCTAAGTTACGGCTGCAGTCATGTTTTTGTGTGTGTGTGCAAACAAACTTTCCCTGCAGAGGATTAAGAAGTAGAGACGACTGAACTTGGTGTGAAGAGTCAGAGTGTGAATGGATGAATCCGCTGTATCGCACCCTAGCTCTGCCTCATGCTTCTGTCTGTGACTGTACATTTGGTAGTTCTTTTAATACCGTGGCTCCGAGCAGTGTTGTCATTGCAAACGGATGCATAAAGGCCAGCGAAAGTTTTATATTTTTACTTGAAAGCGTCGTGCATGAAGACTCTTAAAAATAGTTATTCATGTGGGCATGAATGAATGGATGACGTCGTCCTGCAGGGAGCCTCAGGGACTCAACACACCTTGAAAACCTCTGATCTTAAAGAGGAGAAAATATCAGGAACTATTGGCCTGAGGGACAACAGGAGGTCGTGGCTGACCTTTTCCTCCATAATAACCTCTACAAACGTGATGATCTGCTAATTTCAAGCTCAAGAATCCGAGTGTAATAAAAGAAAATTTCCCCTTCCCCAAGACTTTATTGGATGAAAATATTACCGTCGCTCAAGTCACTCAGTATGCCGAAGTCGCCTCTGTCGCACAGAAATTCATTTTTAATATTCCTCAGCCAAAGACAAGACCATATTTCCTTCACTGCGGGAGTCGCCAGCAGGTAAGCTCTCACCCTCAGAGTTCATGGAACAAGAGAAATTTATTGGCCGCACTGACTCATTTCTCCAGTAAAAGTGTGAATTACAAGGAACACTTTTTGATGATCTTTCTGATTTCCTACAGCAATTTAAAAGCTATCTGTCTGTGTAAGAGCGGCAGCAATGATGGGCAGTAATTTAATCCCCGCTCCCCTAATTGCACTTTGAGAGAGACGGCGAGGAGGGAGACGGGAGAGGCGTCGAGCCAGATGTCTCACGGGTCTTTTTTTCTTTTTTGGGGGGGGAGGTGGGATTGACTTGAGTCAAAACGAAGCTTTCCAACTTCCAATTCCAGTTTGTGGTAGTGAAATAATAATAATACCAGAATACAGGGAAGTGAGGGGAATGTGCACAGCGCCGCTCGAAGCCTCGCAGCACTGCGCTCCTAACCTCTGATCTGCAAAACTTAACCTTGTACTCAAAACAGTGGAGAGGAAAATGAGGCTGAAATACACCCAGAGGGGCTCTTTCCCTCTCCCAAAAACACAAAAACTCACTTGCTTGTCTTTGAGACACTGCTTTGGCATTTCCTTCATGCAGTTTTTGCAGCGCCTTTAGAGAGAGAGAGAACCAGAACCATGACAGGTTTTTTGTTTCAACTGTTTCTCTCTCTCACTTGGTTTAAGTTATGATCACTTTGTTTGATTGACATGAGCTCAGTAGTTTTTTGAGGTTATCAGTCCCATAAATTAACCACCTCCACCTCCTGATATTTACACTCAAGACGAATCACAATGGAAGGATTGTGAATCTAGTTCACTGGGGTCAAACTCAACTTAATTTCTACACATTCAGTCCAGTTTGAACCTTGTAAATGGACTGCATCGATATTGTAATAATCTATTAATAACAAAAAAAATAAAATTCACATTTGTCTTTTCGGTAGAGAGCAAAAAAAAGTCTCAGTTCACGCTTTTAAGTTCACATTTATTGAACTCTGGAAACTTTTTACATGGCTATAAATGTATACTATGTTGTAAATTTCCCCCCGTGGGATGAATGAAGGATTTTTAACTTTACATTTTATTGTCAGTCCTGTGCAAAAGTGAAAATTTCAATTTCGAGGAGAAATGTTTTTTTGACATTTCATTATATTTTGAACCAATAAGTGTCTTTAAAAGTGACTTTATGTTGAGATTGTAGTACTTTTCTGTAGTAATACTTTATTTTTTTGTGAAAATATAGACATTTCCATCACTGTGCTCAACAGCAAAGAAAAACTTTAAAGTTTAAATCTAAAGGTTAATACGGCACTATTTCAGCGGTCCAATCAGCTCAAGATGAAACTGGACTGTAAGTGTGTTCTGAACTAAAATGTGTTTGACACCCCTGCTCTAAAGAGTTACTGAATGGATAAAACCAAAACCAAAACGTCAGAGGAGAGTGTCGTATTGTTGAAGCACATGTTTAATATAATTCTCACAAAAACAGGATCACCTGACTGTGATTTTACAAACAGCCTCTGAAATCAATCCACTGGCGACAAACAGGAGAAAAATATAACAAAAAATAATGAATCTTACATCTTGATTTTATATATACATAGATATGTGAGGTTACATTGTGAACAAGCATCTTTCTCTCAAAGTGTCCGTTGTGATTCCTTTGTTTCTCGTCAGCCGCGGAGCTAAACGGCAGTGCGGCAGCGAGCCAGGCGTACGGCCACAGCAGGAAGTTTGTGTTTGCTTGTCAAGCAGTCGGAGGCAAAGTGACTCAACGGTCCTGAAACAGCAGTCCTGTCTCTGCAGCTTCCGCTCATGTTGTCTTGCTCTCAGCGGCGCACATTAACATTTTATGGAGGAGCATTGAATGCATATACCACCACACCCCCAAAAAAAGAGGGAAATACCTAATTGGAATTTGCAGTTGAACATTCCGGCATGCTGACATTTGCCTTTGACGCTCGTCTCGCCTCCCCCGGGAGCTCGTGCTCTATTGTTGCTGAAATCACAGCAGCGTCCACTTAAATGTCGAAATGGCTGCTTCCTTTGCTTTGCAGTGATTACAATGACTCATCCTCTTACGGAGCAGCTAATCTTAGCATCCATTTAGCAAAGAAGTGTTCCACCATTATGACAAGTGACCCCTATTTCTTTTCATGGAAACGACTGCTTCCTGCCTGAATCAGAGAATGGCCAGCAGGCACATAATTCAAACACTGTCCAGAAAAGTGCTGCGGCTGCAGATTACAAAGGAGGCCTTGAACTGCATGAAATATTAAAGCATTAAGACCAGACGAGGGAGAAAGCCCGCCAGATCCCAGCAGCATGAGATGAGAGGATGAGATCTGGTGGCGGTGTGAGGGACGCCCGGCCTTCGTCGCCCGTCGAGGGCCAGCGATAAACTACTCCGACAGGATGGTTCTGCTCACAGAAAGGATGCTGCGAAACACAAACACAGAAGAGTGCAGAGAAATGAGACGCCGTATTTTCTGTTATTAGCTTCAAGAGGAATCACACACACCCTCACATTTTCAAAAGCATATTTATCAGAAGGGAGAGGCAGAGACCAGGGACGTAGATGTGCAGAGAAAAGCAGCTCCAAGAGAAAGAGAGGAATAAAGTGAAACAGACAAAATGAAAGGAGGCACCATAGAGATGCAATAAAAAAGGCAGAGCGAAAACTCAGATCAAGGGTAATCAAGCATGAGGCGGTTGTGCAAAATTTACAGCCGTAATTTGGATTCCCACAGCCCTGGCATCTGGATGAAGAGGGAGGCACAACAGATTCTCATTTACCAGAAACAGCCCATGCTTGGTGGGCATTTCTGTCGCCGCTCCTCTCCCTCGCTCCCTCTCTTCTCCGTCTCTGGAGTGCCTCGCCGTCCTGCGCGGTACACAAATGAAGCTCGCGTCACGCGGCAGCCACCATCTCTCCGGTACACCTGAGCAGCCAGCCTTGAAGACAACGCCGTGAGGGATGGCTTCAGTTTTGGAGGACAAAAAGGAAAATGTGAATTGATAGAGTCGGCACGCCGGGAGAAGGACGCCGTCCTTTTAGGGCATGTTCACTCCCGTCCAGGCTGCCGTGCTGTTGTGGATTGCCCCTGAAGTAACAGCCGCTAACATCTCTGCATCCATCAGACACAGAAATATTCTCCAGGGAATGTTTTCGCCCATTTTCAGGGGTCCTACACGTGGATTGGTTTGCCAAGGATTATAGATAGGTACTATTTCAGGACCTCCAGAGAGCTGTTTCCATGGGGCCCAAACTTAGCGGCGGCGTCCCTGGAGGGAGGGATCACCAGGCAGAGAGAGCCAGACACCACACTGCTAATTTATTCCTCTGTGTAATTTCCCAGAAGGGCATTGCAGAACCCAAAAGAGATAAAGTCCACTTACTATACATGCATTTATGATTTTAATTGGCTAATGAACTCTCTTATTCGACCACATTTACCTGCACTAAATCAGAGCGATCCATTCTTTCAGGCAGTAGTTGTGCTTTGGCACAGAGCTCAGTCGTGGCCTCTGGAGTGTTTCCAGGTCAGATGGGATGCTTCGAATGCTCCGTTTGTGCCTGGACTCTCCTCCCAGGTAGACGTTCCCAGAACCACTTGGAACAGAAGCCACCCACAGACGCCCGGGAGCCAAGTCCTGCGACGAGCAAAAGGCCTCTTACATCATTTTCTTTGACCTGAAAAGTGCTGATACCTGATTTGAGAAAGCCAGACACAAAGACGGAGGGAAATGGCTGAAAGGAGGGAGGGAAGGCTGAAAGAAAATGTTTTCATTGATTGTGTGCAAAGTAAAATCCTCTTCATGCAGCCTGAACACAAAACGCTCCAACTCAAACTGAATGGGGCAAAAAATCATAGATAGTAAATACAATGGATGGACCTTTCCTGACGTCACCCATAGCGTTCCGAAATCCTGTTCTGAAGATTTCAGCGAGTTACGCAGGACGTCTCCATATTCAGCATTTGATAACGGATGTAAATGTGATTGGCCCAGCTTGTCAAGCGACCGCATGGCGCTGTGATAGGGAGATTTATGCAAAACTTTACCTCGTAAAATAAAATCAACAGATGATTTATGTGAAAATCAGAGTCTGGTGAAGACGACTCGGTTGTAGAAACTAGTGACAGAGAGCAGAAGATGTTCTGAAAGCGGGCACTTTATATGTTTATTAGCACTCTGAAAATCTGACTTTTTTGGATGGATTCAAAAACGACCTGGGCTCTTTTTGAAACCAACATCATCGCCCCCTGCTGGAATTTCCCTGAAATTATTTTTTTTTTTAGCAGTTGCGCATTTTCTTTATGTTTTACGAACAGAGGTTGGCGCTTGGGAAAAATGCTAATGAAATAGGTAAAGTAAATAGTTCTTTTCCACGTGCTCAAGCAGATGCACAACATTTCCCTCCTGTGTGACTCCCTGTTCATCTTCTCCTGGGACTTGGTAATTTTATATTTGAGAGTCACTGTCAAAGCACCCCAGCATCTTCGGTCCACACCAGTGTCTGTGTTTGAAATTAGTGTTTACTGCATATTGTCCTCTGACTGCATATGTGTGTGGTTTCATGACAAAAACAGACAACAGCATCCACTAGTGGCCCGACATGAGAAATACTTCATTTTTCGTGTAAAAGGACATCATTATCAAAACAAACGAATCTGACACTTTTCCGAAAGGATCACCCGAAAATGTTTTCATTTTAAAAATTGTACACAGAAAGTTCAATCTTTTCATACCAGCTAGATGCGTTTAATTCAAAATAACTTTTAAATCTTTTAACTGCTGCACCGTATCTTACTAGTTGTTTTACCTTAAACTAATTTCTGTTTCTGATGATTTATTCTCAAATGATAGAGGAAAGCAAAGTCATGGTCACGTCATGAAGACACGTCTTTAAGATTATGTTTTAATGTTGTAAAGCTGTGTCGGCCCATCCCACCTCCTGCGGTCCGTCCCACGATGGAGGAGCAGCTCCTGTGTTTTGTGACTGTAAAACCAGCTGGGCTGCACCACATCAGCTGCAGCGCTCGCTGCCCGCCAAAATCTTGAGGTGAAAAGTTGTGGGAGCATGAAATGTGGCCGGTGCAGACAGCTGATGAGCTCCACTGCTCTCTGCCAAATATACGGCTCTGCATGCACAGCTGCGCTCGATGCACTGCGAGTGAACAATCCTGCCGTAAAGAGCATCTGAGTGTGAGCGACTTGTGCCGCAGTGCCTCCTCCAGTGGCTTTGAACCAGATGGCGTCTGACTGTGCAGAGTGTTTTGTTCACCTTGGTGCAGACGACAAACCCGGCTCACATCAATATGCTTCATATTGTATTGAAGCTTAGATTATTTGCCCTAAACTTGTGTATCTGGACTGGAGTCGGCATGGCGAACAGCTCGTTGATCCACGAAATGAATAAATCCACCGTTGGTTTACATTTTAGAGATATAGGTGTATACTTGATAGTTTACACCCATTTACCCAACGTGGTCGACTGTTACTCTGAATTATAAAAGAAAGGCTAAAGCCGGGTGAAGGGCAGGCTGGTGTCAACACTGCCAACAAAGAGATAACACGCTGCATTTATATTTTCGTTTTTTCTTGCATTCGGTATGATATTTTATGTCTGTAAGAATAATCAGTATATTAAGAATAATAATATATTATTTTTATATAACAAATACAAGCTGAACAAAGTCAAACATAGTCATCATTTATAGCTTAAATGTGTTTTGTAATAATTTATGTTGAATTGTAGATATCTGTAAAAACATTTATGCAGCCACATCATCCACCCAACTGTGGTATAGTTAGTCATTTCTATGATAAATGTCCTCTAAATATGACTTACTGGTATTATCAACCATATCTTTGAACACATGTGTGCTGTCCTCTGCTTTAGTTTTAGAAGGATTTTTTTTTTAAACGATATGTTGTCCGATTTATTCACAACATCAATATCAGTGCTTAGAATCATGATTTATTCGTGTATTCAGTGATTTTTATTGATTTAATATTGGTGTTTCAAACAGAATTCAATGAAATTCTGTGTCATAAAATATAATGAACAAAGGGTTAAAGATGCTACAGTGGCTAAAATGATATTTGTATTTTGAATCAGGGACGGAGAGGTCAGCCGGACCGGCCAGCCGAGCAGCTGCAACAGAGCAAAGAAACATAAATCATTCAACACTCATTTTACCAGCTGTGAGTCGCAGATGAAATTAAAAGAGGCCGAGCAGCACGAGCCAAACTCCTGTGCCAAGGAACTTTCTCCTGCATCCGCCTTGTCTCGCTGAGCAACTTTTTGCATCGGACAGCACGGCGATGTTCAAACGGTTTCACTTTCAATTTGTCTGAGAGTTTGATCACGGCCCATTACTCCACACATATTTTTCTCTTGTACCTCACCGATGTAACAGCAAAGTAATTTGTAAAGTACAACAACAATCTACATTAGGACAACGTCCGCTGTCGATAACATTAAACAACAACAAAAAAAAAAAAAAGCTCAACCGAGGGGGTGGTTAGTGAAATTCATTCGAATTAATGGCAACATGCAGCATGTTGACTTCACAGCTTTCAAACTCTGGTCGGCCAGAAGAGCAGCCTGCAGTTTAATTAGAAAGCTCTTAGCTTCAGGAGGAGGAAGAGGAGGAGGAGGAAGAGAGGGAGGTGGTGGTAGCCACTGATTGAGCTCTCCGTCTTCAAACCCATTTAGCAGACAAGAAAGCAGAAAGAAATCTGAAGGAGGTGGCGAAGGAAAGGTGTGCGATACGGAGGTGAAAAAGCAGGTGACGCTGCGATCGTATCAGAAATGTAATAACTGGGAGAAGATAAGGGCGCGTTTTCAAGAGCATGAATCTGCTTCAAAGCTTCACTCAACCGGCCGATTTAACACATTAACATATCTGACCATTGTTTGTCGCAGTCAGGCGCCGCTAGCATGTGATCTGTAGGGCGTCCAGACCTGCCAGCGCCTTGTCACAGCTGAACCGCAGCTGCCTGGACCGGCCCAGCGTGTCGGCGGCCGGGTGAGCCGCCCCGTGGATAACAAGCCCACCAGTGGCAGCGACGCCACCGCTGGACCTGCAGCGGTATCGAGTAAATGCCATAATGCTCCCATGATGTCTTCCTATGCAGGCAGAGGGCCTCCGCCGCCGCCGCCGCCACCGCCGCCGCCTGCATGCCTGTGGTTTCGCTGTGTAATGAAATATGTCTCCCTTGATGTATGGCTGCAGGAGAAGCCCAAATCGAAAATTGAATCACACTAACTTAATTTGTGGTTGGGGCAATCAAATTACTTGTTTTGGCTGCAGTGCTGACGATGAATTCATCTTTGTGACAAAGCTGTCACAGCAGTGTAAAAGGGGCGGGGGAGACAGAGTGTATACGTGTGTGTGTGTGTGTGTGTGTGTGTGTGTGTGTGTGTGTGTGTGTGTGTGCTGCATTGGTGAAGAGAACTAAGCTGAGGATTTGCCATCAGTGCTGCTGCATGTAGTATTTCACCAGTGTGGTGAATTTGATCAGGAGTTCCCTTATACCAACAATAAATGTCTTCTTCTTTTTTTTTTTTTTTTTTTTCTTGTAGAGCAGCCAATGAACAGCTGCAAATGTAAGCAGCTTACACGGAGCCCGGGCTGCCCTGTGGAGCAGTTCGGAGGAAAAAAAGTGTCTGAAAGCATCGACATCCACAGAACGTGTTCATTTCTTCTGCCGCTCAGCAGCCTGACGCCGGCGCCTCCAGACCCAGAGCCTCACCAGGCTGAGCTGAACGCTTCGGTCGAGGATCAGTCCCTGCTGAAGGCTTTTCCACTCACAGATCCAGCATGGAGCAGGCACCAGAGTGATGAATGCAACAATCTACAACCATTTCCAACTTTATTTCACCTCAGTCACCCAGATTTCTGTTAACTCCTTATTTGATCTTGGATTTACCCCCAAAAAAAATCACATTGAAGAAAAACAATATTCAGTTTTCATGCATTTTGTCTGGATTTTGGTAAGTGAGTGATTGTGGTTCAACCCACCTCAGTCATAAAAGTCGGCTTCAGTGGATAACAGCTTTTTTTATTGTTTTAAAGCACATTTCCTTCAGGTCAGAATCACTCAAAGCAGAGATATTCACCTCTATCTTTACCTGAGGAATCATAATGATTTATTATGTTTTACTTTCAAAGCAGGATCTGAGAGAAATTGCTCCATTTTCACTGGAGGTCCAGCAGAACCTGAAGGCCTGCTCTCAGTGGCCCAGAGTACTGTCGTACAGCAAATCTAAGGCTGACACCTAGTCCAGTTGCACAAGTATTTTCCATTTTTCTTACCTAAGCTTGTATTTACCTGTAGAGTTTTCATCTTGAATGGTGCAGTCGTCCTCACAGGTAAAATTTAGTGCTGAGTAGGATCATTTGAATCGAATGTCTTTTCATGTGGCAAAACTTGAAACCTCGTCATTGGTTACAAACCTTAAAAAAAAAAAAAGAAGAAGAAGAAGATGAAGAAGCAAATACTCAGGACAGGGGTCAGAGTAATGGTGGCGTACTGTACCTTGGGCAGGTCATGGTACAGTTCCTTTAGGGGAGGAAGTGCAGCGGGGTCGGACTCGGTGGTGGACTTGTCCTGAGAGCGAGGCTGATCGGAGGAGACAGAGAGGGCCGGGGCAGCGTTTGTGTGTCACTCCTTCTTCCTTCTCCTCGCCTCACATGTTGTGAAGACCGACGCCCCGGGCGAACAATAGTTACGCGCTGAATAACTTCCATAAAAGCAGAAATAACAGAGTTTTTATTCACCGGGGTGAACACAGCAAGCAGAATTAACGAGACGCTAGATTTGTTCAACCCTCTTCAACCAATTCCCTCAATTGGGAATAGTCCAGTGATGGGCCACTGCAAATGAGGCCTGCCCGTGCAAACATGTTCACTTAGCATTCACGCACTGACTGATGTAACGCACGCATCTCTCTCCGATAGGTGGAGACTCTTGTTTTTCGGTAAGCCAATGAGAGCCGAACAGCGAGAATCCAAATGACTCAGAAGATGAACTCATGCTGTGATGAATAAACATGAGACTCCAAATAGTTTTCGGAGGATAAACTCCACAAATAGCACCAACATTTCTTGGGCACATTTGCATGCTTTGTTGGTTGGTTGGTCATGCAGGACACCGCGGTTTGCGTCTGGAACAGTGAGGTTTGCTTCATTCGCGCAGGGACTGCGGTGTTAAAGGTGAGGTCTGTGCTGTCAGCATCACTGTGAGTTTATGTGACACTGAGCACATGAGCAATTTCACACAGGGGTAGACACAGCGCCGCGTCTAAATCTGCAGGGGCCAATGAGAAATGGCTCCAAGAGAGATGAATCCATCGCCGAGATGATCACTCCCCGGTCTCTGACGTGCAGGAGCCCTTTGTTGTTGTCATTTGTAAGCCTTGATAAAGAAAAGCAGGCCAGAAGCCTCACTGCGACGGATCATTGTCCTGTTTGGCATTCGGGTCATCCTGAGATCCAACAAGCTGCTTTGTAGGTCAGCGTCACGTGGGATTTCCATCATGACAGGACATCGACCATCATCAAGGCTTTAAATCTGGATTTGAACAGAAACCTGTTTTAAGGATGTGGAGAAGATCCAACGGCTTGAACAGAACTTCAACTTGAGTCTGCAAATAAGATAAAAAAAAAAAATAAAAACCTTGTAAAAACTGTGAAGATGAAGAACTTTCCACTGTGTCCAGACTGTTCCATGTGGAGGGCAGTCAGCGCTGAAGGTGACGGCCAACAAAGAACGCACCACCGAATTGGATTATTAACTCTCTTCTCGATCCCTTTTTGCTGTCTGCCATCTCATCGTACTGTTATCTGTCTACATTTCCTGCACTGTACTTACCAGTGCTGAGTGGGTTTTCAGACTTTTCTTTTTCCCTGAAAATGACTGCCTGCTGCACTCAGAAATAACCTGAGTGCTGAGAGTGAACCCAATGGTACATATGTGGAGCTGACACTCAAACAATGAGCTTCAGGTGGAGCCACATTCCGTGTTCATCACCAACACCTTAGAATGAAGCAATAAAGCTCTTCGCTATATGTAAAGTACCGTAATCGGGTAAAATCATTGTGCTTTGGTTCACTGGGCGCAGTCTGCCTTTGCTCTGGCACTGCTGGTCATTCCACCTGACGTATCATTGCAAATGATGGAAACTGGCTCCCAGCAGCACGCACTCTCATCCAACCCCACGTCTCATTAACAGCCATCCGCAGCCATTCTTGATGTTATTCTCTCTCGCCTTCTTTAAGGACAGACGACGGCGTCCTAAAAATAGCCCCTGTTTACCCTGGTGTGTTTAGTGGGGCCTGTGTCCCGCTGTGACTCTATGTGCTGGCTCACCGTCTTCGCCTCGCCAGTGTCACCTTCCACCGCCTGAAGAGGAGACTGACCAGAGAGAAGGAGGTGGACGTGAAACAAGGACTTGAAATGGGTGGTATTCAAAAGATAGAAAGTTTTTTTTTCTTTTTTTTTTGTGAGACTGGGGGAGGGAGGGGAGGCTGCGGCAAAGATGAAAGAAGAGAAATTTGGAAGGGGTGAGGGGAGGACTTTGAGAGCTTTAGAAAGAGACAGCTTTTAAGAAAGTGAGGGGGATGGAGGAAGAGATTGAGAGGGAAAAAGGCTCCGGGGAGAGGACAGAGATGGAGTTTTTAAAAAAAGACAGCCTGAGAGAGAAAGAGAGAGAGAGGCAGACTGAGTGAAAACAGCTGGAGAGAGAGAGAGAGAGAGAGAGAGAGAGAGAGGGAGAGAGAGGCAGGGGAGGGGGAGAAAGTGTGTCAAAGAAAGCAACTGCTCTTTTGAGAGCTCCCTTCACGTCCTGGCGGGGCACCACTCCGCTGTCAGGTCCACCTTCCCCGGACAACCGCCGCTTGTCACGTTAATGGCCTGCGAGGAAGACCATGTCACTTTATCACCTCGCCACGGCGCCAACATTGCAGTGGCTTTTGTCTCCCCAGCTCCCCTCTCCGCTCCCTGGAAGTGACTAATTGATCCTGGGAGACGGCTTTTTTCTGTGCGTGTCTCGGGGGCTGATGAACAATGTGGGGGAAAAAAAAAAAAGCTGCTGATAAAAGTGGGGGAGAAAAAAAAAAGAAAGAAAGAAAGAAAGAAAAGGGAGCAGGATGTGCGCCCGGCTCGGGATAATGTAGCCCACTGTCTGCTGCAGTGCTATCTCATTTCCCCACACAAAAGTAACATCGCCACTTTGTAAATGAAAGTCAGTCAGGCGAAAGATGCCCCTCACGCTCTGGCAGCCCCTTCTTGAGATAATGGGCGCGTGCACATTATTTCTGTAGACACAAGATCGACTCTGAAAAAGCTGTGTGTTGGTAGTAAATGAAATCCATTCAAGTGTGTGTGTGTGAGAGAGAGAGTGTGTGTCTCCTGCATTGAACCCTCCAAGCATCCCTCAGTATTCTCCCAGGAGTGCAGAGGATGAATGGTTGGCTGATACCCTGTAACGTATGTCCGCAGTCCCACTCCGCATCTCCACTGATCTCTGCTGGATCTCCGCCCGTCTCTTTCTCTGAGGCCGAGGGAGGAGTTACTGTTTACTCATCATCAGCCTGTTGATGCTAAATGCCCCGGGATGCCGACGCGTACGCGGGCCAAAGAGAAAACAGTTGAGCAAACAAACCTACCAAAAACAATTAAAAAAAAAAAAAAAAAAAAAAGAGAGAGAGAGAGAGAGAGAGAGAGAGAGAGAGAGATGGGAGATAAACAAATCAACTACATTTCAGGAGGTTCAGTGTTGCTGGAAATAAGCCAAGAGAACAGAAGGGTGGAGAGCTATCTGAAGGAGGCGAGAACCCCCCCACCCAAAACCTCCATCCAGTCCCCACCCCCACCCCCACCCCCACCCCCACCTCCCCCACCCCTCACTCTTTCAATAGCTCCGGCCTTGTCAGTTATGGTTATGCTTATTGGAGGCGCAGGCGAGGGGGGTCAGTGCACCAGCATGCCTCGGAACACGGCCGTGCCCCGGCCACGATAAGAATAGTGCTCTGAATCACAGTTTACAGTGTACGGATGATGCATGGTGAATGAATTGAAGATAAGGCCAGGGAGCACGATGGGCTGGACTCAGCGCCACTCCTCCACAATGTACAGATCCATTTAGCTTGTGAATCACAACTTGAAGGCTCAAAGGTCCTGGGGGGTGGAAATTACATGTAAGAGTAGTTTAAGCCTGCATTATTCGCCTCCTCTCATCATTTCTCCTGTTTGAGACCGAACGTTTCCTGGCGGACGCTCATAAATTGTTCCAAGGCTTTCCGGGTGAATGTGATTGGATCTGCCCAAGTGGGGCAAGATTATACTCAAGCAACAAATAAGGACGGGGACTGGAAAAGAATTATACTTCAAAATATATCAGTACACATCTTCCAGGAAACGAGATGGCATTACAATAGAATGCTGCTACAATACAACCGAGAAAAAAAACTCCATACATGGCCGACAACACAATTATAAAGAAAACTATTGAGCAGAACTTACAGTACAAAATAAAATGTGTTGCAGAAAACAAGAAAAAAAAATAACAAGAAGAAAACTAATATAAACTATTATCATGTTGAAGAAGTCAAGTGTGGTTTGAGTCACTCGACTGTCTATAAAAGCTTATTTCACTGACAGACCAAGAAAAGGTGGATAAAATCCCAATTCCCAGACCTTTTGAGAAGTAATGCTACACATGAGACATTGAAACCTGTCTTGACCATTCAATTCAGAATGAATAAAAATTTTTGATTGAAATCTGTCAAAACTCTGTCTTTCTCCAGCTGGTATTTTGTTGAGCTTCCATTCATCTCTCAGCTCTTTAGAACTGGATTAAAAACTCTGTTAGTGGAGTCGATGGACTATAATATGCCACAAAAGGCCTCGCCGCAATAAAAAGTGGCGTCCTTGTAAAATAGAGAAGTCAATGGTTTTAATTTAACACCCTATAAAGTACTGTATTGAAAGTATTGTGCTGAGGAGTGAAATCACTGAGTCAGGCAGAGGATTACAGACGCTGCCAGACCAACGCAGGTGACTGTGTCCCAGGACTTTCTCTGCCTGTGGCGACGAGTCCATTCACTCTAGCTGAGCCTGGACATCCTCCACCATCGCTGCATGCTTAGATGTGCTTCAATAATATCACAGACAGAGTTTGGCATCGTTTACACGTCAACATTTCAAGTGAAAACACAAAACTTTCACTGTCTTTGTGTGTTCTGTGTGTTCACAGGAGAACGGTGTTCAGAGTCACTGCCTCCGTGGAAACAGGGTGAATAATGAATCTTTTTTTTTTTTTCCAAAGCTGCTACTGCACAAGTCAACCTCGCCTGCAGTAAATAATTCTTTTGCACGTATGTGAGTGGGTGGAAATGAACAAGAATGGCTGACAACAAAGGCAGACAAATCCGAGGGAGACGAGGCCAAAGTCCAAAACTGAGACACGAGGAAACCCAAACACACCGGGAGACGCAGGACGACAACATGAAGCACACACATCTGGCACCGGGGAGGACAAACGGGGGGGATTAAATACACCTGGGAGGAAGACGAGGAGGAAGACCATAGGTTAATAGGATAATTGACACACTGAGGTGAAGCAAGACACTCGGGAATCGAGGAGGGACTGCAGGTTCCAGGGAATCCCTGACAGTCCAGATCCTCCTGGACTTGGTGGTTTTATAGTTGACTGTTACAGTTATAAAAACCCAACTTGGTCGTCTTTCCATACGAACGTCCATGTCCTCGCCGTTGTTCATGTTCATATCCTGTGTGTGTGTGTGTGTGTGTGTGTGTGTGTGTGTGTGTGTGTGTGGCTGCACTTAGAAATTCTGTCCATAAAGACTATAAACAGAACCAGTGACAAATGGGCAGCCCTGCCGGAGTCCAACATGCACCTTGAACAGGTCTGACTTACTGCCGGCAATGCGGACCAGACTCCTACTCCGGTCATACAGAGACCGGACGGCCCTTAACAAGGGGCCCCGGACTCCGTATTCCCGGAGCACCCCCCACAGGACACCACGAGGGACGCGGTCGAATGCCTTCTCCAAATCCACAAAACACATGTGGACTGGTTGGGCAAACTCCCACGAACCCTCGAGCACCCAATGGAGGGTATAGAGCTGGTCCACTGTTCCGTGACCAGGATGAAAACCGCATTGTTCCTCCTGGATCCGAGGTTCGACTATCGGTTGGATCCTCCTCTCCAGTACCCTGGAATAGACTTTCCCGAGGAGGCTGAGGAGTGTGATCCCCCTATAGTTGGAGCACACCCTCCGGTCCCCCTTTTTAAACAGGGGGACCACCACCCCGGTCTGCCAATCCAGAGGCACTGTCCCCGACCGCCACACAATGTTGCAGAGACGTGTTAACCAAGACAGTCCCTGCACATCCAGAGACTTAAGGTACTCAGGGAGCCGGACGGTTTGCCAGAATTTCTTCGAGGCCGACCGGTAGTCTTCCTCCATGGCCTCCCCGAACTCCTTTTTGACTCCACAACCACTCGGGCTGCAGTTCGCTTGGCCTGCCGGTACCTGTCAGCTGCTTCTGGAGTCCCCTGAGCCAACAAGGCTCGATAGGACTCCTTCTTCAGCTTGACGGCAGCCCTTACTTCCGGTGTCCACCACCGGGTTCGGGGGTTGCCGCCACGACAGGCACCGGAGACCTTACGACCACAGCTCCGTGCAGCTGCTTCGACAATGGAGGTGGAGAACATGGTCCACTCGGACTCAATGTCCCCAGCCTCCCTTGGGACAAGAGAGAAGCTCTCCCGGAGGTGGGAGTTGAAAACCATGCTGACAGAGGGTTCCACCAGACGTTCCCAGCAGACCCTCACAACACGTTTGGGTCTGCCAAGTCTGTCCGGTTTCCTCCTCCGCCACCGAATCCAACTCACCACCAGGTGGTGATCAGTCGACAGCTCTGCCCCTCTCTTCACCCGAGTGTCCAAAACACGCGGCAGGAGGTCAGATGACACGACAACAAAGTCGATCATCGACCTCCGACCTAGGGTGTCCTGATGCCAAGTGCACTTATGGACACCCCTGTGCTCAAACATGGTGTTTGTTATGGACAAACTGTGACTAGCACAGAAGTCCAATAACGGAACACCACTCGGGTTCAGATCAGAGAGGCCATGCGATCCAATCACCCCCTTCCAGGTCTCACCCTCACTGCCCACGTGAGCGTTGAAGTCCCCCAGTAGAACAATGGAGTCCCCAGTCGGAGCACTGTCCAGCACCCCTCCCAGGGACTCCAAGAAGGCTGAGTACTCTGCACTGCTGTTCGGCCCATAAGACGAGACAACAGTGAGGCACCTGTCCCCGACCCGAAGGCACAGGGATACGACCCTCTCATTCACTAGGGTGAACTCCAACACATGGCGGCTGAGCTGTGGGGCTATAAGCAAGCCCACACCAGCCCGCCACCTCTCACCGCGGGCAACGCCAGAGAAGTGGAGAGTCCAGCCCTTCTCCAGAGGTTGGGTTCCAGAGCCCAGACTATGTGTGGAGGTGAGCCCGACTATATCTAGCCGGTATCTCTCAACCTCCCTTACAAGCTCAGGCTCCTTCCCCGCCAACGAGGTGACATTCCATGTCCCTAGAGCTAGTCTCTGTGTCTGAGGATCGGGTCGCCGGGCACCCTGCCGTCGGCTGCCACCCAATCCACATTGCACCCGGCCCCTACGATTCCCTCGGCGGGTGGTGGGTCCACCAGAGGGTCGGGCCACGTTGCCCCTTCGGGCTGAGCCTGGCCAGGCCCCATGGGCAAAGGCCCGGCCACCAGGCGCTCGCTTGCGAGCCCAGGTCTGGCTCCAGGGTGGGGCTCCGGCTGCGCCATACCGGGCGATGTCACGGACCTTGATTGTAATATATTCATAAGGGCTGTTGACCTGCCCTTGGTCTGGCCCATCACCCAGGACCTGTTTGTCATGGGAGACCCTACCAGGGGCATAAAGCCCTGGACAACATAGCTCCTGGGATCACGTGGGCACTCAAACTCCCCCACCACTTTAAGATGACAGGTCAGGGGGGAAGTTTTCTGAAATGATAACTCAAAATTTAGCTTTTTCAATTTCACTTCAAACATTGGGGCCTTGAAGTCTCACTGTGAAGAGGACAGCTAATGTAATCATGAAAACACTTGTCTCATCATATGTACTGAAAAACATGTTGGTTTTCGGAGAGAAACCATCATGGTAACCAGCATGACGGAAATGTCATGCTAAAGATCCTGAATAAATGAGCTCTTGGATGTGTAAACGTTATCCCTGCAGTACGGTCAATGGATCAATTGGCAGCGAGAAGAATGGAGGAGGTGAAGTGGACTTCACTTACAGAGCTCATTTTACCCATTGAGCAGATTCAAACCACTTCACATGACCAGTTCCATTCCCCATTCAGACACACGCTGCCGCGCACGCCAAAGAAGAAAGAGATCGGTACTGAACCACCGGGCTTGAGATTGGTGGACGACTCGCTCCACCGACCGAATCAAAACGACCCTGATGCAGAATGCCACAGAGCCTGATCACTTTTTATCTGCTTCTCTGTCACTCAGCAAGGAGCAAATCAAGCTTTCTGCTTCCAAGGCAACATTTTTGTCTTGTCATTGCAAGAAATAGCGGCGATGTGACCGGGTGCCCACGCTAAGTTACCGCGGTCATCCAGTATGCACAATGAGAGCTCAGATAATGGAACACCTCGCAGGTTTGCAGCCTTGATTAAGGTTGTTAATTACACCGGAGCTTTTCCCTCCAGAACATAAAAATGTCTGCGGTGAGAAAGGATTATTCATGGACTTCGATCTTGGGTATTGAATGTTTTAGTTCACGTTGCAAGCTGAGCCCAAAGTCCTGCTTTCCCAGAGATTGAGACGGGGCGGCGGAAGCCGCTCACAGCGAGCCGGCCGATGATTGAAGATTTAAAAGAAGAAAAAAAAAAACAGGTAGAGGTTAGACCGACAGTTATGGTTCTCCTTGAAAACATTAGCTTTCCCCGCATTTTCCTCCACCGCCACCAGATCCTCTCATCCACCCCCACCTCAACCCCACTCCCTCTTTTTCACACCCTAATCGTTGAGACTTACAGAAAAATCAATTTCCACTACCCAGTGGAGAGGTCCAATGTTTCACCACTGTGTCTGATTGATGACGCGCAGACGCCATCTCACACCCCGCTGCTTTTTATAGCGCCTCGGAGTTGGTTGCCATTCAGTGCATTTTTATGGCAAATAATAACAGGAGATGTAATAGCTATTCCCCCCGGTGAGTAAATCTGAGCAGGGAGACAAGAGGATGGCCGCCCGGACAGCTGGAGGACAGCCCCACGTCAACAAGTTACTTAGCCTGAATGATTGGCTGCGCGGCGGCGGCGGAGGGCCCGGGGAGATTCAGCAATCAGCTGTTTTTGAGATCGCCCGCATCCAATCTGAGGCGGTGGGTTGTGGCAGCGACGGTAACGTGCGGCGGTTTAATACAGCGAAGTGGCCAGCTGTTCATCACAGCTCCCGGTTCGACCACACGAGGACGACGCACGTGAAGGATGTGGCTTCACGTGGCGCCCGCCACCGCTCCGTGAGAGAGAGAGAGAGCGCGAGAGAGAGAGAGACATTTTCACACGTTCCTGTAAGAAAAAAAAAAAAGTGTGAAAACGAATGCATACATCCAGCGACAGCTCCCCGGGAGAAAACACCTTGTCTGCGAGATGACCGAACATCTGCAGCGGCCGACGGGAGAAAAGAAGACCAGAAGCCGAGGCTACGCTGCCAAGCACCACTTTATTTCACCAACTCTCCCATCGATCGCTTCTGTTACTAAACTTGAGTAAATTTATACCGAGTTAAACTTTTGATGTGAGTTTTTACCACTGATGCGTTGCAGGTCTGAGTGAAAGTGCTGACCACAACTCCATCCAGACTTATTTCACTTTCTCTCGCCGTACACCCTCAAACTAAAGCTGTCTGATCAACAGAAAGCTACTCCAACGATCAATTAGAATTCCTTCCAGCCTTAAGGAGTCCGATCGCAGCAGTAGTTTCACAATCAGGGAACAAATTTAATGATAAACAATGAAAAGATCTCGAACTGAAGCCACACAATCACACAAAGTTGAAGCATTCCAGTGATCCGCGCATAAAGTTCTGGGTCTGAAGTCAAGCTGTGAATAAAGCACAGTGCGGTTTTTTTATATCTTGTTACGTCTTGATTAAATGTAAAAGTATCAGTACTATCGATAGCAAATGTTCTGCTATGATGATGGATCTTCATGCTGGAAGCTCGATTTTAGGACAGTATTTGCTAAAATATGAAAAAGTCGTGATTCGAAAAACCAGTGAATAAACTTATTGAATAAAAATGTGAATAATTAATGAATAAACATTTTCAAGTGAAAACAGAACACTTGTTGCATTGGGTGGTGCTGTTCTATGAAGAGCTGTTCTTTTGCTGTGTTTGAAGAAATAAGAATATTAAAATGAATAAAGGAGAGACATTTGTGCAGGTTTCTGAAGTAAAAACAACATTGAAACAGCGTTTCTGTTCACACGTCACCATCCTGAAAACAAAACTTGGATTCCTTGAAGTGGCCTTTAATTTATCCTGCGGTTAGCAGCCTAACAGGGGCAGGCCTTTCCCTCTGCTCCAGCACCTGAAACAGCCCTGGAATTACCAGACAATGAGAACACACACAGAGAGAGGACTTCTCCATCAGTATCTCTTCTCTCAGGAACAAAACTTCAGAAATGTTAAAATTGGGCATTAACGGACATTTTTTGGCACATTAAATTTTAGTGAAAATGGTTCAGCGGCAGATTTCAGGATGTTGTCGTCACTCCGGAGACGCAGCAGTAAAACCGGCAGAGTGACGGATGAGAGGAGAAATGGAGCGTTAGAGGGAATTAAGAAGTGAAGAGCCACTGCAAATCAATAGAGAGTCAGTGGTCACCTTCATCCTGCGGCGAAGCCTCTCTGTCCTGGAGGGAGGCGACAAGGCCAGAGGAGGCACCCGGTGGTCTGATCAAACCGACGTGGCCTTCAGTCTCCAGACCCGCAGGCTGAGGCGTCAGAGGGAAATGATGGAAATCCCCACCATGATCGCCATGAAGCTGCAGAGGAAGGAAGGCTTTAGTGTTTCCAAAAAATCAATCTAAGATTGTGAATGTTGCGACTTTCATTCTAACATGGAGGCGAGTTCCAAATGCATTAAGTAACCAGATAAAACAAGAAAAGGCAAACGTGTAGTTGAAATAATATCCGACAGGTTTTATTTGCCATACTTGATTCAACGAGGGGAAATGTCATTTTTCTGAGAGGCTGTTTCTGGGATGAGCATCACACCCGGAGGAAACAGCTCTTCTGCACATGCACAAGTAGAATCAGCCAACAGCGCCTACTGGTGGTCCTACAGGTTAACTACATCCTTTTCTGTTTTCATCATTTCTGTATTAACAAAAATTATTCTCAAAATGTTGCTGTGAAAATACAAAACTTTTATGGAATAAAAAAAACATTTATTTTTCGTTGACATTCTGATGCCTTTTCACCTGAAACATCGTCGTTGTGTAAATTGGACCTGAGTGAATTCGAAGATCGTTTCTTTCTCTGCATATCGAAGCAGCTGGAAAGCTTTAGCTTCGTTATCTAACTCTGCTGTCTCTGTTACCGTTACTCTAAATTCCTGTTTACCCAGCGAAAAACACTGGTAATCTAAAGTCACTCTTCCCGATACGCAGGTCATGTCTTCTGTAGCAGCTTCCAGTTTTTAGAGCATCTTCCTCCAACCGATGAAACCTCAGATGAACTTAATGTGTCACAGTGACAATAAATCATTTCACCAGTTAGCAAAATTTACTTTAAATTCTAAAGCATTACTTCGAATGCCAAGCTTGTTCTTGACTATATTAATATCTGTGCTCTTCTAATTTCCTGAATGAAGAAAGTTCACACAGCTCTCAGTGTGTTGAAAAACTGTCCTCCTCCACTCCAGCGGCCTGAGCTCGCACGCCGCGTTTCCCCCTGAACAGGAAGGTTAAATCAGCCTTGGGAAAATTGGAAAGGCAAAGCTTCCGTAACCTCTGTGAAGTGTGAGCGAGCAACGCAGCAAACCTTAGCAGGAAGGAGGAAAAGACAAAACACCTCTGCTCCTCGGTGAAACCGCCGTCTTACATGAAACGCTTAAGAAGTGGAGGTGTGTGTGTGTGTGTGTGTGTGGTGTAGCCTGACACACAACACGCTGCTGGACAGAGTGTAACGGCGGCGGGAGTGAGTTCGTGGCACGCATGATGTCCGTTAATAGCATGATGGTGATGCTGCAGAGCGCCGAGCCTCGCCGCCGCCGCCGCTGCCAGCCTTCTCTTTGTCAAAGTCTGCAGCAGCTACAAAAAGGCAGAGCGGTACATGATGTACGGGGGAGAGTTCTGTCCTCGCCCGCCGGCAGAACTGGCCCCGCGTCAAGCGCTGCGCTGAGAGATCTTGACAAGATTACTTCCAGAAAGGTTGGAAGATCATCGTCCATTATGGAGTTTGGTCCAGCTGCAGAGCGCAGATCCCGGCAGGATCGGCTCTCCGGGGAAAAACACACAAACTGATCATCCAGCAGTCATTCACACCCGGAAGCAGCTGACCTCCTGCTCTCTGGGAAAATCTCACACATGCTCAGGGAGGACATGCAATCCTCAGCCTGGTGTGCAGTCGTCTTATAAAAGCGTCAGGAATATTCTTTATATTCACTCATTAAGGAAACACTCTGCAACACTTTCTCTCAATCCTGGTTATAAAAAATCTGATTTTACAACACAGTCGGTAGTTATTAAGTTATTGGCCATTTCAAAGTTAATGGTTGTTCCAGACCACTAAGAAAGCTGCTGATATACATGATATAGTTTAATATCTTCATAAATGCATAATTTTGTGTACGATGTGGCTTTCAGTTTTTATGATCTTAGAGCTTAAAATGACAGCTTTCTGAGGAGAGCATTTAGGCCTTTTTCCAGACCTCCGTCCCTCCGGTGACTTCTGCGATTTCTGGACGTAAAAACACTTTTTCCGGGCCGCTGTGAACGCTGCTCAGCACTAATGGACCGCTCACAGATGTTTAAGTCAACCATGTCATGTGCACTAATGCATGCCGTACTTAAACTGAGCACCGCTAACAAGCTAAATGGTCCCCAGCCTCTTTAACCCAGAGGACACAGCTTGAATTATCCTCAGGAAAAACGCTGGACCGGAGCGCGGTTCACCTCGGTCCGTCTGCAGATAAGGTCAGGCTCAGAGAGGTGAGTCACGCTCACCGGCCACTGATCTGCGTTTTAACCAAACATCTGCGTTTTCTCACTGCTTTAACTCTTGATGATGAAATGCTTGGTTTTTTTTCTTGTTAGTGTGAAACATTTGTGCACTTTAAAATCAGAAATTAAACTAAAATGGATGCTTTTTTTGGGACCAGAGCATGAAAAACCTGTGGAGAGAAACCCTCTGTGGCACTGAGAGATCATGCAAACCCCACCCGGGACGGCTCCTCGGCTCATTTCCTTCTCAGACAGATGGGAAACTGCATGACACCAAAACAAAGACAAACATTTGCAGTTCTTTCTATATAGTAATGCTATTAAAATGAGTTTGACAGCATTTAGCAGTGTAACTGTGTTAATGAAGAGGGGAGGTCTTTCTGACGTGACTATCAACAGGGGTATCTTTCAGCATTTCACATTTCCAGCCTTTTGCTGAGCGTTTTTGACAGCTTACAAGTGGCATAAAGTTCTGACTGAACTTTTTCTTCAATTAAATTTCTCAGTTCAAACTGTCAGTTTCCTACAAATAATTCATATTAAATAAAAATTTTCATTAAACTTTTTTTTTCTTACATTTCATCATCCACATCTTATCATATTTTTCTTACTGTATTTCTAAGACTAAAGACATCCAGTATTTATCTGTTGAACGTCTGCAAGGCCTCTGCGGTTCAATAAACCCTAAAACTCCAGAAAGCTGAGAAGGGAAAGTTGCCAGAACAGCTCGGCGTCGTGATTAAGAACGTTTGAGTTGAAGTCAATAAACAGTTAAGCGGTGAATCTGTCTTAGTGTGGTTTCGGTTGTTCTTAGAGCTCTCGGGCTCCGGCTCAGTTTTTGTTTTTTTGTTTGTTTTCTTTTTTTTTTGCATTTCCCGCTGAATGTGAAAATGTGTCATCTGAGGCGTCTGTCTCCCATCTCTCCCCACAATCCGATAAAGAAGAAATGCAACAGAGACGTCAGATTGAAAAGCGTCGGGACGGAGCGGAGAGTAGAAACACTGCTTAAACAAGCTTTATTTATCCGGGGACGGATTGTGCTGAGTGTGCAGCCGGTCTGAGCACGTTCACACAGCCTCCTGCTCACACACCTGGGAGCCGTCTCACACACACCACCCACACACCCACACACACACACACACACACTGCTGTAATCCACCAAAACCCAAAGCAGGCCACTGTTCTGCCACGTTCGGTCAGACGATCCAAACACTTCATCAAGTTTGGAATATAATCGGCCTAAAACTACAACAGCACAGCCGTGTGTGTGTGTGTGTGTGTGTGTGTGTGTGTGTGTGTGTGTGTGTCCGTCCTGAGCTGACTTACTACCATTTTAAATACATGATGACTCGACTCTCAGACTGGAGGCTAACAGAGACCTTTACCTCATCGTGACCTGCCCCACATGGCTGTGTGTGTGCGTGCGTGTGTGTGTGTGTGTGTGTGTGTGTGTGTGTGTGCAGACATTTCGGAGTCAGTTTGCGAATCTCTTATTGAAATCCAGACATGCTAAAATGTTCTCTCTGCAGCCTTCTTGAAGCCGAGCCTGACGAGCGCGGCACAGCAGGTCCGCCGCGTGTTAACATGAAGCCAGGCGCTCTGCAGAACGCCGCTCTGCAGAACGCCGCTCTGCAGGCGGCGCCAACAAAGACCCACCAAAGTTTTTATATTCAGCAGATTCGCTTTGATGAAAACAAAGCCTGTGCAAATGACTCTTGGAGTGAAGCCGGTGATGCACATCACACAAGACGCACACAAAGCCGGTTTGCATCCACCTGATTGAAGGAAGAAAAGGTTTTTGTTACAGTTAAAACCCACCAGAACGTCTAGACTGGAGGCTTTTGGTTCACATCGTTAATCTAATGTTAAAAGGAAAAAGTTAAGAGAACGAGAACAAAATGCCATTTTAAGACAGCGTTGTAACGAAATTATCAAACATATGAAAGGTAAAGGGTCAGATGGAGTTTTTAACTGTGGGAAGGGTTTTCTCTGTGCTGTAAACTTATAATCTGCACTCCTGAAGGGCCAAATCGGGGCTAAATGTGTGTGACTGAAATATTTACAATAATCTTTGCTACTGATGTAAAGTAGAAAACACAGTGAAGTTTACTCAAGCAGGAGGATTAAAAGTCTCTTCAGTAATGCAGTAATTGCAGAGTAACTGAGTTATGTCTGACTAAAATGATTTTCCTCCATCCTCATCGGTGAAACTAACCTCTGTCTCTCTCTCTCTTCTATAGACATGTAACTGGGTCTATCGTCAGTGTGTCACTTAGAGCTTCAGATCCTGGCGACTGGGTGATCAAACGAAATGTTTTCATAAGACCGCGAGGAGACTTTCAGACTGAATGATTGATGTGAAACCAAAGTGAACCCGTCTCAGTCCAGATGGATTTATTTTCATATCCGTAACAGTAAACTGTCATATTGCAGCAATAATAAATTGCACAGAAGCAGATGAGTGTCTTGATTTCCTGTAAACATCAGCGTCAACATAGGTACAATAACCACATCCTTCAAAAAGAATCCAGCTGAGATGCATCAGTTTAAACTTAATTCTAACAGTTTACCTGGAAATTTGAAATGCCATGTGTCATTTAAAAATTCAGACTCAGTCATTCCATACTGAAATGCAGGTGAGTGGCAACATTTGTCAACATCTAAACACACAGACTGCAGAAGAGATGGATGAAAATACTAAGTGGTAATAAGACCGAATTAAATATTTGCAGAAATCAATGTGTTTAGTTCAGTTTAAGTCTTAATATACTGTACAGTGTGAATAATTGCTATATTTTATATCTCATCTGGTAGAGAAAGTACTAAAATAAACACTGATCAGGGACGAATTATCAATATCCAGACATGAATGTAGAATGTAAGATGAGATTTGGGAGTAAATGTTGAAAATGACAACAGGAACAGTTCAACCTGCTCCACTCATTTTATGAATAGAAATCAACGAACTGAGTTTACATGACAGAGCAGAGGTTTGACATGAGGCAGTTCTTCATCTGTCTCGGGTTAAACTGTCAACCCCGTTTACATGAAAATGGGAAAAGTGGAGGTTTTCCAGTGACTTGCAGCTGTGTCTCGGTGTAAATGAACTTAAGGCCCTGAAGTGCTGAAATATCACCTTTTCCATCACCGTGTAAACAGAACCCGCACTTCATCCTCTCATCTGTCAAGAAGTTGAACTCCCCGGAGAGAAGGCTTTCTCACCAGGCGTTTCTGACGCTGCAGCTCCGAGGAGCATTAGCAGGCAGGGTAAATAGTGCTAAAGCCTGCAGGAAAGAGTGTGTGTGTGTGTGGCGTCCTGAGAGAGCAGCAGATCTCAGGCGGGCTAAACTGCTGTCAAGTTCATCGATACCCGCTTTACACCACGGTGCACAGAGACAGCCCGAGTCCCGGCTGCAGGCTGCCGGCCCGGCTATCGAGCCGCTCCGGCAGGCCATCAATATCGCTTCTGTCTGCCTCCTCACGGCTGAGAGCCGGGCCGGAGGAGGACGGGGGACGGACGGGGGCTGCAGAGGACCAGAGGCACGAGTCTCCCGGACTTGTAACTCCGGAGTTCACTGGACTCAAACTAAGACCCTCATTTCTCCTCCGGCTCGGCTTCCTTCACGCCCGATTTCCACACTCTTAAACGGAGCCGTGCTTTTCCACGACGCCTTCATTAGAACCGTGTGAGGCTGTCGACCCGACCGCCGCTCCGTCCCCCCGGGGGAACACGGACGGTGTCCCTCGTTCAGCCAGCGTCGATCACTTGTTTAATTCTTCTGCTACTCTTAATCTCCTGAAAGCTTCAAAGAGAAGTCTGCTTCCAGACAGTAGTTTAGCGGTTCTGGGCCCGAGGAGGTCTGATGTTAATGGAGAAACTGAATTTACACGTTCATCTCAAGGGTCGAAGTGATTCAAAACCATTATTTTAAATCATTGACAGATGTCTAGAGAATTGTTGGCTTATGGCAAGAGGTTTTTGGACATTTCACTATTTCGCAAAAGACTATCATTAAATTGTTTGAGATTGTAGTTCTCTGTAGTTCTGTGAAATTATCGACTTGGTCATTACAGATAGTCTCCACCACAGTACAGAAACTTTGTTCCGGTCCATCCAACATGAACCTGAGCTGCGTTTGGCCCCAGTACCAACAACACTGTGCTACGAATATTAACAATGGTGAGAACATTGTTATTCCAGATGGCTCAACTCTACACGTACCCGGGTCCAGGAGAGTCTGGACTGAGAGTCACGACACTGAGGAAAACAGTTTCTGCTCGTCTCCTTATGCAGGTGTGTTTCCCGCCTGCACCTCTGAAAAGTTGCATATTCAGTGTGTCCGAGTACTGTTGTCACATTTCTCAATTGAAGATGTGTAAATGTGGCTTTAGTGTGGATAAATCAGCTGCTACTGATCATTTCAGTTCTCAGATCAGTTCTTTAAAGGTGTGAGAAAAACCAACGTGCGACCAGAATCGCTTTGACCTGAAAACAGTGAAAGAAAAAAATAATTTCCAGGACCTAATCTTGTCTGATTGCCTTCAGATTTTTTTTCCTATTTCCAAATGCATCACAGCAGATTTCATTCCTCCTCAGTCCTTAATTAAATTTCACACAATAGTAGGCAAATGTTTTATTGTGGGGATTTGGGATGGTTTAATTCATGTGTTTCCAAGCTTCATTATTAAATTCGAAGAGAGACTTTAGACAAAAAAATATAAAATTAGCCTCTTTTGTTTCCCATTTCGTGGGAAATGAGACTTTCTCCTCGCTGTGCTGTGCTTGGGTTTGTGAGGCTCCACTCCAGACGTAGAGCACTTACCAAACCTCTGAGGGTCACGGCAAGCTGAAGAGGGTGCACGGATGCGGAAGAACGTCGTGTGGACAAAACCCACGCTCCGGGATGAAGACGCACTAACAGGCAGGAGGAAGGAGCTCGGGTCCCGGCGGAGGAGCAGATCCTTGTGAAAGCATCGCCACTTCCCATCAGCCCTGACGTCTGGGCTCAGGGTGATGGAGCGCCGCCTCCTGCAGCCTCGGACGCCAGCGCCAAGCGTCTCACCTCCCCTCGTTTAGGGACGTCGTCTCCCGATGAGCATCATTTGTCACCATTGACTTGCTCCATTTCTTATTTTTCTTTCCTCCTCCTGGCCCGAGCCCATTTCCACAGTTGGTAAACAGCTAAATCCCTCTCCCAATCAATGCAGCCTATTTAACTTGAGCTATTGACTCTTCTGCCCCTCAGCAGCCTTGAGAGGCTGAAAGTAAAAAAAAAAACAAACAAACAAATTAGACGGGTGAGAAAGAACAACAGAAACAGCAGCGCAGACGATGAAAACTCACATTTTCAGTAATGGGAGAGAAGAAAGTGACGGAGCGCAGGCAGAGCAGGGGAAGAAGCCGGGGGAGAAGAGAGGAGCGGCGATCGATAGCAGCAGATAATCACCAGGCCTCCGTCCCGGTGTGTGAAGAGTGTGACATTGCAGAGGTGGGCACGGCATGGAAGAGATCAATGGGCTGCTTTTTGTTGATCTGTAATCCTTAACTATCTAAAAGTAATTAACCTTCAGAGGAGCATGCAGCAGAGAAATAAATGGAGAAATTAGAGAGGGGAATGGCAATGAGCGCGCTGAGAACCGAGGCTGCCCGGCGTTCGCCAGATAACAGCCCGGGAAAGCAAATTAACGGCGACGCTGCCTCATCTGATTTGATTCGGTTCTGTTTCTGTCGGTTTCCCCGCCGCCGTCTCAGAACAGGGGGATAAACACCGTCTCGTGGTTTCTCTGCTGTTTGTGGTTTCAGGACAGTCTGGTCTGGTGTCCTCCTCTCCCGAAGCCCTCCTCTGGAAAGACGGAGGAGCGAGCCGGATGCTTGCTAGGAGTCAGAGTGCCCTCTGTGGGCGTCAGACGAGAAACAAAGGAGCGGCAGCCCCGAGTTCTCCAAAGCTTCACTGCAGCACGACGGAATGAACACAGCAGCCTCACACCGGCCGAGCTCAGGGTTTAATGGAGCACAAACGCACAAACAGTTCATCAATAATCACACCCTGTCCACTGTGATCACCGAGTTAGTAAAAGGCATACTACGCTTCTCCGAAGGTTTGTCACATGAATACACGATGATACAAACACACTGGGGTGTCTGGAAGAGGCATTCGGTGTGTGTGTGTGTGTGTGTGTGTGAGAGCGTGTGTGTGTGAGCATGTGTGTGAGGAGTAAGAAAACGTGTGAAGTTCTCATGAACAATATGGCCACCGTAGAAAGCTCTGAGCAGGTCTTTATGGATTTAAAAGTCATTTGAAGTAAACGACTGCGGTTTCCATTCTACTACATTAACCGGGTAAAAACACAAGCTTGTAATAAACGTCTTTCTGAAGGCTCCTCGCTGCGGTTTGAGGACGTTCCTCTGTGGTTTTCACTCCGTTTCCCCGCCTCAGTTCTCCTTCCTGGTTTTTCAAGCGTAACGTTGGCAGAAAAAGTCGTCTCTTCACCAGAATGGACACCTGGACAAGAAAAAAGAACATTTTAGAGTCAAATAAAGAGGAAAAAGTAAGGAGTGGAGGAGTGATTTGATCCAAACAACCGACCATCCGATGTAGCACTGGCACAGGTTCTCGTGCGACGTGGCTTGCTTGATGAGGAGCTCCACTTGCGTCGGCACGTCCAGCGTCTCGTCGTGAGAGAAGTCTCGACCTGGAGGGGACAAACTCATCACCACCCAGAGCCTCGTCCAGAAAACTCGACCTGTCCCGAACCGGCTTTGCTCAGATGACGGCAATTTTGCTCAGCAAACAGGTCGTGTGTGTTTACAGCAGAGGACGAAGCTTCCCTCAGTGGGCAGACGCGTCCAGCGGCTACAGACGGCGAGATGTGGACGTCCAACAGCTGACATTCTGACATTTTACCAACAACCCCGTGAATCTCAAAGAAACTGACAGTGTGTCGTTTACATCTGAGATCACGTGCACTTATCGGTATCAAATGTAAGGCTCTAGGGCCAAAACCAGCACACTGGAGCCTCCAATCCAGCCTGTTCACGAAGAAACTACTGGTTTGCTTAATTTTCTTACACTGAAAATTCACTTCAAACAGCCTTTCAGTCACACAGCTGTCATCACGTCATTTCAAACTGTGGGCACGAGAGAGTTTTAAGATTTGAGGAAGAAAATCTTCATGATAAAAAAAAACTCAAGACCTGATCTTGTGTTTGGATCTTTGGCAAGGTTCCTTACGTTTTTTGTTTTTCTTTTTCCAAACAACTTAACAATTGCTGGTTCATGGCAGGGATGTCAAACCTGATGCCCGTGGGCCAAAACCAGCACGTAACAAGCCGTAATCCAGGCCGCAAAAACACCAGACCAATGTGTTATAAGACTATTTGACCGGTTCGCCCTACTCCAGATGAGATCAGGCCGTTTGTGGCTCCTCAACTACAATGTGGGTTCAAAGATTTGAAGCTGATCTGACAGACTCCGGGTTTGGGCGGCGATGGCCTCGAGCGGTGAGCAACCTTTGAGCACGGAGCTGATACTCCAGTAAAAGACTGAGAGAACTTCAACCCGTTAAACCATCAGAGGAACACAGAACACATTTAATCCAACACCTCAGTGCGTCTGATGAAGTTCACTGACAACCTCATCATGAAATAAAGACACGTGGACTGAATCCAGTTCATAAGATCTAATGACTGTTCACAGGGTTTGGTTTGTAACTTCCAGCCTCCGTTCGTCGCTCGGCTGCAGAACGTACCTGTGAGTTTGTCCCGCACTCGGTTGATAATCTGGATGGCTTTCTTGTTGAGCGCTTCAGGCTGCACCAATCCATCTCCAACTGAATCACAGAGAAACGCACAAACACGTCAGAGTCAACAATAGCTACAGACGACCCCAGAAAAAAAAAGAAATTGCGTTTCTCTCTACGCCGCTGAAAGAAGTCAAAGCTCATGTAAGTGCTGCCTCACAAAAGCCCGGCGGCTGCAGCCATCATTTATGACAGCGTGAGTGCTCCGGATTGCTGAGGCAAAATGAGCAGGGAGTAAAAAAACAACAACTAAACTTTACGGTTTACGGGCTGCACAACAACAACAACAACAAAACGACAAAACAACAACAAAGCGGTCGGTGAAATGTAATGAAGAGGGAACTGACTGAAGGAGTGGATGGACTCGGGCACGGTGGTCCCGGGTTTCTTGTGCGTGGTCTCTCCGAGGTCGATTCCCTCCAGAGCCTCTGCAGGAGGAGAAGTCACACGGCCGCAGGTTCAAACGCCTGTACCCTTGTGCCACTGAGCAAAGCACGTGACGCGGCTGAGAGTTTGGACTCACCCACTGACTGTCCAGCCGTGTACGAGTCGGTCCTGGTGCGGGAGCGCTTGTTTCCTTTGGTGTTGGCTGGAGGCGACACAGGAAAAGGTTGTAATTTGACACCAGCCTCATGTCTGAAGATGTGCGACGAGCTGCTGTGAACCAATAAACTACGTTACAGCAAACGGCGTCCAGGACTAACATCCTCCTTTGTACTGATCCGTCTCTACACACCAGATTACCGATCCAGAGCCTGATCAAGTTGTGACACTAAACTGTTCGCGCTCGCTGACTGCCGTCCGCTGATCGGAGGCGGGCTCGGCTCCCTTACTGTCCATGAGCCTCCAGTTGAGCAACGGGTCGTAGACGAAGGCCTCCAGCACGGCCATGACGCTGTCCCGGTGCTCCCTCAGCACCTCCATCACCGTGTGGCAGGTGATCCTGTAGTTCCCGTCCAATCCGGTCACCTGGGACACAATCACACACACACACACACACGCACACACAAACAACACACTTCAATAAGGCACGGCCCCTTGTGTTTGTTCTTTAACAGGCCTCTCAGGCACATTTCCACCCAAACACCTTTCTGCGAGCGCACGACATGAAACAACTTAAAGCTCTTTGCAGAATTTATTTTCTGAAGCCTACATTTTAAATTCCTTTTCTTCTTTGCTCATTAGGCGAAAGGTACAGCGAGTCGCGGCTCCCGATAACACGCTGCACACTTGGAAAAGAGTAATTATTATATCTGGATGAAAAACGGGGCGAAGGAGAAGCGGCTCTGACAGAATCCACTTTAAGTATTTGTAGAGTTTGAGGTTGGTGACTTTCGCACTTCTTGGACAAAAACAGACTTTCCCAGAGTCTTTAAACCTGTTTTAGGGAGTCCTCAAACTCTAAAGCAGCAGGGGTGTCAAACATAAGGCCCGTGGATCCAGCGGTGCGGTGCGTACCTCCATGGCGTTGGTCAGCATCCTGGTCAGGCGGAACGGGATCTTCTCAGGGAACTTCTCTCTGGTCATGGCCACCTGATGAAGGTCCACAAGAACGTCAGCGTCTCGTCCCAAAACACGATTAAACAGACAGAGCGTCACCAAAAGAGAAAAACTTGCCTCAAAGCAGTCTCCGAAGTCGATGTGGAGGATCTTTCCACTTAATCGGTCCAACATCAAATTGGACGGATGCCTGGAGAGGACAAACATCTCTTAACAAATAAGTCAAACAATGTAAGATTTTCTAGATGGGTTGTTTTTCTTACCTGTCACCCAGTCCCAGGATGTAGCCCACCATGGACATCACAGCCAGGGAACGGGTGTAGTTGGTCCTCCTGTCGAACCACACCTGTGGGAGGAACAGGAGTCGCAGAGTCAAAGGTCGATTGAGGACTCTTCAGTCCCTGAAGAGGTCAAGGGCCCCTCAATGGGCCCCCAGACGGAGTGAAGGATCTCTCACCTCTGAGCTGGGACTCTTGAGCCACAGCAGCTTGGCCAGGTCGTCCCCGGCCGTGTTGTTGACCGCGTGCTCGAACACCTCCACCTTCTCCATGAGGGTCAGGTGGTCGTAGTCTGGAGCCATCTGAAACGCAGTTTGAAAAACACACACCGTGAAAACAAAGACACTCAGATGATCTCAGACTGAGAACAATAGAAGGTAAACTCTAGTCTAAATGAATTAAAGTGGAAATGTAACGAAAAGCTGAAGGCTCTTCACAGGCTGACTGTTGTTTCACCTTCAGCCGTCGCCACGACGACGACGACAACGATTGACTGTCTGCTAAATGTCACTTCACAGCAGAATCTGATAGAACTTCACCGAGCAGACGCCTGCAAGGCAAACTACTTCAAACAGGTGCTTCAAATACTTTCACCATTGCTCACATGTCTGCGTTTATTCTCTTGGTTACCAAGTTTTTTTTCTCCCTCGTAACTCGTAGGACGATGCGACTCGGAGGAGTTGTGGCTCCTGAAGTGAAGGAAAATTTCAACTTGATTACAATCAAATGGACGTCCAGCGCCAGTTGACAGACTGAGAGCCACACGGGACAAGAACAGATGAATAAAAAGGTTTTAGATGAGCGCCACCATCACGGATTCACAGATTACAAAGCAGTTAACGTTTATCATTACCTGTCGGACACAGGGATGGTTCTGAAAAAAAAAAACTAATAAAATATGAAAAACCAAGTAAATGAAAAAATGCATGTGAAGCTCCAGAAAGAGGAGATAAATTTCGTCCTTCTCTCCACAGATATACGTGATGGCGAGCTTGTTTTCTGACAGCAGCAGCAGCGAAGCAGCACCGCAGGAGGCGGCCATATTGTTTGTTATTGTCCTTCACTCGAACCTCTCTCCCATCAAACTCTTCTTCTGACCAGCAGCTGATGAATGACTGAATTTGAAATCATTTGTTTTGAATGTTTGATTATTTCTGACACTTAATCGTTAATTGTAAATAAAAGGAACAAAGAAAACAGGCCGAGTTGAACTTCATCCAGATTCTACTACATGGGGAATAACGCTGTTACTGCAGGGAGCGTCTTCATAATGTAGAAATCAAGCTGCTCTTTATCCCATGTTTTGTGGCATTTTAACATCTTTTGACAGGCTGGTGTTTATTATACTGGTAGTTATTCTGAATAGTTTTACAATCAGATGTAAAAACCACGAGCGTCGTCACACATGCACCAGTATTCAATAAAGTGGGATGATCTCAATCCTCCCAGGGAACGGCTTTCAAGTAAGTTATCCGCCTGACTCCGTACTCAAACACAACAACGTCTGACCCACGCCCGTCAGGAGGAACAATACACTCAGTGTTTTCACTGGTTCAGCCGAGGCCGCGGATCAATCCTGGCGGCGGCTTCTCACCCTGAGCATGATGCGGTGTTCAATATTGAGCAGAATCTTCTTCTTCTCTCTGTAGTCTCGGATGAGGGCGTGCAGGGTGTCGCAGTGGGGCACCCAGCCAATCAGACCCGAGTTGGTGGACAGGGGGATCACTGCGTAGCGCTGGATGCTGATGAGGCCAAAGACAGACACAACACACACTTCTTACATGTGCGTTATACTGTGAAACTGGAAGAGTGTGTGTGTGTGTGTGTGTGTGTGTGTGTGTGTGTGTGTGTGTGTGTGTGTGTGTGTTTGTGGGGGAAAACTACATCAGTGGAATCTGGCTTAAACCACAGAGACCAAACCGGATGTTCCAGACGGAGACGTGAAGAGTGAAAAGCTAAATAAATGTGTGTGGGGAATCGTTGAGTCATGCTTGTGTGTGTTTGTGTGTGTGTGTGGGTGTGTGTGTGAGTGTGTACCTGAGGTTCTTGCGTAAGGACGCGGGGTCGTTAGCCAGCAGTGTGTTGACCAGGCCGAACAGCTGCATGACTCTCTCGTCCTGCCTCAGGTCCTCGTGGCCCTTCAACAGGAACATGAACTCGTGGCCGTTGCTGCCTGCAGACGGGCCAGAAACACCGCCGTGTTCACGCTTCGCCACATTTACGTCACGGATTCGAGTTGCTGCGCTCGTGTTGGGGAGGATGCGTCCATCCTCGGCAGATGTTCGTAAAGCTGGTTGAAGGAGTTCTGTTTTGCCGGAGTCCAGAGAAAATGATCAGGTGACCTTTAAATGGTGGCGCTGGCAGGACCGGCTGTTTTCTCCAGGCTGCTGATCTCCACTGCCAGAACCTGAACCAACGCCGGCGCTAAACGTTCTCATATGAACCCGGTTACTCCCGCAGCAGACTCTGTGCCAGTGTTCCTTCGCTTCACGGTCGCCACAAAACAACTACTAAACAATCCTCATTTACAAGGATCAAACCGAGGCAACCCCCCAAAAAAACAACTCCCCCGGGCCCAAGAATGGAAATGTTCACAAGCACCGAAGTTTTCAGCAATGACCGAGAGGAAAATCTACCCAGTGGCTTATCTAATTGTTCCACTGTTTCATTGACACTCCGGCTGCCAATCCCACCTGTAATGGAGTAAACCGACGGACGCCACGGGGGGAGTAAAGCCAGGGTTTCATCCAGACTGTGCTTCTAATGACAATCCCAGCGAGCAGCGTGCCGTGCACCACCGGGGGGACGGAGCGGCCGCAGTAAATCTGGGCCGCCTGCACCGGGTGACAGGTCTTAATCTGAAGTCTTGCTCCAGAGGTCAGGTGATTTATCGGCCATCATCTTTTACAGAGTGTGTTGTGTAGCACTGATGCATCAGAACAAGGTGCGGCATTGTCCAGCGGAGGGGGGCAAGAGAGAAAAAAGAAGCGTGAGCCGTTTGAGATTGATAATGTGTGGATTTGGCTTCGAGACAAGGTGACTTTATAGTTGTGTGCCATTTTAGGAGCACTTCACCGTCATCTTTCATACAGCGCAGCTGAGAGGGGGGATAAACTGTCAGGATTATTTATATCTGGATTCAATTTAATGCCAATGAACTGATGTTGTGGGGTGGGGAGGGGGTCTGGGGGGTGTCCTGACAAATCGATTTGTGTCTGTGTGCGCCGTGTCTCTTAAAGGCAGAACATGAAAAAGCGCACGGCTGTTTTGGTATAAAAGCTCCCGGGCTCTGGAGCCAGGGTGGGGCTTTTCGTGTCAAGGGGACATTTTTTACTGCCCTCTAATCCAGCGGTCCTCAAACTTTCACACACTGAAACGAAGCTGATGTGAAGAAGTAGAATAGACTCTCGTGCCCTCTGTACCAACTTCACTATCCCATTATTAGACTCACGAAGCCTCGAGGAAAATTAGTACAAGTACACTGAAATTAGTACAATTTTCACTTCCAGGTAAATTATAGTGAATGAATGAAAAATGGTTCTAGGTCAGGGGTGTCCAACATAAGGCCTGAGGACCACAACTGGTGGAAAAGAGGCTCCAATACAGCCAAAAAAAACAAGCAAATTGTAAGAACTACAAAGAGAAAACCGATTTTTTTTAACATACCACTGAAACCAGAGCTGAGACATGGGTGAATCTTCAGCGCGTCAGACTGTTGCTGTCAGGGTGAGTATGGATAAACACAGATAATCCAACAGCGATACAAGACGTTTTATGGACATTTCACTGTTTTCCACCTGAAGTCTTCATTAATGTTGCCTTCATGTTGAGATTACACAGGTTTTCTGCAGTAATTCTTTGGTATATATAGAGATTTTCTTCATGTATTATCTGCACCACAACAAACAAAAACTTTAAATGTGTCAAGTGAGCCCAGGCCACGTGAGATGCTGGGCTACTTCTGGGATACTGTGGTTATATTAGGTCCATCACCGGCAAAATAGTTTCACAATAGAACTGAACTGTAAAAACTGTCCATTTCCTCTTTGTTAAAGTAAAAATGGGTGTGTCACTTAAGGAAAAGTCATTTTCACAAAAATCTGCACAAGAATTTAAAAAAAGTACAAACTCAAAATGAAGCCATTTTCAACGGTTCACCTTGGTTCAAAACATTGTGTTCCAACGATCCGTCCCTTTCCTCCGAGCGCGGCATTCTGCAGCCTTCAGCATGTGTGTTTATGGAAATGTGCCCTTGCAGCAGGGCTTTGATGCTAATGCTACTCTGTGTTCATATTCTTTTTCTTTCCCCAGTGAATAGATAAGAGACAGCAGCCACTTTCAGTGAAAAATTTAACTTGATCCTTTGTCATTTCTCTGCTTTGCAGTGCCGTGCCGCAGCCCTCATCCGACCCGTCGGACGGCGCCTCGCTTCCCTCCCACTAAAACATGCATTTGAGGGTAGCTGGTGATTCTGAATAAGCCGCAGGGTGTGTGGTATAGACGATGGAAGCGTGTTTGATGAGAGATAATCAGCCTCTATGTATTATCAGCAACCACAACTTTTCCATCTCTGATGAATCTGAGAGAGATTGTGGCCTTGGAGCTGTTTGGGCGATGCCTCTATTAATATTGAATTTTCTCTAATGGGGTGACCCGAGCCCGCTGAAAGCATATGATGAGAAATATTATGTAATCTATTTTCCCAGTATAATGGCTTCAGAGCCGCAAGTCTTGTTCAGTTTTCTCTGCGTCTTACCCATGATGGTGAGCTTGCGTGGGCGCTGCTTGGAGGTGATGACCTGCAGGGAGGGGGCGATGGACTGGATGCGGATGATGGGCTGGTTGGGGTCGTAGGTGCCGGGCACGGCCAGCTCCAGGTCCCGGCACATCAGCAGCTTGGGAGAGACGTACTGCAGCTCCAGGGAGGTCAGCTGTGGGGGGAGGGCGGCACAGGAGGACACAATTAGTTTAGAGTCTGCTGTGTAGAAAAACGTCTGGCAACAGAGCCTGGAGCGATATTCAGATCGTAGCAGACACCGGCTCATATCCATGTGAAGGTTTCGTCTGGGAGTTGTTTATGTGCTACCTTTTAGAAATCACTCCGGAACATCTCCCTTTTCTAATGCATTTCTTTCCTCGTCTGCATTCGACCGTCAGTCACTTAAACTGCATCAAATCAGACTCCAGCAGACGACTGGGAGGCTTTTATGGCGGGATTGTGAACGGTGATGCATGGTTAACGTGCGCGGTTACGGCTCCAGCCTGCTCCACAGCTGCTGTTTGGATGCATCCCGGGGAGGGTTTATTTCTATGTTAATGCCCTGTGAGGGGAGTGTGTGCTCTGCTCCCAGCGTGCTGCTCTTTTCATGCTGCGTACTGTAACGTCCCGGCGGGGCGGATCCCCCGGGAGCGGGGCCGCGCCACAACGTCAAACAGCATCGCCGTCTCGCTTTATTATGTGAATTGAGAGCTGCTGACAGAACTATTTCTAATGTCACTCTGCAACTCTGTGAGGACAGCTTTGAGAAATGACATCTATCAGTTTGGTTTCAGTCTTGGAGCCGGGCTCAGTGAGGTTTATGTCGTCCACTGATGGCTAAGTGAAAGATGAGGGGATGACAACAAAAAAATGAAACAGCCTGTTAGTTTTTTGAACGACTGAATCAGATGAAGTCTCAGTCCGTCCTGTTCATACCCTGAGACTGAGGTTTAATCTGAGATAATATTAATCCTGAGGCAGATGCAGATTTCATGTGAGGGTAAATAATAATGGCGGGTTGGGTTTCATATTGAGCTTAGGGGTGCGGAGGGTTCGGGTTTGACAAACCGGACCGATGCAGGACTGAACAACCGGATCACATCATCCTGACGTGAGAGTGGAAGCACGTGCCAGACTGGAAGAAGTTTCTTCAAATCATGTGACAGTTTTTCCATCAGTTTATTGTAGGAAAGGCTGAAAGCACTGTCCAAATGCAGAAACTACAAAATAGATTAAAACTGATTTTCAAGGTTATATAGAGTGAACAAATCTACTGGAAACCAAATACACTTCAATAACAGTAGGAGCTAATAGGAGCTAATAGGATCAAAAGTAGTGGAGACATGTGCAAATAGAGTTTCCATCAGTTATTATGGCACTCATAAGGGCTAAATACAACGTCTTCAATTAAATTGACAACCAGTAAAGAGAGTATATTAAAAAAAAAATAAATATATATATATATATATATATATATATATATATATATATATATATATATATATATATATATATATATATATATATACACACACACATTGTTGAATATTTGAATACTTGGAGAGATTACATTCTGAAGTGAGAGGCTTTTCTGTGCTGGGATTATATATTTTCCTCTCTTTGTGTGTTTCTTTACTTCCACAGTCCAAAAATTAGCTTTTTAAATAACTAATGGGTTGAATAACTACATGTTGTGTGTAGGTGTGAACATGCAGTCAAGGCACACACCATCCATCCGTCCTATCCACTTGATCCAACTCAATGTCGGCAGATCACTCTCTAATGGAAGCATCATCATATTCCAGGTATTCATAATAATCTCATGTTTACCTCTCGGCTGAAAGCCTCCCAGCAGTTCATATTGGTCAGCACATGTGCTTCAGGGCATTTTTCCCATTTAAATTTTCTTATTCATAGGCATACAGTCCGTATTCATTTGAGATCCGCAGCTTACTTTTATCCACTGTGATATTATTCAAATGCATGACTTGAAATTATTCGGTGAAAAGCACAGCTCTGCAATCCCTGTTCAGTGTGTGCAAAGTACTCAGTTGGAGAGGGATTTAAACTTTATTCGACTTTAAATTGTGTTTTTAAAAAAGTTCCTTACTTGCAGACGTAAGACAGAGTATGTAAAGTAAGGTGAACATTTCCAAGAGTTTGAGCGATGAAAGGCTGAAGTTTGAGAGAAACGATCTCAAATAGAAAAGTGCAGACTAAAACCATTCGGTAAGCTCACAATCTGGCATCTTATGCTGTAAAGTAGATGATGATTATTACTTCAACATCTCCATAATCACTCCCTCTCCTCACATTTGGCTCCATAATGCATTTTTTCCTCTGTTTCAAGCATCTTGAGCTACAAAGTAATTTGTTTATTATCTCATCTTGTATTCACCTCAAACTGGCATGATGGGGAAAAAGACACCACTGCAGCATCTCTTCACCACTTCACGAGAAAAAAAAAAAAAAAAAACCCTGAAAGCTGCATTCACCCATCATGAGATCAAACAACAAATTGGGGCATGAAAGACAAAGAAACTCCTCTCATCACACCTAATGAGGGGCTGGAATGGACACATGAATGAAGAAGTGCTGGAGCATCTGCTGTAATTCCTCTGGAAAGAACAAAAGGTGTGCTGCTTCAGCAGACTCTTGTCAACCACATTCCTCTGATTTCCAATCGTTTGCATCAGTGAGATCCACTGCTTTGCCTCTTTGTTTATGTGAAGCTGCTGGATTTTGCAGCTACATCCTGAGGCAAACGGCACTGATACAGAGGTTTTATACACGGACACGAAGGCATGTCGTCACTGACCTGCGGCAGCTGTTTGGAGATGCGTCTGAACACGTGGTAGTAGAGGTCCCAGGCCTGGGTCAGGTCCTTCACGTTTCCAGAGCGCATGTACTTCCTGCACCAGTCCTGCGCCTCCATCAGGTCCCTGCCGTAAGCCTGCAGCATCACAAACGCATGTATACAGTGAATCATGAAGAAAAGGATGATTTGTCAACATGATACACTCATGGCCCTGATCTAAAGCCACAAATCATAAATGATCACAGTTCATTGCTCCACACTCGCTGAGATTCCCCACACACGACACAAACCTGGTTGAAAGACGTCTCCTTGAGGGTCTGCGGCCCCCTCTCCATCATGGCGTGGAGCGGCTCCAGCACGGCGAACATGCCCTTGACGTTGCGCTCGCCGAAATACAGACGTGAGGCCTCTTCCAGACCCTCGTGCCACATCTCATGCCACAAGATGGCCACTCTGATAAGCTCTTCACTCACCTGGAGGAGGAGAGACGGAGACGGAAAGGTCAGGATGCTCACTGATACCGTCTAAGGTCAGGGGTCTGCAGTGTCACATGTCTGCTCCTCCAGATAAGATTTCAGATGCTGAACATCAAAAGTAAAAAAAATAATCCTAAAGAACCAACTGAGATCTTTTGTTCTATTTAAGGGATGAAGCTGAAACTTTCATTCCTCGCAGTATTTATTACTGATTCTTTGGTTTTTACCATCATGGCTTGCTGAACCAGGGTGTTGCAGTGTTCACACATGTTCTTCAGGATCTTGTTGGCAGCGTTGTGGCGGGCGGTGGTGGTGGACTTGGAGGCCACAGTCAGAGGGTAGATCAGAGCCTGGGGCGGAGCCATGAGGGGAAAAAAACACCGATTAGACGCATGTTATCAACTTCTCTGCAGCTCACAGTATTTCAGTCTCTCTTTACGACTGGTTCAGGCTGTACGAGTCGTCAGGAACTCGGGGTAGAAACGGAGAGGTGTGTTTACCTGAGGGTGATACCGGCCGATGTCTGTCAGCAGCTGGTGGATGAGACGACCCACCAGGGCTCGAGGGGTGTCGATACGGGCGATGAGCTGAGGGATCACCTGCACGCAGAAACCGAGGTTAACATCAGACGTGTGAAAAACAATAAAACAAAAGCACAGAAACAGACAGGATTCAGTGTTTTTGGTTTAAATTTTGACCCCAGTTTGTTTCTGCGTGTTTTACCTGCAGCCACGTGTCGATCTGGATCGTCTTGATGCCTTCCACCAGAGCTTCATTCACCTCCGGCCAGTGACCGTAGTCAAACCACAGAGTCAAAACCCTGAAAAGCAAACATGACAATCACAATCTTTCCCTCTGTAATTCTAATAAATCATGCAACGGTGCAGCCACAGTCCACCACTAGAGGGCTCCCTGTCACCACAAACCACGTGTGTCAGGTGTGTGAAGGCACAGATGCCTTCTGATTGCCTCTAATGCTCGCTCGGTGTGTGTTGCCATAATTTATCTCACCTAAGTGTGTCCTGCAGGTTGTTTCCTCTGGATAGGGAAATGGAGCGGAAGAAACCTTGAACAGCGGGAACTGTGTACAGAAGTAATGTCTTTGAGAGGTCCTGCGGAGGCACGGGGGAGAGGGGAGTCAGTCGGAGGAACACGCTGTACTGTGGATGCTGCTTGTTAGGAGGAGGAAGACGCAAGAGCTCAGGAGTCACCGTTTCTATTTTCATGCTTACTGGACACAACAAAAATGTGAAAATGCAAGTTTTTTTGTTTCTAAAGCAGAAACAGGTTCATGCTTTACTGCGATGCTCCTGTTTGGAGGCTGTGTGTTTCTTTAAGTTGCGGGACACACAGTGGTTACTGCAGACAGCGTCTCCAAAAGGACTCGGGCTGAGACGTCTGCAGGCTCTCACCTCGTTGACCTTCTTCTGGCCCGGTGAGGGCATCGGACTGTGGTCGGTGCTGTCCACCTCGCTGTCGCTGTTGCTGGCCTCGCTGTTGGCGCTGGCGCCGCTGGCGTGCCGCAGCTTCTTCTTCTCGTCGCGGCCCTGATTCTGGTGTTTGTAGTGCAGCACTGCCTCGAAGTTCATCACGGCCCAGGCGTGCCAGGCCTGCCGAGGAAAAGGGGGGTGAAAGGAAAAAGCTGGGTGAAACGGGGTCTTTGATAGATCGGTGAAAGCAAATCGCTTCCACATTTGTTTATGTCATTTTCCAGTTTAGCGTAGGACAGACACGTCCCGGGGAGGGGTGCGACTTTTTTCACATCCAAACATATGAATTTCATGCAGGCTGTGTTACGCAACGGGCTATTAAATGCTGAAAGCTGCAGGGAGCTGCTGAAGATGGATGAAGAGTAGGTACGTGAGCACAGTGACATCTCTGTAGCCTGCAGCACAAGCATGAACAAGAAAAGGCGGAGGCGCTCCCAGCTCATCCATCAACTCATATTTTTGATGTGTCTGAGGAGGAACCTCGAGTATCACAGTCTCACAGGCGAACACAAGCGAGCCGTGCAGACGAAAAAACACTAAACTAAACTAAACAGTTGTGTCGTGACATGTTTGGTTAAAGGGCAACAAAGCGCGGGGCTGACGCGTCGGTGTCGGGGCAATTTGTTTCCCACACAGCTGGGATTTTTTTTATTTTTACTGCGCCCAGAGAGGAGTCAGGGGTGAAAGGTCAGGGGTGAAGAGGAGGGACTGACCTTGTACCAGTTTCGGTCATGCTCAGTTGAATTGCTGTAATACTGGAGGACTTTAGGAATGGTGCTCTCGTTGATCCCCTGCAGACTGAGCTGCCACTCACCCAGCTTCAGGAAACACCTACAAACACAACACAGGGAAATTGAATGAGTTGAGAGTTTCACGCACATTCAGGACACTTTGCTAGAGAACCGCCACCAAATGATCACACACGTCTTCTGCCTCTTCCCTGCTCGACTCACCCGTCTGGCAACAACAACCTGTCTAGTATTTCCACAAAGCGCAGTCAGTCACGAAATGGGATCGGCTAATAAAAAGTGTTAGTCAAATGTTAAACGCATTCAACTCGGGGTTCACCTAAAGCGGAGAAAATCAAGGTTTTTCCATCAAGTAGCCTTTTTCTCACCGCATCTGAACAGAGTGAACAAAAGAGGCCTCTGCTGCGGGACTTCACAGCCGGCCGTGTCAATTCAATTGAGGAAGGTCTCGCCAAAGGCTTGAAATAGAGAGAAGTAATCGCATTAAACGCATGCTGATACAGTCATGTAGAAGGAATACGTAACAGTGTATCGTATTTTGGATTGCCTAAAAAGGCAGCAGAAAAACCTCAACATTTTCCTGGAGAGCTGCGACCAAATTACCGGCTTTATAACATTACATGCACAGTTCAACTGATTATTTTCACAAGCAGGACGTCTCCCTCAAAAGTGTCAATACTAATTACCTCGCCGGGTCGAATTCAAGCAAAAAATGTCAAACGCTGGTGCCAGTAATGGTTCAGTGGACGACATGTTGAGCAGAGTCGAGGACAAACCCTGCTTTATGTAAAGCTGATGAAAAGGTAACCATGAGGCCGCACGGTGCTGCGGCGGTGAATGTGAGATCGCTCCCGGTTGGATTCTGTGCTCAGGGCCTGCATGTTCTCCCTGTGCATGTGCTTTCCTGCATGCACAAGTGGACTGGTGTGGGCAGTGTTGAAATGCGCTCTGGGGCGACGGTATGAACACAGACACCACATTCTGCTATATATTAGTCAAATGGGGGGAAAAAAGAGCTTCGTCCAAAAGTGAGTGTGTGTTTGTCTTTGATCGGCTGGCAAACTACCCAGGGTGCACCACGCCCGAGCCGACGAGCCAGATTAGTCAACAGAACAGCATGAACTGATGAAGGAACTTGAATGAGAGGCAAAAGACATGACCGAGTCCAGCTGAAGTCAATGTCTGGACGAATGAGAACACGCACAGACGTCCTCCGGAGGGTTTCTCTTCATGACTCCCACACTTTATTATTCAGCTTTAACATGTCTGTGATGGACTTGCCATCTTTCTGAAGTCTACCCTGTCTACATCGGATGGAGAGAGGCGAGAAGCCGATATAGTTCTGATGGTACTGTTTCTAAAAACGAAGAAAACATCACCATCCACTCTCAGCACTCGTAACATTTCTGGGGGAAACCCTCAAGTCCTTCATCTTTGTTGTTTATAGAGTAAACAAGATGCTTCCTGGAATTCAAGAGGGGGAAAAAAAAAAAACATCCAGACTCTTTGTGGACCGTAAAACTTCCAGAGGTTAGAAGTCAATGCCATTAAAAGAAGCTGCGGAGCAGCGACCTTTTCAACGACTAGAAAGAGAAAGCTCATCATGAGTGCATCGACATGCTCATGTTTTCACTGCTTATAGAGAACAGGCTCCGACATTCACTAAATCCAAGAGCCGTTCATTAGAAGGGAGGCGGATAATGATACAAGGCTTGGAAGTCCCGCAGGCATTTATCATAAGTAACACTGCTTGAGGCAGAGGCGCTGAAAGGTAGCGGGATCACATCTGGAGAGCTTCAATTATCCAAACCAATTTTCTTTTCATTTCCTACGACAGAAGACTCTGTCACATCTCGTGAGGAGCGCCGAGCTCCATCTATCACCCACAAACTCAAAGGCGAAAATCAAACTGGTTGTACTTGCCCGGGCCGAGATGTACAGTTCACACGCAAACAGCAAACACTGGCGAGTCATCCATCAGCGGCATGAAGACCGTTTGCCGGGAAGCTTCAATGGATCTGTCTTTGGGGATTACGTAATGTCTCCTGAGTGCTTTTCCATACGGACGTTCAAGTTTTGGTTCAGCGCATGTTCGCCAAACTGTTTCCATAAACTGCTGGTGGAGCGCAGGAGAGAAAGTGGGACGCGGTGTGCCGGCCGGCTGCTAGAACAACATGTTTGTCTGGACAGAGGACCGGCGCGTTATTGATCCTTCGCAGGGTATCGGTGAAATTTCACAGGCCTCTCCGAGGAGAGAGCGGACGTGTGAAGGTGTGGGAGTGTTCCAGGTGTGCTCCATACCATCCAGCTGACCTGTATTCATGAAAGTGTGTCAGAATGTCTGGGGGGAACCCGTCCTGACTGACATTATACAGGTGTTATACACGCATTCCTCTGACAGCCACAGACAGCATGTGGAAGATGCAAAAATGCTTTAAAAAAAAAAAAAAAAAAAAAAGCCTCGTCTGCCTGAAGTCATGCTTGTGTGTCGTCTGGTGTGATTTACGAGATGGGAGGGTACACCGACTGCACAGGGCCAGAACACGATTTACCGTCTGCTTCCATGTCGGACCTCGTGCTCGGAGATGTTCGACCAACATGACACAAAATGCAGAGCAGCCAGATTCTCTGAGACGTTATCAATCTCTTTTCCACAACGGCAGGACTTCAAAACCCCGAAGGCTTCAGATATCTGCCTCAAGTATTTTCAAGTGCCCACACGGGCCTCCAAACACACTTTTTCTTAAGACTCTGAAGCCATTCCCACCGAGTTCCCGGACACATGAAACTTTCCATTTTCTCATCGGCGTCTGAAAAACACATGATCGCCATTGGAACGTCAACTTTTCGGGAACGAAGATGAAAAACTAGTGTCAAGTTAACAACTGTTTTAACTGACTCCACGGTGCATCTTTCTGCACGGAGAGGCAATACCGGAGGCGAGCCGTAGCCAGAACTGTTAAATGACGACTAGAACAGCCACTGGAGGAGGAGGAGGAGGTGTAAACCATCGGCCGCACCGCCGATACCTGCACGGCGCAGTGCCACAGCCGCTGCCAAATGGATCATTTTATTGAAATCCTGGAGGTGAGACATTAAAAAAAAAGAAATCTGGCCAGCCTTAAAAAGGCCACAGGACGCCAACGGACTTGTAAATCCTGCTATGCCAGATTGGGCCACGGAAAAGAAGCGTTTGCACTGTACATGACCCGGCGTGTTTACGACAGAAGGGAGGCAAAATACATGAGCGCCGCTTTTTCCCTGCTTCAGCGTTTTGCTTTGTGTTTTTTCCATCACGGTAGAGTAGGTGCTCTCTACTGTACCATGTACTGTAAAAAGTTAGAAGACAGTAAATTTACAGGCTCCGTGACAGCTGAATGCAAAGAAACAACACCATGGTTCCAGTCAAACTGTGATGTTAAAGTCCCAGGAATTCATATTTGCTCCTTCAGTTTCCCAAAAGACGTTTTAAACTTTAACTGTTGTTATCACTACGTCTGCATTTGGCTTTCAGACGTTACTGCTGTAAATGTATGGAGCAGTGATTGACACTTAATAGTCACTGCAGGCCTTTTCTAATCATGTGTACAAAGCTCAGGCGACACTCAGAACACTGATGATGGGAGTCGATGGCGAGCCAGCGTTCGAAATACCAAGATTACGCAACTCAACAAGGCAACATAAATTCACCGATTATTTTTATCTCTGTGTTAAACGTGACAGTTTCCCCCTGCTTCAACAGTTTTACTGGGTGTTGAGAGCTGCTGCGAGTGCTACTGTGCTTCCAGACCTGGCCATCAGTTTGTGGAGCTCCTGCTTGTGCTGGTGGTCCTCGGCGGCGATGGCGTGTTGGGCCTGCTGCTGCACCCCCTGCACGAAGTGCTGCATGTGCTGGAAGGCATCGATCTGGAGATGACAGGACACAGGCGGCAAGTAAAACGCGGGGGAAGTGAACGCTCTGCACACTCCAATCTGTAGCTGCATCGACTTTCAAGATGTTCGTTTGGAGGAAAGTGCCTTTGCTGCAGCAGTCTGAATTCAGGTTGTGCTTTTAAATGTAATATTTAAAGTAAAATTCTGAAAAAAATAGAATTATATACAAATACTTTTTTTTTTTTTTTTTTTAACAAAAACACTGTCATTCTCTTCTCTTGCTGTGGGTGACGGAACTCATCCATCTTCACCTTTCCACCTGCCGCTTGTGTCTCTACTGGCCATCATTCATCACTTTTTTTTCCATGATTCTTTTGTGATAAAGACAAAAAAATGTGAACACAACTTGTGCAATTCTACAGATTCTTTTTCTTCTGTAGGAGATAAAGAGAAGTTCATCCAAAAGTCCTGTGTGAGCTGATGTCCTCATCTATCTGAATAGAAACAGCAGATAGTTCTTCTTCATGTGTGTGTGCACGCCCGTGTTTGTACATCTACATTGTGGTTTGACCAGTAAACATCACAGCTGGCCTCAGGAAACAGCAGCTCTTCGGCTCACACTTACCTAAGTCCCCTAATGAGAGCTGCAGTCTGGAGCCACGAATGCTATTCAACACCTGGCAATAAATGCAGCTGTGTGTTTATATGTGTTTGGAGGGGGTGGATACTGCGGGTCAGTGCGTGTGTGTGTGTGTGTGTGTGTGTGTGTTACGAGGCAGAGCAGTTCAATCCTACGCCACTCCGGTGACGCTTGAAACGTACAATGCGATGCTGGGTCGGCGCCTCGGGGAGCTGGCAGCTCGGTGGGTGGTGTGTGTGTTTGTGTGTGTTCCTGTGGTGGTCCACAGCAGGCGCCACTCAGCGACCAGCATTTATTAGTAATCCGCTTGACTTCAGCCGCTCCCACCATGGACTGGGAAGATTAATAATCTAAATGTCACGGTCGAGCTGGCCTTAGTGGTCAACTCCACCTTTTAGAAAATGGGAATCTGGTGACCTCGGTGGAAACACTGAGCGCCGTTCATTACAAGGAATCACAACTAGCAAAGGCTATCAATACAAACCCTTCAATTAAGGTTAAATCATTAGATTTTTAGCCCATAAACAGCCGCTGGAAACATCTCCTTCAGAACAACACGTCAGTGAAACAAAGATCGTATGATCGTCTGGCCGACTTTTACTCACTTTTACCTTTAGTTTCATAACATGTCAGGATCTTATCAAGGGAGACAAGTAGTTTAAAATTTGCAATGAAAAAAATATTAAAATTCAGAATAGTGAAGTCTGCATAAAACACAATGTAATATTTTCAAAAAGCACATCAAGCAGTCTGGAATACATGCAGTGATTCTTTAAAGTCAATTTTGAAGTGATTCCTGACAGTGGAATCACAAACTCAGAATTTTGATTGTGTAAACTTTTGATACAATCAAATTAAAAGAAGATAAAAAAAAATGGAAGTTAAAGCAACATTTGACGATCAATCGCTTTCACTGATGCACCCCGAACCGTGAGCAGAATTTCCTCCCACTACCTTGCGAGCGCTCTTCCACATGTACTTCATGTAGGCGTAGGTGACGTGCGGGTGGGTCGTGGGCAGCGGGTGATCCAGCTGTTTGGACGGGTCGACGCCCAGAAGGAGCACCAGCGTTTTGTGGGCCAACGCCTGGAGGGGAGAGGAGGCAGACACAATATGGTTCACATTTCCTCAAACTTCCTCCCTGATTATTCTGTATGAAAATCAGCGCAAAAGTCGACACGCAGTTATGACTGGATGATTCATTTCCTATTTTTCTAAACATTTGTGTCTGATCCCCAGCTGAACGTCGAGCTGCACAATTTTTCAATTTGAAACATCACCTCATATACACTTGTATATTTGAATTCACAGTTGATTAGTAGATTTCAGAAGGTGAGAGGCTTTGTTTGATCATTCTTTCTAGCTACACTTCCTGCCATATTTAATTCCAGCCAATCAAATTCCTTATTTTAGAGCTGCTGATGTGGCCTCCTGTGTGTGTGTGTGTGTGTGTGTGTGTGTGTGTGTGTGTGTGTGTGCGTGTGCTCAAGTATAACACGAGTGTGCAGATAGAAAAATTGGCCGATTGTCTGTCGTCCTTTGCAATCAATTAGAAAAACAGTGAGGTCAGGGATGGAAAATTGCTCCACATCAATTGAGCAGATCTGCAGGCTCAGGTTTCTAAACACAGTGAGATTTTTTTTCGGGGGGTTCTTTGCTACTTTCATCAGTGCCAGCTTAAAACAGGTTGAAATGGAGTTTAATTTCATGGTAGCTCTTAACTCGGTTTCTGTCTGACAGAACTGATTGAATGAGCTCTGACTTGTGGAATTAATGGGAGGAAGACTGACGGCTTCTGTGTAAACATGTCAGACACTGACCAGGCGTCCACTCTTGCCACAAAGGCTGGCGTATTTCAGCCAAGTCCTCATGTCCTCGTGAGGGCTGATGACCAGCGATCTGACCATGAGGATCCTCTGCCAGTCCTCCACGATGCGCTGACAACCCTGGAAAAAAAAAGAACACGCACACAAAGCATATCGCTTTTGTTACTCCCTTGAAAGAGGGCAAGCCAGTCGTTAAACTTAGGAGAACGAACGCACGTGAGCGAGAGGAGCGCTTCAGGCCCTGGGGGCTACTATTACTACCAGTGGTCCCTGTCTTTAATGTCCACACGTGAGCACAGGATCACGTGCAAGAAAAAAAAAGAAAAACACACACACACGGGTCTGTATTAATACTTTTTTTTTTTTTTTTAATGGACCATTACATGACTTCCTTTACATAAATATCCCTCCCGGCCAAACTTCATCATCAATGACAGTCCTGCAGAGGCAGGCAGCAAAGACAGGTCACTAATGGAATAATCAAACTCTCATGTATACATATATATGTTCTATAATCTTTTTAATGTGTTTTGTATTGGGGGGGTAGACTAAACAATACAAGTTGATTATAATTACACTAGCAGATGGAGGGTACATATTAGGTTACTTAGCAACCTGTAATAAACGCTGAAGGAACTCAACGTCATCTAACATCCAGGATCTTTATTTCTGAAAATGTGGATTAATTTGTTACGCACTTCCCTGCAGTGTCCTTAAAAAGCCAAAATATGTAGGGACAAGTCTTTTCAGGGGCTGGAATTAAACGCTCCTCTCTCTGGAGGAGGCTTAGCGTGATGGGATAAAGGGGCTGGAGAGCAGTTGGTATCAGACGGGAGCAGCCCCGAGGTGATCGCACTGACAGGTTAGTCCGGGTTTAACCCCAACAAATTATGGATCACATTTTGCTGAGACAGTATGAGGACAAATTATCCAGTTCATCCAGCCTGATTGAAGGGAACAAATGGGTTTTAATGGGGGCATTATGGCTGACAGGTGGTCTGGGATGCCTGCTTCATCACTGCGAGTCCTTAAATGGACAAAACCATGCTGTGAGGAGTCAAATTTCATTCAATAAGCTGAAATTTTTTGTCTTCTTTTTTGTTTTGAAAGAGTATTTCATTATAAAATGCATGTAAATATTTAGTCATAGTTGATCTTCTACCAATTATTTATTTGCAAATAACTTCACTGGTAAAACTTAAATACCCAGAAATCTCTCTCATTATTAAAGAACAACATGTTCTCTGTTAAATTGACAAAAATGTTGGTAAATGCCCAGATAATAAGATTAGTCCTGATGCTTCAGGATCTGCATCCACTCAGTGAAACATCAACAAAAACAAGACAGAAGATGAAGAATTTCAAGCTCGGCTTCTTGATATACCTGCATGAAATCGCTTGTACAATTTACATAAAACAGTGAGGCGCTCTGGTTTCATCCGCCCCCTGCACTTCCTGCATCTGTCCTTTGATGCAGGAGAATCTGCTGGAGGAGCACGACAGTGACTCCTGGACAGATGTGGAAGGTCAGCCGCTAATAAATCAGCCAAGGCTGAAGCTACCATGCACTGCAGCTGAGGAAAGGCCCGGAGAAGACCCGGAATGTTCCATCCCGTCACTCTTATTTCATCCACTTGACAAAGGGGAGAATTGAAGGCGATGAAGAGTTTGTTGACGTTACTTTACATCAAAATGTTTTGTGGGAAAATTCTGAAATGTCAAAAAGGAAAACCAGCTTGTTTGTTCAAGATTTGTATTGGAAAAACAAAAACAAATCACCGGACTGATGAGCTCATGAAGGCTGATCCATGTTCGGATTACTTTTATGTTGATGTATAAGTCAATCTCAGACTTCCTTCTTCGGTTCTGCTGATTTCTCAGCAGTCCAGACTGCCCTTGTGTTGGCGTTTGGACGCTCTCCAGCGTTAGATCTCATTATTGTGACCTTTCTGCCGTAAAAGCACAGACCTCCAGCTGTATTAAGTGTACTGGCCTCTGCACTCAGCGCTGCACTCAACAGCCCTTTCGGACTTCGCCAATTGACAAAAATATACTTAAGTGCTCCGGGCAGTCGCATAGAGCTTCAGAGTTTCTTGGCTCTGGGGGAAGTGAGGAATGACGCAGTTTTGTGTTGTTCAATTAAATTTCCAAAACGTCTGTAACATTAGCGCCAGAGGAGAAGGGCCGGGAATGCCAACAACGGGAATTTAAATGGTTTTACAACACACTGTTTAAAGACTGGCTGGCCCGGCCGTCGTGCTGCGCAGCATCACGAACGGCCCATCACAGATCATTGGATTAACAGTTTATCTTCCTGACTTAATATCATCCTTCAACATGCACATACAAGGCTAAATCCCTGCTTGAGTTTTGGCTGGAACTTGGCAACACGGAAAAGATGATGTGGAACAATATTAGCTTTGATGGGGTGGCATTCGCCTCGGATTTCCAAAAGGCTTGGCAGACGCGGTGTTTCCTAACTGCTTGTGGGTTTGTGGTTCCTCTACAAGCCTTTCTGTCTCATTTAACAGCATGTACAACACCGTGATTCGCAATTAATAACGATAATAACAGTCATCAGCTGTAGGGAAGGCATTGAGCTGAGATAACGTTACACTATGGGCCGCATGGAGCAAGCCACACTCTCCGGACTGAGAAGGAAGACTTCATACTGCCGATGGCCGGCGATGCCGCTCTCAGTCATAACATCTTGTGTTTTCATTCGCAGTGTGTGGCACATTCAGGGGCCCGAGGCCCATTTCACTAAGGAGGTTAAACAAACCGGGTCTGGACTGAAACAGAGTTTTGTCCAGTTTTTGGTTTCGAGGCAGCAGACGAGTCTAACTCTGACTCTCCGTGCACTGAGAATTTACAATGTGCACCTCACTTTGAAAAGCCTGTCTGAAATCATCCAGCAGACCACAACTCAACAACACAAGCAGATTTGTCTTCTCCACACCGCATGAATCAGAGCATGTGTTTTCAGAGAAAAAGTGACAACACAAGTTTTTCCCTGCAAATCCACCATTGGAAATGTCAGATTACGATTCAGAAGCGACAGAAACATGAAATTTTTCTTCTCGTGCATTTCCAGTCCCTGACAAAAGACTTCAGCAAACTGTAACTTCGAAGAAATGCATTGAACAGGCAAGAAAATGAACCTTCTGGCCTGGCAGGTTCGGTGTGTGTGTGTTTATTTCAACATGTAGAATATGAAACTACTTCAGCCTTCTGCCAGTGAACCATCTGTATTATGCTTTGGTGGAAGCAACAATGAAAACAGCTTTCATTTGCAAAGGAGAGCAGGGCAACTGCATCGACAGCATATGCATTACAAGATATTATGGACCAATAAGATGTGTGATCATTTTCATTCTGAAGTTTAACTCCTGCAAAGTAACACAGATTCCACACGGCATTATAAATTACTCGATGAGATATTAATATTCTGCACGTCTTCACTTTATATTGAGCCCTGACTGAGAAATTCCTCATTTTTCCCATGATGTGACTGAGTTTCTCTTCGGTTGTTTGAACTAAACCTTCTTCCTGACCAGTTGATGTTCACCACAGCGCCCGCTATGAGTTTAGGTTACTTTATGTAACCGGTTGGAGTCCTTCCTCATTCTCAGATTTAACTTAGCTGAAAATAAAACCCCTAATTTCAGGGTTGCCAACCTCAAAAGTTTCTTCTAAACCACTTCATGAAATGAAACCCGGTTTAATCAAGACTTGGTGGTTGAGAGCTTTGAAGAAATGATCAGAGATCAGCAATAATTTCTTCGGAAAAGCTGCTTTTACTGGCAAACTTCGATAAAAACAAACACAAAATATCAAAAAAACCCAATGCTGTGAAACTTAATTTGAGTTTTCGAATCTTAATCTATCAAACAGTGTTTATAACAACATCAGTTCTGGTCTCCTTGTGAGAAAACGCAAAAAGCAGGAAATGGAACGGTGGGTTTTGGTGTCGCCGAGCCGATTACATAACATAAACATCTGCTCTTCGTTATGGCCGCACATATAAATGAACACGGCGGTGCCAAAGTTTGCAAACAGCTCGGTAACATTAACACCCGGCAAGCGGGGCTTTTCTCAAGGGGGCCAAACCGGCAGCAGCTGATGTGAGTCAACGCTGCATCATATGGAACTGTGCTGTAATAGTTTGAAGTAGGAAGCATTTGCTAAAGGATCGTAACACTCCGTCACGTTAAACCAACGGTGTTTTTGTAATGTTCCTTTCATAACACGTTTGGGTTCAGGAACAATCCAACCCACAAAGACGGGCCTTTATCTTGCTTTGGCCACAGATAGGATTGTGTGTGTCAGCATGGACCTTTGGTGGCTGCTTTGAGATGTTTCCCATTAGTAACAGTAGCCTTTCCAACATCTGCTCTCCATCGACATTGCAGCGGCGCACGTGAGAGTGTGTGAGCGTCGATACATCATGTGTTGTAGTTACCTGAAGCCTCTCCCACCACGTTTCCCTGATGATGTCTCTCCTCTCTGGCACCAGCTTGTACTGGATCACCTCCTCCAGCTCAGACAACATCTGGCAAGAAACCATGGCCTGGAAGAGAGAGAAAACACACGTTCATCCTTATTCCATGGAATCCAACGTCCAGGCAGACAAAAAGCTTCATGAGGAGCTCGAGATTCATAGAAATTAAACAGAATCTGTGAACTGTGAACTCAAAGAATGTTCTCGTTTTAAAGAAACAAAACTGCCGTTTCTAAATTTCCACATATACAGGCAATATAACATGGAGCCATCTCTTCCAAACAATGGGGGTGGGGGAATTTATTGTTGGCATTAGTGTGACATTATCCTCCTACAAACGAATGCAATGAAAAGTGAGATGGTCAAGCGAAGCCAGACGTTGAATTTTTTGCCCTCCCGGAGGAACACTTACCCCGTACGCTCGACTGTAGCTCTCTCCAGCCATAGCTGTCAGCTCAGCATCCAGGAGGTCTCTGGCTTTGTCAATACACTGCGTTTGAACACACAAAAAAAAAAAGGAAAAAAGAAAATCCACAACTTTGTTATCATATTAGTTTTGAAGTTTTAGCTAAGTGTACCAAATTTCAGGTTCAGTGTCAACAGGAAGATTTCGATTCAGGCCCAGTTTTATTCTGCAGCAGAGAGAAACAAGCGGAATATGAAGAACAAGGAGTCCTGGAAGAGAACATGTGGTCCCGGGTCCGTCTGTTTTCATATGAAGAGACACAAAGCTCTGAAACAACCAGATTATTTCCACAGGAGATCCGTGCTCAGATCTCTGAGATGTTTTACAATAACCATTGTGCCGAGAAGCAAATGCAGCATGCTGATGCATCTTCTGCCAGTTCACCCATGACCGCACCGTGCTGAAACATTTGCACAGTAAATAAGCTGAAATACTCCGATGTGCAACAGTTCGGCTGCTTCTGAATTGTCTGGGAGTTCTCACGATCGCATTTGTTCCTCCCGTTCAAATATCATGACCCTCAAGGTACAGCGAACAAAGTTTCCTCAAGTTAAGCAACGTGACGCTCCCTGCATCAGGACTGGCCGGGTCTGGACTCTCGCCAGACAATAACTCAGTTCAAAGGCAAGGCGTCGACTCCCTCGGCTCTCAGGAGTCGCCAACAGTGACACATTTTGGAGACTCAAGCTGGAGCCGTATCAGTTTGGTGAGCAAGTAAAATATTTGTTGATGATTAACAAACATAAAAAAATAAAAAAGATGAAGCTAACACCTCATTAAAGGAGTCACCCTTCAAGACCAAAGCCACGACGGACCATCATGCATTTCTCCCCGAGTAATAAAAAGAAGCTAAATATTGATTTAGGTGCAGGATTCGACGTCGGGGTTGAAGCACTGCCTGTGTTTGGGGAAGCCGCCGACTGCCAGCAGTTTTATGACGAGAGCTAAATGAACTGCTGAGAGCAAAAGTGCGAAAGTTATGCAACGGCGGTTTGGGATGTCAAATATATTTTGAAAAAAACAGCCCACGATTTCAGAGGGAGCGGAAGGTGATGAAGAGGAGCTCAGCGTTGGGAGCGATTAGTCATGCTGCCTGTCATGATGCAAATTCCGAAACTTCTTCAGATTGTTCGGCCAACTGCGAGCGTGCATTCAGGCCTTGACAATGTTTTGCGGAGCTTCTTGTTTTTGACTGGATTACAGCACAGTCCTGACTCATCTGAAGGATTCCAGCTTCCTGACTTCTCCCCCTCCCACAGAGACACCTCTCTCCAAATCCGACAATGCTGCAGACGTTGTATCACCGGCGAGGGCCCAGAGGGGTGGAAAACCAGTAAATGAGAGAAAGACCTGCTACAGATTAGCAGCAACAATAACAACACAAAAAAAAAAAAAGAAGAAGAAAAGACAGCCAGGGACAAACAAGGACACAAGACAGGCAGCTGAAAGTCTGGAGATCTCCTGGGCTGCGACGGCCAACGCTTTTTGGGAGCTGTTATTAGTGGGATGGTAAAGTGGGGGAGAATGACTGAGGAAACTCTCGGAGGCCAGCTGTTTCGGGCCGAATCCCACCAATTATTATTATTTTTTTTTTCGCGGGGTGGGGAAGGAGGGATGGCGTGCCAAAACACCTCTTCAGGCACGCACAGCGAGATGTGGGGTAGTGGGAGGAAGGTTGGGACGAGGTGACAATGAGGCTGCTCCTTTATAGTCTGCGCTGGAGTTATGGTCCTGTTTACCCCTGAATTACTGTGCAGGGGCCTCGGTGGAAATGTGCAGCCCAGACGACTCCTGATAAATGCAGTGTCTGGCTTCTGGCAGCAAAAAACAAACAGTGACCCAGTCTTTTCTTCCCTTACATAAAGGCTGCACTTATGTACCTGCGATATCACTTTATCATTGCAGTGTGGTGTGAAGGCCTGTGGTTACGGGCAAAGGCCAAGTCGGACCGCAGAGTTTGTGAAACCCTCGAGACAATTTACGAATCCGGTGCACGTTGGAGGAGCGGGCGCATCGTGAATCTTGGCGCAGCAGATTGCTTTACTGGGGGAGAGGGGGAAGCATGACTGGGGTGTCTACACATCATCAGCAGAGCAGCTCGGGCGCTGAGATTTATTAGGCAGAGCAACCCGAAACCTTCCCCGCAGACGCGCGCCCAGACTCGGGGAGCACATGTCTGGTCGTTGGGGGGGTACGGAGGCAGGAAAGATACGGGGCCTGCGAAATCAAAAGGACGAGAAGTGCGAGGATTACCGACCACATCCGGAAGACGAGACTGAGCTCATGTTGACATTCAAGCTATCGCCCTCGCTCCATCTGCTTCTCATTCCCCTTCATTCACTCCCAGTGGCTCATTGTGGGCAAAGAGGCAAAAGTCTGCTTTCCCTATTCAGCTGATGCAGGATCCTACAGGCCACACCTGGACCTAATCTCCGTATGGGAGGGGGGAGGGCTGTGAAGGCAGGAGGGTGCATGGAAAGCAGGTCTCAAGGGGTTTGCGGTGGAAAGGAGGACGAGCCCCGGGCAATCACAGGAGCAGGTGTTTACTGGTTCCAGTGCTGAAGTGTGGTGTGTCCACGCTGGCATCCAGCTTGAACAAATTCATCTCCGGGGACCATGAACTCATCCGCTCATTCCCCAATTTCCAGCTAATGAGAAAAACACCACGTCAAACCCCCAGCAGACCATCTCAGAGTGGGGAACATCGGGCTCTTTATATGCCCGAGACCTAATGATTACTTCAAGTTTGAGGCATTACAAAACATTTCCACACTGAAGTTGCGCCCACGCTCAAAGTGTAAAAAGGAAGAAAAAAAATACACACACACGCACGCACGCACGCACGCACGCACGCACGCACGCACGCACGCACACCTTGTGCATGGTTTTACTTTTAATGAAAAGTCTGGGCTGATGGGGGAATTCGATCGTGTCTGGAATAGCTGTAAAGCCATTATAAGCCTCTTTATGGAGCTGGTCTCCAGTGATTTTAACTTTTCAGACCTCGCTATAAAGACCAAGGAAAATTCCAGAAGCTACAAGACTAGACGATTTCCTACAAAGCACGTCTTTATGGTCTTTATGAGAATGTAGTCTAAAAATAACACCTTGAGCGTATACCTTCTTCCTCTGGGAGTAGCTGGAGTCTGATGAGGGAACTCACCTGCTGGGCCAATGAGAAGAGGTCCTGATGCAGAGCGAGCACCGCTCGGTAAAAAGCCCCGTCGTGCGTGTCTCGAGGGATCATGCACGTGTACTCCTCCATACTGTCCCAGTGTCCTGCAGACAAGAAGGAGAAAAGCAAAGATGGGACAACCTGTGAAAATAACGTTTAATCACGCATGTCCCACGTAGAACGGAGTTCAGCAGCCAGTGGCGAATACTGGAAAACCGCAGCCCACTCAGCTCGAGATGATAGAAATACCAGTAACATCTCTGGGCGGACGTGTCTGCTCGGTTAGGTGTCGCCCGAGGGTTTACGATTCGTTTTGCACAGTCGACGATCAGAGACTTCAGAGATCGCGTCTGCGGTGCGGTCCCTGCTTTTCTCCACCATTGCACGTTACGATATGTCAATGTTATGACTGGACGCCGTTCCCATCTGGTAATGTGAGCAGGACTTGGCACAAACCGTTACTGTTTGCAGACGGCGTAGCCCCAAATGCTGCATGCATACATGTCTTTTCATCGTCCAGCAGACTTTTCCATTATACCGCTCTCTGTTAACCTTCAGCTCCAATTAGTATTTTTATAGCTCTGCCCTGGACACGGCCAAGTAGCCTAATGTTTGTGAGTCTTTGTTGAATTTTCGGATATGCAATATGTCAGGGGACTCTGTAAACTTGGCCCAAACGCTGACATGGACTGAGGAGTCAACGGATCTTCAGAGACACGTTTGGGTCCACAGCTGAGGATTTATTACACCAGCAGAGACAAACGCTCACACAAATGAGGAGGTGATTTCAATTTTATATCTGAAAGGTCAATCTCAATGCGACATCATCAGGTTCTCCAGAATCACTTCTCAACGCCGTCATTCTGAACGATGGGACCAAATGTCAAACCGCTCACACACCGAATTTGTGGGCATTAATTTTGTGAGCCGACATTTAATCTGTGATAAATCATCTGAGCTGAGGGACTCAAACCAGTGTGTGCGAGTGTGTGTGTGTGTGTGTGTGTGTGTGGGGCATCCTCACTCCAGATTGTGTAGTGCATTTGCAACACCTCAGATAACCTCGGCCGGTTGAAGGTGGTTAATATTACAATGCTGCAAAGTTTGAAGACCGAGTGAAGGCACCGACGTTGAATGAACACCAACTGCTGGGTGTTAGGTGATAATTCAGGTTAATTACAAATACATGCTCAGTGCATACCTAGACCCCAGGCGGCAGCGGCAGCCATGCGGGCCATCTTGGCCTGGGTTTCCTCGCTGACCAGCGTCCATTCTTCACAGCACTGCTGGTGCAACTGGCCCCTGGAAAACATCAACGCAACAAGGAACATGAGATTTATTAAGGATCAGATCAGTTCAGCCTTCAATACATGGACTAGCTAACTGCACGCTGTAGAATTACAAAATTTTAAATTAAAATCACAAAATACAGAAAGCTAAAACTATATTTTATGTTTTTAAATGATTCAAAACAAGCAAGAGGGTTTTGTAATTCTTTTTGTACGTGGATTTCTGCATGGTTTTGTTTGACTTGCTCTGGTTTTGTGCAGGTCGTCTGGTTTCACATTTGATTCCAAAAAACATGCATGTTAAGTAAAAGTGTGCCTCTGAATTTCTGGACAGGAGGAAAACAAACTATCAATGTGAACAACAATGTGAATGCGAGTGTGTGTGTCTGTCCCGTGACAGAAAAGCGATCTGTCCAGATCAGAACCCGTCTTTCCCTGTAGTCTAGCTAGGAGAGGCTCCAGCAACTGTAATCCTCAACTACATTCAAGAGGAATGGATGGAAAGTCCCGATGAGGGGAGTGAAAATGTTACTGTACAGCAGAGCATGGATTCACTCTTCATTCATTATAATGTTCTTCTATGTACAATTCTGAAAGTGGGAATGTATATGTTGCAAATGTATGTATAAAAGAGTAATGTTTCCTATCTGACTTCTCTATAGAATGGATATGCATTTTGTTTTTTTCTGCTCCAAATTGAATCAGAGAAATCAGTCATTGGAACTGCAAAGCACATTTGGCTGAGGATGAAAAAGCAGCTGACTGCAGATAAGACATCGTTTCAGTTACATCTGCCATCATTTAGCTGTTCTCACAGATGAGCATCTTTTAAAAAAATAAAATAAAAATCAGTGTACCGTTTCACAGATGGATGTTCCTGGTGAGGTTGAGTGCATCGAACCAAGACTAATTCGTCATTAACAACAATCAGCGCATTGTCCAAGAGAAGATCAAACCCGGTGCACATGTGTTACAGGTGGGATGCTGGAGTGGCTTAGATGAGACACAGAGGAAGGGAAGGGCGGCGGAAAAGAGAGGGAGAGAGGCCGCTTTGGACGGGGGTCAGTGGAGTGAAGTCGTTTTCCATCTGCCTGGCTATCGTATAACGTGAGAGCTGCAAGTACGAAACGCTTCGGTACAGCAGCATGCGAGTGACAACACAGGAGGAAATCATGTGACTGAGCAGCCATCGTTCACATCCAATCCAACGCAGAACATGTTCAAATTAAATCGTACAGGGAGAAATGAGTCCAATTAAAACCCTTGTGTGACTGATTTTGCCAGTTTGTCTCTTGAACCTGCTTTGACTCAAACAGTTTTCGTCATGCATTTCCATGATCGGCACAGGTGACACGGGACTCGGCTCCAGTAACCCATGCCAGTGGAACAGTATGAGTGGAAACGTCTCAGTGGGTCTGCGAAGAAATTCAAATAACACGTTCACCTCATACTATAAATTAACAGAGCGAAGGAGCGGACGCCTGCATTTGACATCATGGCATTTACAATTACTGCCAAATTCTACTGTTTTCCCGGGAGAAATATCAACAATTTTTAGAAGGAGGATGTTTATGACTGTATCACTGATATTTGTGCCAATGCTCAAGCACTGAAAACGCAGTGTTTATATCTGTCTGATTTATTTCACTCATTATTCCTCGCTTTCCGCCACTGCTTCAGCAAGATACTGGCACTTGCAGCGTTTAAACAACCAATGCAACAGAAAAATCAACACAATAAATCCAAATAACCATAGTTACCACTCTGAGGAAACGACTGGCCCATTTTTTTTAGTCCAAGATTCCTCCACAGAGACATTTGTGACTCCTGTTCTTGCAAAAGGGAGAGAACACCTGGTAGCAGCAGGATTGGACCGCTCGCTTTTTTAAATAAAAGTAGGATTTGAAGGTGGGGGAGTGGTTCCTGCTTTACTGCAACAAAGACCAGACTTCCTGAGTGGAGTTTGCATGTTCTCCTGAGACGTGCTACGTTCATTTTCAAAACGTTGCCATGTGAATGCAAAGCTTTTCTGAAACAAGGAAAAATAAGTAAATAAGATGCTTTCTCACTAAACGTTATGTAAGCGGGGCCTTGTAAACACCAGATACTGTTCCAGATTTCCTGGATAAAACATTCCTGCACCGTAATTAGAGTTTGAGTGTTGAAAGCACAAACAACATTCCCCGCAACCGTCTCACACCAGTTTAGGATTAGTGAGTGACAACAGGTACTGGACCTGCAGAGAATCAATGCAAAACAAAGCATTCTCAGAAGCCTGATGTCTATGACTCAGCACCTGGTGCAGTTATATCATCTCCAAACTTTACCAATCCCACACCAACATGAAGCTCCAATTCAGCCCAATCAAATTCCTGTAAATTCACTAAATCCTTTCCTTTTAAAAAATGAACCACTGTGTATACAACCAACGACACACGGACGGCTGGTTACATAAGCAAATTAACATCTGCTTTGCGTCACGGGTCCTACGATCCACATCTTTGAATGGTTTGGACGCCTTGTGACTTTCTTTTTTTCCCTAGAAATTCTCTTTTGAAAGCGGCTGGTTGTTACAGAGGTGAGCCTCAGCTGCGGCGGGGTTTCACTGCGGTGGTGGAGCCTTTAACTGGGCGCTTCTTTGTGCATTTCACTCAGAGGAACCAGGCGAAAGAATCCATGTCCGGACTGATCAGGGACAAGCCACCAACACGAAAACGGAAAAATGAAGCGGAAAAAAAAAAAAAAAAAAAGACAGAGAGAGATGTGAGGTGGAGGAGCTTACTGATGTATACAATCATGTCGCTTTATTTGAGTTGAGGTCAGTAACTGGAAAGTCCCATGTGGTCCGTTTTTTTTAAACCATTTTATACAAACACACAAAGGGCCTCATGCAGCCAACAAAACAAACCTACAGAAAACCCTGTCTGCAGTTGCTGACTCATAAGTGTCAGCCAGTGTGGACGGATCTGTACAGCCGCAACAGGTACGGCTAATAACTCACCATTCTCCCAGGGCCTCCAAGCAGCGCATTCTGCCAAGGATGAGCTCTGGATCCTCTTTATTCATGTCGATCTTTTTGTCGTATGCCACCAGGGCATCTTCCCACTCATGAAGCTTCTCATACCAGGTGGCTTGGATTTCCTGACGGATAAAAAAAAACGAGAAAGTCACCAAACAAACACAAAATTGGAACCATGTCATTGTGGAAATCCACAAAACCGCAATTCTGCATTTGATTACGGGGTCACGATGTGTTTGTCATACTCTGTAGTCATCTCGGTCATCGGAAGAATTTAATCACTTAGTTTTTAATCAAAGTGTTTGTGTATTCCAACTCAGGAGAGGTGGACAATAACTGAAGTTTCTAAATTTATCAATTAATCCCAGCTTTGCTTTCCTGATGGTTGCTGATCGGCACAGCGCCGCATTCCCCTGCAGTGAAAGGTTTCCAAACGCTCACCTCATAAACACGGGTCCTGAAAATCCACAACAAGGCTTTCTTTTACCGAGTCTTTACCAGGCTTTTTACAGAGAAACTATAAATGCTGTTCACAAAGGCAGAAGGAAAGGCCTTTTCCAATGGAGGTTCTTCAATTTAAGTTGACTTTGGGTCCAAATAAACCATATCATAAAATCAAAAGTGGGCAATCTATTCGGAAATACTGGGTTTGGGTTATCTCTGAAACGCAGCTCTGCTTTCTGTCTTTCTTCTCTTTTTTCCACTGCTTCTTCCCATTTCTGACCACACAGATGAAGAATGTTCAATTGAGATTCTCGGGAACTGTGACTTGTGGGGAAAAAGCTGCAGCACTGTGTGTTTGTTTTGCTCAGTCCCTGGTGACACAAACAGAGGACACCTTTTCATGAATGGCCGACCTTCACCTCAGCTAAAAACTTTAAATCATTAATCTACACAACACCAGTATCATATCTTACCATAAAAATTAACCTCTCAAAGATGACGAGTTTTACACAATGATTAAGATTCAAGAACTTTCTTTCACATTTATGTGAAAAAAATATCTACAACGCATGCAATCACTTGAAAAGTGTAAAAACAAAGTGTCCAAAAAAACCTTAAAACTTTCAAAACTTGCAGCTTTTGGTGTACATGCATGCAGAAGGAGCCTGCATATCTTCATGGGCGGATAAATGGCTCATGTTGTCAATTGAAGACCATTAAAGCCAAACTGCAGTTTGTCAGCGAATGTATATGCAAAGAGGGGGCCATTTGGAAGTAAAGTGGTCTGGAAAAACAAATCGAAAGCAGAGGGGCTTTTTGGCTTCAGCAGCGTCAGACGTCTGGTGCAGAACACAGACAAGTCATAAGGAGAGGAGCCTCATACCAACTGTAAATCATACTGGTCAGAAAGGTTCTGGTTGGGGGTAGCTTCGCTGCCTCGGGGTGTGCAGCCATTGATTCCACTGAGAATTCTGCAACATATCAAGCGGCGCTAAAAGGCTGGAGGAACACGAACACATCCATCATGGGGTGGTATGAAAAGGAAGATTGAATCCCAAAAATTTGAGAGAAATTTGAAATGCAATACACATGGAAGAAACCTGCCATATCTTACAGATGAAGGGATTTTATATGAAAGAATAGTCACTAAATTTAGAGAGCCGGTGTCAAAAACAATCATCTCAAGCTAAGCTGATTTACCGTAACGGCCATTATTACTGTGGGCGTCATGAATCAAGGAGAAGATGGCTACGTCGGTTTACATCTTGACCCAAAATATAGGCATGTTAGCACTGATCATGTCTTTCCAGATGTGTAGGCTGCTGCTAACGCCACAGGCACTAATGCAAACCCGTACATTCAGACGTGTTGGCTTTTGGATTGTGCACTGATAGAAAGCTGGGTGGTCTATTCTGACCATCGACTTTCCAAACTGAAGTGTCTCAAGGTTCTCTGACAAATACTTCGACAGATGGGAATATTATACCGTTAGGACGTTCCAAATCCTTCCTGCACAAACCAAAATGGCATTTCTATTTGAAGGAATCAAGCACTACATGCCTTCACCATCATACAATAAGACCATGTAATCCGGATGACTTTTTGAAATAAAAAACACATAGTAAAGACAAAGAGTAAGACAATGGGATACATTCCAAACATCCTTTTAATTAGCCAAAAAAAAAAAAAAAAAGGCAGAAGTTTGCTCCTAGCCTTTGACTTCTGGTCAGTGTAGCAGATGGTTTTTCCACATGCTGCACATTAGGAACAGGGTGTGCTGGGGTATGTGCCTCAAATAACCCTCAGTCCTGTTTTAAAATGCGTGTATGGGGAGAAGACACCCCGGACAAAACTGTAGCCAGATGATAAAAACCTGCAATGATCCCCAAAAGAACACATTCAGTATGAAGAAGCGTCAAGGAAAACAACGCTCTGAGTATGTCTGTCCTCTTACAGTACAATTACTAGTTCATAAAATAACTAATTTACAAATGCGAAAAACTCATCAGTGTCTAACCTTCTACACATTAACCACAAGGTATTTTACCTGCTAACATTCACTCTATGTAGAACAGGATCACACAGGATTTAACATTTAATGAACTCAATGACCCTTAAAAGCACAATATTTTCTTAAACCAGTTTGCCTTGAATATATTAAACAGGTTAAGGCAAAAAAAGTCAGAATATCTTCTCTAAGACAGTTTGTCCCGAGGTTTCTAAACCAGCCTCTTTAGCCCTGCAATACAAGCCTAAGCCACAAGGTGGTGTATTGAGTCACTAACATAATCAGCAGACAGAACAGGTGATGCACTGATGTCTGGAGCCTTTGGCGGCTCCACATCATGTAATGTATGATGAGCAAATATACAACTATCTGATTTGTACATGCTTGAAATAAAGAACTAAACCAAACATACAACAATCAGATTTTGACATTTCTGACAAAGTTTGGAAAACAGGGCAAGGGACAGACAAGGGACAAGGTGATGACTTACATTTTGACATGTCAGCTTTTTCAGGTATGTTTTTTTTTTTTTAATTCTCATTTGATCTAGAATGAATGAACACTCACCAGTTCTCCGAAATGCTTCATGGCGTACTCCAGCACCCCCGATGCTGCTTCTGGCTGCTGCAGTTTATTGTTAATGCTGCAAGACATGAACAAAACAAATGATGTTTTAGGGAGAGTAAAAAAACAAAGCCTAAAATAATGTAGTCAACATCCAAATTCACCACCAGGAACATATTCCCCTTTTACGCTACATGGAGGAACCAGAAACAGGCTCATGACATTTAACATCGACTAAACACTACTAACAAGGAGTGTTGCGTTGTGAAATTACACCCATGGAAAAAAGGTCATTCACACAACCACAGAACACTTACACAATAGCCAGTCAACTGGGAAACCTTCCCCAATCCGAGGTGTTTATTGTCAGAACCAAATGCACCAACAGGCGCTTGTCACGGTTTTTGGACCATCGATGCGTTTATCTGTCAAGAGACCACAATTCCCGTTTGTGCAGCCTCCATTCACCCGCACTGCCACCACCATCTGGAAACACTCGCTTCAACCACCAGTCTATTATATTTCCTCAACTGCGAAACCTGTGTGCAGCCACGGCCAATATATCTGTAAAATGTAGCGTTTGAAGAGCACTGGTATGCACTGGACTTCCTGAGGACAGTCGGTGAGACTTGATGAAGGATATTTGAGGGTGTATGTCAGACGCCTGGTCTGACAGAGGGGCAGGAGGGCAAAAAATGTGATGAGAGAACACAGCGAGTGGCCGTGCCGAAGACGAGGGGAACTGCTGCTCCAGACCAGCATGATGATCTGTAATCTAACTAAAAGTCACAACAGGAGCGGTCGTCTTCAGAGCTGAAAGCAGAAGACAGACAGTGCCTGCTGATTTTGGGCAAGTCTAATGCAATTACAAAAATATTTCAGGTTACATAAGCCCGACCCTTTTCAATAAGACTGGAATCTTTGCTAGAGCAGTGAGATGAAGAGCTACTTTGCAACAGTGACCTGGATAATTCGGCAGCTGTCATAAAATCATGAAAAATTACAGTGCAATCTACAACTTTCTACAACACAACCCAGCATGCACGATGCAAAACTCCTCAAAAAGCAGCAGCATTTCACTTTGATCATATTGAAAATGACACTCTTGATCACCTGTCCAAAGTTCAGCTGCATTAAGAATTAGTCACTTGGAAAAATGTACCTGAAGCTTAAGAATCTAACTGGACAAAGGGAATTCCATTGTGGATGAACATATAGCAGTGATGCTTTCAGTGAAAACATATGTAGGAATACGAACGTATGATTTGGGGATCAGGACCCCAGTCTTGAACAGCATTTAAGTTAGGGGAGTTAAACATAAGGCATGTGGGCCAAAGATTGTTTAGGATATTTCGCAGTATTTTCACCAGAAAGTATCTCTAAAATTGACTATGTTGCAAATGCAGTCGTGGTTTGGTTTTGCAAAACGTACACACTAATCACAGACACTCTCCACCACAATAATTGTAAAGGTTACCATTGCACTGTTTGACCAGTCCGACCCACTCAAGGTGAAATTGTGCTGTATGTGGCCCCTGAACTCAACTAAAATGAGTCTGACAGCCTTGATTTCAGTGGCTGCCTTTGAGCAACAACCATTGCATCTAACACATGAGAACGATTACAGACATTTTCAGGTGAGTTCACCAAGGTCCAGCGAATGAAGTGTGAGATTTGAATGTTCACACCACACACTATTTATGTTAACAATTGCAAGTACTTTCCTATGGTCGTTCCGGTGATTTTCTCGAAACCCTGATTGAAGGTTTTGTTACGGGTACAACAAACATCTCCTGAACTGAATTGCGAGCTCAATCACTAGTCAAACCATATCAAAACAGATCTCATAGTCTTTGGTCTGGAAGAACAATCAATTATTGCTCTTTCACGCAAATGGTGTTTGAAGTGATTTCTCAAAAGCTGCTGGTGTAAACAGACGACGAAGGCTCCGATACTTAACCAGCTTGTGGAAACCAAACTAGACAGAGCGTGATTGCATCAAGAAAATGAGCTCGTTTCAACAAATCAGCAATTCTCTGCAACTCTCATGGAACCCGATAACAGTGCCATGCAATGTTTCAGGAAGCAGTTCTCAACAACGATCCCACAGTTTCCGATAAACACAACTACCACCCGGTGCTCTGGATCCCAGTGATTATCTCACATGTCTGTGTTGTGTATACGTGGACATTTAAACCGAACCGCCAAATTCTTTGTTGTCAAATAATCAGCTCTCAAACAGAAAATAAGCAGCAAACGGCAAGGCCCCCGTGCACCGCCACACACAAGCTCCTGGATTCGGCTAAGACTGCCCAGATGTTTGGTTTTATCAGAGAAGACAAATCAGAGTAAGAGCTTGCTCTCCTGTAGACCCAGGAGGATTCATTGTCCCTCAGCTCAAGCCATCTGGCTGCCAGCTCCCAGTGCAGGCAACCTAAATATATCCAGATGACAAAGCTCACGTAAGGTTCTCCTTGAGAATAAACATATTAGCAAGCGGAGAACGTACTGAGATAACAGTCGACCTTCTCTTGTGTCGCGCCACAAGTATCACTTCCAAACGTCCCTGTGATTCTCTGCAGTGAGGCATGGAAAAGTCACCATAAAGAGCTGGAGGTTCGACACTGTAAAGCTGTCAGTGTTTATTACTACCTAGCGTGAAATTAAGACAATCTGCCACGTATCCTCACTCTCTTGTTAATTCAATTTGAATCTTTGAATGATGTTAGATTTCCACACAAGCCGAGAAGGAAAGATCCCTAATACTGCTTTTTAATTCAAGAGCTCTTTACGCAAGTCAAAAGAAAGTTTGACATGTAACTAAATAGGATTGCGACCTGGCCGCAGCTACAGACTAAACAGCATTACTATTCTGCTTACTCTTTATCCTTTTAATGCACTGTACTTTTATTTCAGCCACTTTTCAATTATTGTCAACTGAATTTTTGGGATGGTGACGAGTCAATTGCAGCCACAACATAAAGGTTTTTGTTTATTCAGTCAATGGCACAATACTCAAAAGGAAAATATGCTCGTGCCAACCTGGTTAGCACCATAAACTCAAAACAGAACTTACAACTGACTCGAACCTGCTGGTACCATTTGGTTTAGAGTTTGGATGTTCTCCTTATGTCTGTTGGGGGTCATGTGAGTTCATGAACTTCCTTCAGCTCGGTCGATTAATTGGTGACTGAACCCACTTTAAACGTGAGCTTGTGTCGGTGCGGCTGTCTGTTAGCCATGTGTTGGACTGGGGCCATGTCCAGGGTGTACTCTGTCTCCGTCGAGGTGTTTGCTGGGAAAAGTGCCAGCTCTGTGATCTTATGCAGGATAACATGGGTGCAGAAAACCGATAGATGGATGGAACGATAGACGTGCAAATCTGACCTACCTATGAATTCATTGGAATTGAAGTAAAGTGTGGTTGAAGCAGCAGGAAGTGGCCAAGGAGCAGCTCTGAAGCAAATGTTGAAGTGCTTTTCTTATTTTGAAAGCAACACAAAAATATGCATTATACCATGAATACATAAGAGATACAACACATTGCAAGTGCTTGGAAGCGAAAATGTATTTGGAAAATTGAAATACAGCACAGAGGAAAATAAATAACTTTTCATATATAAACTGTGTTCCACTATGCATACATTAGCTTTAGATTAATACTGAACATTTCACCATGGATCACGGTGGATCAGACAAAACCACGGGACGAAGTAGAGCAACATATTTCTCTTCAAAATTTATCAGCGCTGATCACAAATGACAACTAATCACACAGGACAGAGAGGAAATATCCAACCAACCCCCCAACTCACCCACTCTAAAATGAGGTTCGGCTTTTGATTAAAAAAGCGGCGTAGGATCTCTGGGGAAATTGCAGATATTTCCCTTTCCAGAGGTTAATAAGTATGTGATCCTCAGAGAAAGAAATTGGGCTTCACTACAAGATCTGATCTAATTGAATTAGGAAGATATCCATTTGAGCCTAACTGATTTTTCTGGGTCCTTTGCCTGCCAAGTGCTGACTCTCTTCCTCAATGTTAAATAACAAAATGGGAATGACCATCAAGGCACTATTTAGGGAAAGACTGACTCACGGCCACAGATGTAGAGGCGTTACCTGCCAATCCATGACACAGACCAGGTAGAGTAACCTGCGGTTTTAAGTGAGCCGCAAAGACTCTTCGAATCCAGCGAAGTTAGCCACGGTACATCGGCTATGATTGAACAATTACTCATATAACACTCATGAGTCAACAACATAGACCTTTATCCACTTGGTCAGGGTTATTGAAATAAGTATAAAAGTAGCATTGAGCTGCTTCCCATGTGCAAACAGACTGTTTGCTGACATCCTGGCTCAGTTGAAAGCTGCTAACGAGACGGAGGTGAACCTTTACAACATGTGGCAAACGAACGACAAGAATTTCTCTTTCTTATATGTGGAATGGAAAAAAGACAATATCTGTCTGACAACTCTCTGGCCTTCGCGGCAAAAGTAGTGTTCATTTGCAGGGCAGCCAAAATGCAATCAATGGGCAGAAAGGACCGAGCGCTCCCGCACCATGGGGGAGTTCTTTCCACTGCGCAGGACTTGTCCTCGAACACAACAGATTATGACACTGCATGAACCGACCGCTGGCTTCCAAACAAACTTCTCCCATTTGGAGACCTTTAGACGGGCATGGTCAGCCAAGATGAGCTCATGTTTACAAGAAAATATGTTATGCAGTTTGAGATGCTACGTCAGGAGTGAATGAATGACTGGGAGGGGAGTTGAAAGAACATTCTTGAAGAAACATGCAAGGAAAACATAAATAAAGATGAAATATTTGAGCTATAAAATACATAAACAGACTGTAAACAGGACGTTTTTATAGCTGGAGGACAGTCATATTTAATGTTCAAATTTCAAGAACACGGAAAAGAAAGAACACCTGTGTTGTCGACACTGAAGAAACATGCAATGATTTCAACTAGTATTTCCTCGTAAAATAAATTTCCTTTTTCTCATGTCCTTGTAGGTCTTCAATGTCATCAGTTATTTCAAAACTCTTGTTGAACTGAATACAGACTACATGCTAGGGTGCCTTAAGGCCACAGCATACCACTCCACAGTACTCACAGGGCAGTGCGTAGCATCGAGGCAGGCCCTTCACCCCTGGCCGTCCTACATCGAGGCTCTATCTGCCATGAAGAAGCTCACCACCATAACATGGGGGCTGAAAAGCATCTGTCGTGAAATCACATGAACCTCATTGGTGGTATTTATTTTCCAGTTGTAAATTTTCAGTGGCAGTGAGCAATCTGGCAAAAAGATCAGCAGTGACGTTGTGAATTTTACCTTCGGGTGCAAAGCAGCACAGTGCATGGTGTCGTCCATGTTATCAGAAGTGCATAACATGTGCATAAAAGCACTTCGGACGGCCCTACAACCAGCCCCTGCTCAATATGTGGCGTCTATTAGTGCACAGGTCAATGCTTCTCCAACAAAGTTTACATTTACTCTGATCACCTGGATCACGTGCCGGCAGATATGACAGCAAGTTTAAAAAGTAGCTAAATGTACTTTGATGACTTGCGGTGGAAACCCCTGCAACAGACACTTTTTCCACTGGTCGAATCCCAGTGACCACTGGAGCGTGGACTGACTTTGTTTTCCTTCTCTTCCCAGAAATGTAGCACCAACAATCACATTCAAACATCGGCCATGGGCATTAGGAAAATGATTGACATTAATGGGTTGAAAAAAAACTCTTATTTTTCCAGCTGTATATTTTCTCAGCAGCACAACTGGGCTTTGAAAGAAAATGATATGGTACTACCGACTGTTGACGTGTGAATCAGAGGTGAACGAAGACGAGGTATGGGATGTTTATTTGCACAGTCCCTTTAAAGCCGAGCGAAAAAAGTCGACACGCTTCGCATGAGGCATGAGAATAAACCGAGAAGAAGAAGTGCTGAGAAATTTGAGAGTCTATCAAAAGCATCTAAAATGAGAACCAAATTGAACACTTGTAATACATAAGCAAAACATAAGTCATCACGCTGGGCAGGAGAGCATTTTCTATGGAAGTCATTAGGAACATGGTGTATTGATCAAACACAGATCTTTTTATTCTTGCGTCTGTCATGAGACGGCAGCAGATCGCTACACGGAGGCACAGGAAGTGGTTACCTCAGCCACCAGCTTCCTTCCAGATTGTCCTGGGATCTGTTTAGCTGGAGGAGGGCTGAACTCATCTGACTAGCCCATTGTCTCTCGCTGCGCTACAAATGTCAAAACAAAACACTGCCTGCTTTGTCATCCAGCACATTCATCGGCATACGGAAAGAGTTAGCATCCCTAAACCTCGACACAGCTTTTTCAGAATGAGCGAACCCAGCTCCACCCGAGGAGCGAGGGCGACTGTGGAGCCGAGCCGCTTTAGAATGAAGCTCTGTGGGGAGAGCAGAGGAAAAGACCAGACACAATGCAGAACGGACAGAAATGCCTCTGTCTGAATTGCATTCGTAGAAAAAACAGCTCTGCATACCATTACATGACATTTTTATGGTTTTTTTTTTTTTTTTCTTTTTCCTCAAGCCAGTTAGGCATGTTAGGGGGCCATTGAGACGTCAGCCGGAGAAACCATTCCTCCTCCCGGTGTTTACATCACACTATCGTCACACTGGGACGCCGCTGCAGAATGTGTCTCCGGGGTCCCTCACCTTCAGGTCAAAGGGCCAACAGAACAAAGTGTCTCCCGTGGCCCGGGGAGGAAAAAAGCCCCTGACAGTTACCTCATTGGAATGCTGCTGTTGCTATGTGGACACAGAGACTCGTACACAAAGTTACTGAGGGGACTCAGGTTTCCACAGACAACATATTGGCCACATTTGGCAAAATTATCCATTAAATATTTCCAATAAGAAATGCCAGGGATTTTCTTTGGGTTTTCTGATAGACTCATTTCACTTTGGTCAATTGAAATCGACTCATTGACTCACGCTGTAATTGATTTTTTATTTTTTTTTCCCTAAACAATGGAAAGACATGATCTCATTCAAACAAAAGGATTAGACCAGCCACAAACAACAAGCATCTGTTATTCAGAGAGGCAAAGTGTAATAACGGCATATATATGAGCATAGATGCAGGCTTACACTTTTCATTAAGGAATGAATTAAAAATACAGGTAGAGCACGATGGAAGTACTTGGTTTGTTCAGCTTTAAGGTCAAAGTTCATTAAGGTTGGAATAATTACACTTTAACAAATTAAAATGCCAAAAATCACCCGATTACCCGCAAAACGCTTTTAATGAAATCTGGAATTTTCAAAACAAGTGGTTTGTGTTTTCGTGTCTCGTGACCCAACTGTTTAACATCACGGTGTCACGAAACCTCTCTCTGAAGCTCTGCCACATGCCCGAGTCTGCTTACCCAGAGCAGGGGGAACCATTCTCAGAGGATCGGGCCTAATCCATCTTCTTCCCCTCCGGCCGTGTTTGTTCCTGCTACTGGTTTGCAGGCTGGTGCGCAGACAGCCAGCGTCTGTCCCGCATCGGCCGTGCGACAGCAAAACACCAGCTGGTAGCCATCACCAGCCTAAGCCGCCGGACCTCTTGATGGTCCTGCCAGCGCATGAAGGCTGTCACTCTCGGAGCAAGAGGATACCCCGGTGCATACGGTGTCCCTTATTACGGGAAAAAAAGGAATAGCTTATTTCACGCCTATACGTGACCGGGTGGGTGTAACCAAGTTGCAGGTCATTACTTGTAATATTTTGAATTTCAAATCCATGGCAACTCCGCTGTTTGCCTTTGATGTGCGAGCGTTAACGTCTAGTTTGGAGGTTTTAGTGGGATGTGGGAAAGAGAAGACTGTCTCCAGTGTTTCGTTAGTGCATGACCACACACAACAACAATCCTGTGACTTCAAAATGAGCATTTAATATCTACCAATATCTACAAAATGGCTCCATTATCTAAGAGCTGAAATATCTCTACTTGAATTTAAGAGACAAATACTTTTTAAAGAGGGATTTGAGTTGCCAATGCATGAGGGAAAATATGGTAAAAAGTTGGGGAAGTAATGGTTTAAAATTTAGTATGTAGCCAATAGAATGAAAAAGCACTAAATCTTTTACGCTGCGTTTTAAAGACACTACTATACCAGTGGTCATTCTGCCATGTCATTTAAGTTCTTTTTTTAATTTCAAAGACAACTTCACTTTTAAGTTTTGAATGTAACACAGCACAAATTCAGTGTCATAGGTTTTATTTTATGATTTTCTAATTCGACACCAAGGACGGTCGACATGCACCATTCAGGACTGAGTCAAAAGAGCCGTTAACTCTCTCTGACAACAGGAAAGGCTGCAGCACAAACCTTGATGTGACTAGCAGTCTTCCAACGTGATGCTCATGTTTTCGCTGGGACTGCACTGATTCCATTTCAGACATGGCTCATAACCAGCTCAGAGCTGACAACTCAAAACACTTCGAGGAGATTGACCAGGACAGCAAGTCCCCAATCGGCCGATGATGGATCTTACATCACTGAATTCATTCAAAATTATATAACTCCTGGTGGTAACTGACCAAAAGTCAGAGGCGCAAAAATTCAAGATACCACCAAAGATGAAAAGCTGCTGCTGGGTAATGCAAATGTGAAGCAAACCTCCCCGGGGGGTGTTTGCACACTGCACTTTTGAGAGTGGAACAAACCACCTGGACAACGTCATGCAATTACAACAGCTGTTTGTTTATCTCTTGACAATCTGACGAAGTAGAAACCCGGCTCAATGAAGGGTTCAGATGGAGAAGACCCTCCCCTTTTGCTGGCTAGCAGCTAGTGGGTAGCCACAGGAAACCACGATCTCTAGTCCTCTGACCAGACGTCAATGAGCCATCACTGTCTGCTTGTTAGCATTTGCGCTGTTAGCTTTTTAAGTTTACTGCCAAATTGTGAGCAGATCAAGACCCCGCGTTTTCAGGGGGGTCAGAGTTCACCTCACACCTGCCCACACGGAGCAGATGACCCCTGAAACGAAGTCCGGTCTGGAACAAACAATGCCGTTGTGAAAGAGCTCAAAATCTGCACGCAGATGAACGACACTGTGCCGTATCAGACCTGATACAGGCATCGATATCAGAGCATCCATAATTAAAAACCTTATAAAGTTTATTGTTTGACATTTTCATAACCTTTAAAATGAGCATCCAATATTGCAATATCAGAAAAAAAAAAAAAAAAAGTTCATTAGCATTCAAATGAATATTGAACCCCGTGCATGGATAAATCATTATTCGAGGTTGTATTTTGACATTCAAATCATCAGCGAAACCTCAAGACACATCAGCTAAGAAAATAACAGTCCAGCAGAGTCGGAGTGACTCCACAGTTCGTAATCGTCCAATATGTGAGTCACAGTGAATCTGCAGCTCTTCTCAAGGTTTTGCAATACTCGCCGGGACGCCAATAAACGAGTCCAAGATTGGATCACGGACTGATCCTAAAAAGAGACTCTGAACTGAATAATAATAAATTGTTACATAACGAGATCTAATGTCCATTCGAGTACAACTGCTGTCAACAGCAATGAACTCAGCCCAAGTAAAATCTTCCTGTCATCGCCTCAGTCTTCGGATAATCATCACATCCATTAAGATGCTACAATGATTCCACATTTATGTATAAGTTTCAATAGCTAAAGGAACACAAGGACGAACGTCTTCAAATGAGCCAACATGATTTAAAAAAACAAAAAAAAAAAGACAGGTGGAAGATGTTACTGTTGATGAAGATTATGTAATTCAAAGATTGAAGATAGACGCTCAGGAATTTACTGGCTCCCGTTTTCACCTCCTGTCTTACCTCTAACTGAACTCACGAGTGCTCTGTTGACAGCTTGTGCCCGGTGGTCACTGAGTAACGATAAAACGTTTTTCCAGAGGACTCAGTGACACAAAGAGAGATTAAGACAATGTTTTGCCAGCTCTCACTTTGAATAAAAAAAAAAAAAAAAAAAAAAAAAAAAAGGTAAAATGACTGCGGCAATTAACACAGCAGGGTGTCCAATTTGACTTTAAAAGACGGGTGGAAAAAAACAGCTCAATGAAAAGCTGCGGGCTTCCCAAGGAAGTCATATAAAGAAGGGCTTTTTAGTTTCACAAATACCTCTAATGTCAAGACGAGCCCTGCATTCTTCACCCAGACACTTGTGAGGAATGGTTATTGGGCAAATGGTGTTTGAGGAAGCTGTTTGGAGGGGAAAAAACAGCATGATGCTGAAGGTATTCACCAGCATCCAGCAGGAGCCTCGCGCAGCGGCACTGAAGGACGAACACCGCGGCCAAAGGAAAGTGATGCCTCCGGGACGCCCGGGAGTGAGATGTGACTCATAGAGTAGTTAGCGCAATGAGAAAATCCAGGAAGGCAAGCTATCCTCGTTTTTCCAAAAGAGACTGACGCACATTCAGGCGAAGACTTTAGGGTAAGATTTACAGGAAGGTCACAGGAATATTTTTGAACAGTCTGACACATCTGATGACAATTAAAATGACAGATATTAAAAGACAAGAGCTAGATTTGAAATGACAAAAACAGAGAAAACACATTACTATGAATGCAGCACCAGGACAATTTGTTCAGTGTTGGCAGATAAGTTGGAAATGTAAACTAGATGAGTAAAATTTCTGAAACAAAAAAGTGTTTGCCAGTGCAGCTGCTGCCATTTGATTTATCCTGCTAATGACATTAGAAACGTCCCTTTAGAGGTGTGTTAGACTCTTTTTAGAAAATGTCTAAATAGTGATGGGTTGCTTTGGTAACTCCCACTACTCGATAGTGAGATTAAAATCCAAAAAAGCCTGACGTGACCAAGGTGGCCGGTGTACATCATGAAATCAGAGGGAGTTTTTTTGCCCAGAGATGCCTCACGTTAACACAAAAAACTGGAAAAAAAAAAGTTGAAAATTAAAGTAAATGCAGGTCGGGCCTGAGTTTATGTGAAGCTAATCTATGTGTGCTCAACTACGCTTTCTGAAAATCAACCAAGCACACTCTGCAACCGGCCAATGAGCTTCATTAAAAACATCTCAAAGTTACAGCTGAAGTTCTCTTTAGTGACCATTTCCACTTCCACCAGTAATTGCCTCCTGAAGCATAACTTCCTGTTGCTGGATGTATTCGATGACTCTCCCCACTGGATATTGTACACATAACCTTAATCTCATCACACGGGCTGCGTTTTCGGCGGCTCGAGTAAATCAAATCAAATCAAATTTTATTTATTTTATTTATTTATTGGGATTATTTATTTATTTATTTAAATGGGACCTAAAAATGTCTTCTTAACGACTTTCAGGAAAAGGATCAACACAAGTTTCTGACACTTTTAGGGGTTAAAATGCTCATGCAGAAAAACGTTTCACAACAGACATCCAGTTAACATTAATCCCAAAATGCATTAAACTCCACACGACTCAGCAATCATTAAACAGATCTAAACAGACAAAACGCAAAAAAAAAGTCATCCTATCTGAAATTTACATAACTCGGTGTTTCTGACTTCTCCAAAAATCTTTCATGAATAAGCGTAACAAACAATAAACCAGAAAAGTGATGGAAATGGAAGGACATAGTGAATCTAGCTTCTAATGTAACTCCAAACTATTAAACACTATATCCAAACAATAATTAGATTAAAGGAAAAACCTTCCCACTGGAAAATCCTATCCGTAAACATTACAGTAAGCTACAACTCGACATCCAGGAAAACATCATTCATCCAGACCTCAATTATATAATCGCCTATTTATTTAGTGGTTTCATGCAAAAAACCCAAATGGATACATATATCTGGAAAGTTATTCTAGTTAGCTTTGACAAGTGGCAGAAATAATAAATTACTCGCATAATAATCTCTCTGAAATAATCAAACTGTCACACAATTAAAAGCTTGCAGGGAATTGAACATGAAGGCAGCCTGACGTTATCTCAGTATAGTCAGTATAGTCTCAGTATAGTCTTGACAAAGGAAGACCTTTGTCATAATTAAAAGAAATATGTAGAGGAAACCATAAGCACATGGCGACATTAAAAAAAAATCAAGATGTGAAATCAGTAAAAGGATATCGCTAAGCCGTGATGGTTCCTATAAAGCTGGCCAGCAACATGGGAAGACAACACCAGAGAAAAGGGACGTGCTCAGATACTTTTTGCACGGACACTGTGGCACAGCCACACACCACATGTTGGAATCTGAAGAAAGTAATCTGTTAATTTGTGCTCCAAACCGCGGCTCCCATGATACAGGGCTGATGATGAGCAGAGCGGGATGAGCGCTTGTGTTACCCAGCGAGGATGAGCTGCCAAACATCTTGCAGGAGGGACACTGAGCTTTCTCAAAGCGCCCGGCCAAAGCCGATGGTGCGAGATTGTGTAATGTTGCAGACGATGAGGACAGAAGTGTCAAACTTGGTTTCTGTTCGACGTTCCCAATGTTCCATCAATTATACCTGCGCTGCTCATTACTGCTATAAGTTTCCAGGCATTACGTAGTTTTATATAACTCGAAGAATAGTTGGTTTTGATGAGCTGATTCCTGATTATGTCATGCTCATGGAAGTGCCCGAGCTCTATTATACTGACCACAAAAAGTGCTCCTGAGGTGAGAAGGCTCCTTTAATAACACACAGCCCAAGCATTGTGACCATTCTATCAGTGGAAATGAAGGATGCACCTCTGCATTTAGAGCTCGAGCCAGTATGACTCCACTGAAGTCATCATTTAAGTCCGGGTCTTGGACATTGTTGCGTTCAGTTTGCATGTTCACCCTGTATGTGTTTTTGACAGTACCTCTCACTGTTAAGCATATTTGAAGTTCATTTTCCATGTCTTAAACTGACAGTACGAGTGTGTTTTATTGTCTGTCTCTGAAGGCCTGGTGACCAGAGAACCACTGTGGCTCTCTGAGCAAGACCTTTGACCCCCTCATCAGCTCCCTGGAGCGCCTTCATGTGGCCCCAGTGACAACAGGTAGACTCAATAGAAGATGGATGGATGCAATAAATTCTTTATTGCCTTTCAATGAAGTTGAACTGTACTCAATATCTTTACTGAGAGGCAGATGCTCCCAACTCCACTAAAATATTATCCCCTCAGTAGTATAAGTTCTCAAACACTCCACAGGGAATCTTTAAGGCAAAACATAAAAGGTCTTTAAAGATCCACAGAGACGAGTTTGATGCAGTTGTTAAATGCCACTGTCCACTGTTAGTGTTGTTTATCATCTCTAAGCATAAAGAACAGTTTCATAGACTGGTCATTCCTGTCCGTAACGGGGAGGAAAAGACAGAGGAATGTCGTGGACAACTCCTCTCATGGCAGTGATCCCACATGGCATCACAAAAGACGAGCACTGTGTATTTTTTTGGAATGCCCTCAGGGATTCTCCGGCGCCCTGCGACTATCCTCTTTATCCAAATCTCCGATCACGTCTCCCTCCAGGCTGGCAGGGCTGGCAGCTGCTCGGGGAAGTTGGGATGAGATGGAAATTCCACAGACGAGAGCGTCGAGAAAGCCTCCCCGGCGTTCGCAAAGGTATTATTTTGACCTCCATCCAACTGATTGGCATGTTGGAAAAAAATCTTTAAACGAGAAGACAAGCCAGAAGCAGGAATTTTGCACAACGCTGTCATTAAACCGCGCAAACACACCGTGTTCAGCGGCGGGCGGCGTGCACCCGGTGATTGGACCCACCGGACAGCGCTGCCTGGCCCAGGGGCGGCAAACGCAGGTGTTAAAAACTTGGCTCCGACTCCCGGCTGCAGGGAGTGCCTCAGCGTTTGCTCCCAGCTATTTTCTTCACTGCACATCTGTGTAGTGCATCAGAAAAGTCTGGTAATTTGACCATCTTATCAGCTACCGATCACTCTCTCGATTCAGGCACGCTGCCTCAGGCTGAATTTGTACTTGATAATCTCTTAAGCTGCAAGAGCCAAGAAAACAGCAAGTGAGAGTGAATGGTTTTGATTCTTTCCAGTCCACAATCCTGAAGTGACTCGTTTCTTTGTCACTCAACACACACTTGTTTCCGCTCCTCGTAAACGCCGCACCATTATGCCTTCGCTCGTTTCTCTGCGGGCAGCAGGACCCCACTGCGACGGCACGACGCACGAGCGCAGGCGGAACGTTCAGGTTTACACATCGAGACATGCCCCAGCCGTCTGCCTGCAGCCTGTAGTTTCGGTCTGAGTTTATCCCGGAGGTTTCAGTGTACCAACATCCTCTTTGAAATCTGATGCTGAAAACATGCCCTCTTCCAACATCTGCCAAAACAACAAAAAAAAAAAAAACTGGGGGGGCACAAGCAGAGCACTTAACCTGCAATTAAGAGTACTTAGTGACTTCACACATATCGTAGCATGTTTGGACCAAATTCACTGATGAAATAGTCAAATCTGTTATTAGCTCGAAGATTAAAAAGTTTGAAGCACTGAGGGGAAATTACCCGCAGCTGTTCTGAAGCACCAAACAGGTACTCAAACGGTTTACCCGCGATTATATTTAGACGCACAAAAAGAGAGCTTAAACAGTTAGGACTGAAGCGTTCCGCATAGCGTGGGAGCAGAGGGTTCAGGTTCAGACAGTAGCCTTGCTTTTGTCTCGTGTTGTTCTTCCAGGCAGAGGTAACGACCCATCAATGCCCAGAAACCATCAACACCTGACAAACGGAGCAGGAACGCGGGCAACGCTCCTCCCGTGCGAGTGAAAGTACAATGAGGGAGAAGGAAGGCGGGTTGGGTGGGGCTGGGGGGGGCGGTGAGGGCCAAGGGGGGAGGGCTGGAAGAGGTCCTCCACCCCAGAAGGTTGGAGAGGGTCAGCACAGTGACTGATGCGTACCGGGAAGGAGGGGGTGGACCCACATGCAGCACAATATTTAAGATGCTCACGCAGAGGAGGGCTTCACAGAGGGAAGAAGGACAGAGCCCTGCTGAGCTGCTGGTCAAAGGAGAGATCCAACTCCACTGGGTCAACGCTCTCTACTCAACTCTGCACTTTTTCAATTTTTACAGAGAAACACATCTCTTGTGAAGATTTTTCTTTTTTTTTAACCAAAAAAAAAAAATGGCAAAACTCATCCTAAGCGTGGCGGTTCTGGGGGTCGTGCTGCTGCTCTGCTCACAGACGTGGGCCCAGAATCCCAGGAAGAGGCTGGCGCCGCCGAAGACCCCCAAAGCTCAGTGCTGCGACGAGGTGCGCTCCCTCAAAGTCCAGGTGGCCAACCTGACCAGCATCCTGGAGGAGCTGGGCCGCAAGCAGGAGAGCGACCTGATGAACGTCGTGAGGCAGATCATGGAGCTGGACCAGCAGAACCGGCAGCAGGAAGCCCGGGTCACCGAGGCGGAGAGCAAGTACTCCGAGATCAACAACCGCGTGGAGATCATGCAGCTGCAGACCCTCCAGTCCGCCACGCAGACCTCGTCAGGTGAGCGTCCGCACGTCACGACAAGCTGCCCACAGAGCACAGCGGCTCCCAACGCACATCTAGGAGCATTGAGGTCTGATTATTTAATTGGACAGAGGTTGAAAACAGGTCACATGTGGTTAAAATTATCCATCAGTGAATATATTCCATTTTTTGACCTGGCTGACACTTTTTTTTCCCTCTCTTTTCTTGCCTGGTGAGCAGCTGCTGTGAAAATGCCCACTCCTGCTGTTAACACATGGGAGTCCAGCACAAGTCCATAACTTTTTGAATTCTTTTGTTTTACTGTGCTATTTCATCGGGATGCACGCTCATATTTCCATCAACAAATCACCGTGCAGAGCCATGATTTCTCTGGAATGTGAATGCTTTGCAAATAGGTGTAAAATTAGACAATTTTTTTGACCTGCAAAAGACTATAATCAAGCTTTCCCTCACCTGCTGGGAATCGGCTTTGTGAGAGAAAACGGCAGACGGTATTAATTTGCAGTCTGATCTGTCAACCTGCTGGTCAGCGCCGCTCCCTCTGAGCGGTTAACCAGGCATTACGCAGCTCACGGTTTCAAAACCTGAACTGTGTGGGACATTTATGAGACTGGGCCAGATAACACACAGCCGCTTATTTAACTGAATCCGTCCGGCAGCAGGACAGGAAGTGGAGGAAAGATTAGCAGCAGTGGAGGGTTTCCATATCTCATCCAGAGTTGAGCCTCATTGCTCCGTCGTGATCTCATGAGCCTATTAATGGGCTCACCATACTGTGAGGGGAGAAAAACCTGGAGCATGCTGTCTAAAATGTCCTTCTGCGTTTGGTGGGAAATCAAATAGGCCACTTTTTCATCTGTCAAACCACTCAAGATACCCATAAAGCCGTACTTTATGGCTCGTGAATCAACATATGGTTTGAACATCACTCAACGGGCGTTCCTTTTATCTCCAGATGCCACATATGACTGCGCATCACTCTTCACCAAGAGCTACAAGATATCTGGCGAGTACAAACTGCCCAAGGATGAGTTTCTGGGTACACCTGAACTCAGCGTAAGTTGCACCTCAGTCCCGAGTACAGCTCATCTTTTTTGTGTCGTTTTTTTGGCAGTCGTCTGGTGTCTCTCTGGATCCAATTAAAAAGTTTTTGGTGTGGTTTTCTTTTTTTTTGTTGCAGGTCTTCTGTGATATGGAGACAAATGGAGGTGGCTGGACTGTGATTCAAAGACGCAAGATCGGCCTGACCTCCTTCCACAGAGACTGGAAGCAGTACAAGAGCGGATTTGGATCCATCCGTGGAGACTTCTGGCTGGGCAATGACCACATCTTCCGCCTAACAAGGCAGCCCAGTGTGCTGCGGATCGAGCTGGAGGTGGGTGTTGGAAAACCACGGCGCTCATGCAGAGTCTGGGCCGGCACACTCAAAAAGCAAGGATGCGTAAATCACGCGTGAAACTATTTGGGGCCAGAAGTAAGAGAGCATAAAGACAGGCCGAACCGCTTTATAACGACCAGAAGCGAGCGTAAGAAAATGAATAATAAATCAAGCTAACATTTAGAGACGTTTGGAGCCACCGTTCAGAGCCAATATTCGCAGTTTCTGCAGCTCTCCCACTCTAAATCATCTTATATGTGTTTTCCAATGCAGGACTGGGAGGGAGAGACGCGCTATGCTGAGTACGGCTTTTTCACTGTGAGTAATGAGCTCAACAGCTACAAGCTCTTCCTCGCCAACTATAGTGGAAACGCCGGAGACTCCCTACGCTACCACAACAACACCAACTTCAGCACCATCAACAAGGACAACGACAAGTGCGTGGATCACTGCGCCTCCCTGCGCAAAGGTACGAGAGCGAAGCCAACAGCCCGTTACGGGAGAAAACGGAGAGGAATAGTTCTCTCCTATTACCATCAAGTCTAATTCTTTTCCCCTCATTTCCTCCCAGGTGGTTATTGGTACAACTGCTGCACCGACTCAAATCTGAATGGCGTATTTTACCGCTACGGTGAGCACACAAAGAGCACAGATGGGATCACTTGGTACGGCTGGCACGGGCCCAACTACTCCCTGAAGAGAGTGGAGATGAAGGTCCGGCCCGTGGGTTTTCAGCCATAAGAGCTTCAGCTGTGTGCCCCTGGATCGAGATCATACGCATGAATGCCGAGAGCGCTCGCTAATACCTGCTCAACCCAAGCCGTGGCTTTCCCCTCGACGGCCACAGGAATGCATTTGCCGGTTTTGATGGTCTGGTTAAAAACTTCAGTCAGATGAATGTGCTAATGACGTTGCCGTGTTTGATTGTATATTGTAGTTAATGTTTGTGTATTTATCAGTAAGATATTTTATTTTTTAAAAGCTTGGATAGATGCTCTTTTACCACTGTCCCCAGCGGGTAACTGGACTTTTGATTGCTCCCCTCAGCCGTCCTGAAAGCACTAGGTCGTATGTTTAGTTAACGCGAGCATGAATCGTCCCAGACCGGTTCAGCTATAAATCATTAAGGACTGCGAGGAACTCATTAAAGAGGATCTTTGTGAGTTGCTGGGATGGGGCCAACCATCCAAAACTATTTCCTATAAATTACGCTGCATTTTGTTTTTCCTCCTCTCCTTTTGTAAAATCCTAACCTTTCATGTTGGAAATGTGGAATTTGTAAAATGTGTACAGCTCTGTAATTATGTTGTTTTATGTGATAGAAAATAAAAAAAATATTTTTTAAAGGAAACTGTGTGCACTCACTAATTTCCATTACTGCATGATGAAAAAGCTGGAAGGATTCCGTACATAAACGTGGCTGTCGGCCTTTCATGTCCGATAACGGCTGTGTATTTGCCTTGAGCCGCTGACCTCTGGCACTCCGTTCACCCCGACAGCTTGACCAAAGGTCCCGAGGCACTTCAACCAAACGCAGGAATGACGACCACACACACACACACAAACACACACCCTCTACCTTCTAGTTTAACTCCTCCAGGTTTACTGTTGTGAGACTTTCTTAAGCCTGGAACCAACAAGGACCTTTGGAAGCCATTCAGCAGAGCATTGAGTCAGGGTGTCTTCTTTAGTTCGAAGATGAAGCTTATTGTTCCACCGAAGTAGAAACTCTAAGAGGAGCCCTGGATGGTGATGAATGACAAGTCTTTTATTTTAGGAGTGAGCAGGATTTAGATTTGAACCTCCAACAACAACAACACAAGACGGTGCAAGGGCAACTGCAAGGCACCGACTCTTGACTTTGTTTGGAATTTGCTCCATGGAAACAGAGTATTTACCTCTTCTGCAGCAAGTGGAATGTCTTGCTATGAATAGTGTTGAATAATTCCCAGGAGTCGCAGTCATTTTCCTCCACCTGATGTTTGGTGACTGTCAGCTCCCACCTCCACTTCAGTAACAAACATTTTAAAATAAGTTCACAGATTCTTACTCTGACCTTATTTTACCTACAGAAATGATGGCACCATGAATTTTGAGGGATAACCCAACAATCCTGCTGTAAATACTCATGAAAATTGATACATTAAACACTCATTATGCAGCTCAGCTTCATCTCCAGTGGATGGGACTGGTAAAACAGAGCAGAGCATGCACCATGAAACTGTTGCTATGCTTCACAGAAACAAAACCATTTTCACCAAAAATCACTACAGTTTCATCACCAAGCCAGTTGTAACAATGTCTTCTGGTTAAAAAATACAGTAAAATGAAAAAAGTTGTTGTATTATGCGCGTTTCTATAAACTCACCTTGGCGGCTTGGTTTTTTTACAATAATGCCACATTGCTCGCAATAATCTCAGGTCCTCTGTTTAAAGTCCACTACTTTTACGAAATCTGTTTTCAAAAGAAATCAGTGCTTTCTTTGAACTGTTTCCCACTTGCTTGGTGTTTTGGCGGGCCGGATTGGCGCCCTTGCGGGCCGGTTTTGGCCTGCGGGCGTTGTGATCTACGACCAGGGAAAGCCACGCACCTGATGCAGTCAAAACCGAAGACGTCACACATTTCATCGGGTGAAAACACCTCAGGACTACAAGGTTTCAGCCGCCGGTACACGTGTTCCTGCTGTTGCGTCCGCCCCCTTCACTCATGACATTATGTCCACCGGAGCAGCTGAGCGATAAAATAAAACTGACGCACAAAAGCTACACATTCCTGCTAACATGAGCCAGCTTGCAGACCTCTCTACATCTGAACATATTAAACCCTATTTATTTTTTTTTAAATTCCATTTCCGAGCAACTTCCACAGTGCCCTGTGTCATCCTGGCAACACGAACATTATAAACACATGCTTCCAACACATGCTTCTAGCCTAGAGGACCAGAAGTACCATAGTTAAATTGAATAGCACTGCACATTTAAACAGTGTTTTGAAGCCTGCAAATGTGGCTCTAATCGGTCCGTTCTACACCTTATAGAAAAGTCAGACAGCATTTCCAAAACAGAACCATGAAAACAGATCCAAACAACTTCTGTGGAAATCCTCTTAAACACTACAAGCCCAATTTTATCAATTAGCAGCATTCCTTTATTAGGAATAATGAGGAAAATGTGACCAGTTTTCTGGCTGAATCCAAAGCTATGGAGCCTGAAATATATTCCAACCACAAACTAATTTTTTTCTTAATTCTTCAAACCACTCACACCTTGTAAAATCTGTACTATCCAGATTGTCTTACTCTGCATTTGAACTGACGGTTAACGCTGCGAGACACAAAGGCATGAATTCTCAAAAATACTGGCTCAAAACGAGTCCTCGCTTCCAGAAATAGTGACGACGCTTTCTCGTCATCAGAAAACTTACCATCAGATAAGATTCTTTATAACTCAAAAGGCCACGACTTAGGAAAACCGGGTTTTCAGAGCGTCTTTTTGCACACGAGCGTCTTGCTTTTCTTTTTTCTTTTTTTTTCACTTTTTTTATGGGAAATCCTGGAGAGGTGAGAACCAGATGGGGATATTGAAAACACCACAGTGCCGGCTCCCATCATTCATCATCATCAAGGCTCCTGAGAAATTGAAAACAGGCCTCGGCGAAACACAAGTCCAGACACTCATAGATGAAAAGAAGGCAGGCGTCCAATTAGATGCCTGGAAAACAGATTTCTCCGTGCCATGCCAAAGGCACAGAAAGAAAGAAAGATGAGAAAATAGGATGGAAAAGATGACAGGAGATATCAAAAGGATTTGGGGCAGGAGGATATACAGATTAATAATTTTTCTGTCAATTTATGAGATAAAAAGAACCTCCGGGAGGGTTGTACAATATTCGATTTAAGAACTCAGATGTAATATAATAACTATTACTCACTGTTGACTAAGCTTGGTAGGTGGATCATTAAATACCGTCATTCATTTGCTGTTTATGTGAAGAAGAATGACTTCTTGTTTTCAGTCCTGGGAAAAACTTTTCGCACTTTATAAAGTTGTTTCTCCATAAAAACAGCACCATCGCCTGTTGTATTTTCACACCTCCTACCTGATAAGCGACTCCAGGATGAGAGGAGAGGGACCTTTCTGAAACTCCAGCTCTTTGTAATGCAGCGCCTTGGCGTAGGCGCGACATTTGGCGGCTCTCTCCCCGAGCAGCACGATGCCATTATCGTCTCGGAGGGGCAGAGGGCCCTGGAAGTGGAAACTCATTGTTAGGAATTCTTTCCTAAACAAATCTAGACTTGAGCAAGAAGCTATGTTGTGACCTCGGATCTCCTTTAATAGGAATTACTAGCACTTTTGACATCACTGCGTTGAGGTTTTCTTTCGCTTTTTACAAAAACACTTAAGGAGGCCTGAGAGCCAGGGGTCCCCAGTGAAAGGATATAATGTGACCCAGCCATGACAGTCTCAGCCCTCAATGTAACAGTATCGCCGCTGAATAGCTCAGCATGTGTGGTCAAACGGTGGACGAGACACATTTCCATTTTGAAAACGCTTGCTGTTAATCTCTGTAACACCTGTGTGTGTGTGTGTGTGTGTGTGTGTGTGTGTCTTTTCTCGTATTGTGGAGAGCATTGTGGCGATGGTGGCTCTGCGCAGCAGGAGTTAAGATGAACGCTCAGTTATGCGCTCTCCTCAAATCTAGTTCACCGCTTCAACGTCTCTGCCAGACAGAAATTCAAAACACTTGAACACTTTCACGCGCACCTTCCTCTGATGCCAGTGGGGAACGTGAACTTAATTGATCCGAGCGAAACATCCGAACGAGCGTGTTAAAGTAGATAAAGCTTTTGAATTGCCGCTGCAGAGAGTCTGCCAGATGGAGGCACACGAGCGTTCGGCCTATTTTCAAATGTTTTTCAGCGCCGCATGTACTGTACAGCAGACTCAAACCTCTTTAACACTTTATGCTGCTGCAGATTCTGTTTTAAACGATAAAACTGCCCTCTCTTGCCAGCAGCTCCGACTCAGGTGGACATTTTATGCATTTAAAATATAATTGGGAACACAATAAAGTGAATCTCCCTGTAACATCAGGTGGAGTTGTTAAGTAAAAGCATTGGAAAACATTAAATCCCTGCAGGTTTCTGATAGTACATTGTATGAGGCAGAGGAAAAACACTCTTGAATGCTTTTTTTTTTTTTTTTTTTTTTTTTTTACTAAAACCTGGAGGAAAACCCAGCTGAGCGCTCACCTTGTCGCTGTGCTCCATGAACTCGGCCAGGTTCAGCAGCGTCTGCGTGACTTCGGCGATGTCCTGGGAAGTGAGCGCCAGCTCGATGCTGCGGATCAGCTCGTCCTGCTGGTCCTCGCTCAGCTCCGACCAACACGACAGGAAGGCGGCGTTGAACAGGTCTCTGCAGACACAGCACAACATTTCATTTGGCTGGAGCAGTAACTGTGTCTGGAGCATGTAAAAACATTCATACTGTATTTTATAAGTCAAGGTCTCCTATTTAGTTACACAGAGTTTCCCATCTGCCCCTAAATCAGGTCAGATCGCTGAAATTTTAACTATCCGTTAATCACAGTCTTGAAACACATGATATAACTTCTAAAGAAAGATTCTGGAGCCTTTCAGGTCTGACACTGGCCTTATTTCTATCCTACCTTATTATGATTGGCCAGCCTGTACTTTCAGCACTGACGCCGCCACACTGGGCCGTGTGTTTGTAATTTAACATCGGCTTCATCTTCTTCTTCAACAGACCTGATCAGTCCACATCCTGAACGTCTCACGCAGCAGCATCAAAATGCGCTCCACTTATTTTTTATTTTTAATGATAAACACTGTCAAAAACTGTAAAGCTAGAAGCTACATGTTTAGGTTATCATGGATCTACTTTACTTTTTCCGGCTGACTCAAGATGAAACTGGGCTGTTTGTGGGCCCTGAACTAAAATATCTTTGACACCATTGGAAGGGATCCCAGGTAAAGATGGGGAAGTGAATAAAATGAGAAGTAGGAGAGCGTGTTGGAGACGTGGACTCGACAGCAGTGGCATACCTGGCGAGAGGAATGTAGGTTTGAGCCAGTGACCAGCACGACCTCAGGGCCGGGGAGGAAGACTCTTTCAGCAGGACGACACTCAAGCGCCTCAGCCACTCCAGCCAGTCGTCTTTCGACACCTTCCTGGCAGCGCCCCAGGCCTGGATAGTGACGGATCAATCACAGCTTTACAAGCCACTGGGAAGCATGTGGGAGTAACAGCTTCTCCAGACATGTGCAGAACAGGTAACGTGAGAGGAGCAGACATTCAGCTCTGTTGATAAAGATCGTCTTGTTTGTAGTTTTAATGAGCATCAAAGAGAGAAAGACTCACATTCCGCTGTCTAATTGCCACTATTTTCCACTAGGTTAAGGCATCTGCTTTCACTGGATCCCTTTTGCTCATTTGTTGAGGTTTCTCCAATCAATTATCTCAGTTTGTTGACTCATTAGTCATCGCCACGACTAAACTATGGACTCATCCTGTTTACTGGACGCAGCCACAACAATGACGGCGCTGTAAACACTGGACTGTGGAGGCTTCGTTCCACTCCAGCACAGGACCGTGAAACATTATCTGACTTTGAGGAGAATGAAAGGTGGCGACCTTCTGAAGAGCGGTGGTGCTGACGTGGAGCTTCTTCATGGGCCCCGCCTCCACCGGCCCGCTGACCAGGGTGTCGCCCTGGTTGCTGCGGAGCTGGCGATGCTGGAAGATTAGAGGGTCCTCTTCCTCCTCTGCCAGAGTGTAGCCCTGTCGTGACCACAGACACACACCGGGGCCACACACGAGCAGGCCACACACACAAACACATGAACACACACTCGCTTGTTGAAATGAAAGAATACATTTCCTTCCAGAGGAACTGCTGATAAACAGGAGGTAGGTAATGTGTACCCGACCGTGAGTAGAAAAGCTAAAAGTTCTGGATGTACCAGGGACAAAAAACAAATACAGGAGGACTCTGATGTAGGGACACCCTGAACTCCAAGAGCAAGTGTCCCTCTGAAGACAGGTGTCCACGCTTCAGATGGACACGACAGTGAGGACAAATTGACTACAGAGGGCGCTGGTTATCTGGAAGCAGGAATTCAGTCTTGAAGAACTGATCGATGTGCACGCAGCAAATGAATAAACCAATTGTGAATATATGTCACTAAATTCTAGCTTTTATTCAAGTATTAGGCCCCTGAAACAAACGGCATGAACAACAATGTAATCTGATTCCACACTTTCCGTATGCGTTCGACAAACTTTGTTTTTTTGTGGAAAATAAATACATAAATGAATATAACGTTCGCTCCCTGCATGGATTTGGCAGGCAATCAGAAAAATCCAAGATGGCAGACATTGAGAAGACCAACATTAAAACTTTTTGGCCATTTTAGTGTCTGCTTACTCTTGAAATATACCAGGAAAACCAGCTTGTTGTCCCCTCATTCAGGTCTGAAAAGTTAAAAATCTACGCATTCCACTATAATGGGACCCTTCGCCAGAGGTTCTACTGTGTTTTATTAATGTTCAGGAGAAAAGTAGGAAATCTGGGAATAATGAAATGATTTAAGGTCGGTCCAGACGTACCTTCACGATGCGACATATGAGAATGTCATAGCGCTGGTGGTTGATCCTGTGCTTCAGCATCACTTTATTCACCATGGGGATGAAGATCTGGTACTGAAAATGAGAGGGCAGCAGTCGAGAGTAAATAAAAGGGTGTGTGTGTGTGTGTTTGTGTGTGTTTCATGTGGTTTAGTCCTGCTGCCTCTTTCCCTTCACCATAAAGTAAATAGCTGGGTATCCTGCGCTTGTATCCAACCCAACACAAGTCCCACATCAAAAGCTTCCTCTCCATGTTTCTTTAGCAGACACGGCTGCACGTGGTGCTGAGGGGAGACCTGCAGACCCGGCAGGAGCCGGGGGGGGGGGCTTCTGGGAGAGGCAGGGGCAAACTGTGACCTCATCCGCTCCCATAAATACCCCCCCGCCGCCAATGACATCAGCGGGCTGGCAGGAAGTCATAAAAAGCTGGCGTGGAGGGGTTTGGGGGTTCAGCGAAACGCAGCTCCTGCGCAGCAGGACGGGGGCAGCGGCAGATACCTTCTTGCCCAGCTGGAAGACCAGCGAGGACAGGGTGTCCATGGAGGTGGAGCGCAGCTCCGGCGTGCTGTCGAGCGTCCGAACAATGGGGTGGATGATGCGCGAGGCGTAGTCGGTGAAGTCCAGAGACTCTGTGAGCCGGTCGAGCGTTTCCAAGGCAACCCTGGGCGGCGGAGGGAAAAACAGAAAAACGCTCAGGTTCACTGAAAGCTTTGTGAGACGCACAGACACAGACGCAGCGCCGCTCCAACAGACTCTGCAGAACAGCCAGGGAGACGTGTGAAGAGGTTCAAGTATTTGTCAGTTAGATTCTTTAATAACAAAAAAATGCCCATAAAATATTCTTTGCTGCAAAGAGAAAAAGAAAAGGGAGAAAAAAAACAACCTGTGAATGCCTGTCTCCCCCCCCCCCCCCCCCTTCCCCCTCCCTTCATCTCAGAGGTGCTGTTCTAATTTTTGTTTTTTTCCCCATTTCCACGAATGCAAAAACAATTAACGAAGGGCTGAGACTACATTAATAAATTCCACAGAGTGAGAATGATTTTTCGGCCCTCGTTCCAACGTGTGCCACACTGACTTGCGGGCCTGCAGCGGGACGTCGGGGGCGTCGAACAGCTTGACGATGGGCGGCAGCAGCAAGTGCAGGTAGTCGTCCAGGTTGGCGCCAAACAGCTGGATGGCATTGAGCAACTGCGGAGCAGAGAACGCGGCGCTTAATCCCACGGAAACATCTGACGGGAGGCATTCTGCTTGGCCGGCAGTCACATACATCGAGGGCAACACAGGACAAGCTGTATGTTCCATGAGAGCAGTGTAATTCTGCACTTTACAACCGCAGAACAAGAAGAGCGAACACAAAATGTCAACTCTAACAGGGATTCGCTTCCTGCTGTAAAAACACTGCTTTTGCGACTCTTCACCACTCGTTTTAAGACAAGGAGGGACAAAAGCAGCCCTCTGCTGTAGATTTTGAAAAAGGAAAAGAGGACAGTCATGCATTTTAATGCCTATTTAACAAATCCCACATGTATATTTTAAGGTATTTTATTTGCAGTCTTGACATCAATATGAAAAAAATTGAAGTTCCTACAAATCACAAGTTATCAGGATAGATTTTTTTATTTCCTCTTTGTAGTTTCTTTATGGAGTTATTACAAAAAAGGCCATTTTATGTCCCTTATTTTATTTATGAGCGTTCTGAGAATAATGAGAAATTCTTCAGATTGACTGTCGCACTTTAAAAGAGATGCCTGTTCAGGCAAATCACAGGCTTTCTTTGATTTAGTAGCTTGAAAACTCCAAGTTCATTAGCAATAAGTTAGTCACATGACGAATCATTGTAGTGAAAAACTATAATGCAAAAAAAAAAAAAAAAAAAAAAAAAAAACAATTGCTGGTGAACTTCATGAACTAAGACAGCTTGATCCAGGCTTGATTCTGTAAAAACAATAAAATAAAACCTGAAAACTTCCAGAAAGAGTCTGAACAGAGTTCATCATGCAAATAAAGTCATAATTTAATAAAATTCAAAAACACAGCTGTTGTCTTGAGGGAACAGTTCATTTAAAAATTTTTACTTTCTGTGGTTCGATGAATCAGCATTTCAAATTCTTCTAGAAACCACGAGCTGCTTCTCTCTGCTCTCACTGCAAAAACCCTGTATCTTTAACGGCAAGGAGAAAGTTTTTTTTATTCAGTTCTAGTTTACACCTCAACACGTCTCTCAACCTTTATAGAAACGGGGCAGCAAACTCTGCTGGTCTTCAGGTAAATACTGCATCATGGCAGCGATTAGTGATAGAAATACTGTAATACTGGAGACTGAAAGGAAGAGAGAGCACAAACTACTCCTTCACCGCCAAACCCTGTTTACACGACAACGTTTAAGTGAAAACAAAAGGCTTTTGTGTGTTTACACTATGGTGCCGTCAGTCACTGAAAATACAACTTTTGAGAACGAAAACATTTTCAAAGCACTGCTGTGTTATCAAAGAGCACAAACACGTCCATCCAATACAGGACTCGAGTGTTTTAATCAAAACATTTCTGACCGAACACATACTTCCTAATAACATCCTGTTCCCACTAATCAAAGCATTTCTGATCATTTGCCATCGTTGTGATTACATCAAGTGGCATTTAACGGCACGGCTCAAAAAAATCAGACTGTGACAGCTGCCTGGATTTACAGTTCATTACTCATAAAAGTATCACAGAGTTGGCAGGAAGTGCTGTCAGCCATCCACGGCACATCTTGAATGGAAATTTTGTTGTTTTTGTTTTTTTTTTTTCCATCACCTGAAGGGCCGTTTTCACTGAGATCTTCCAGTAATTTGGTCCTACAGTAAACACTGTGTCGTGAGGAGCATGTGCTGTGCAGGGTGGCTGGAGACACGGTGGTCTGAAACGATGACGTATGCTGCAGGCAACAAACTCACCCCCCTCACAGCGTGCACGGCGCTCCTGCCCCCCCCCCGTGCCTCTGAAGGCGCGCACGGCGAGACAGCAGGAAGCTGAGGTGGAGGTGTGGAGGCTCACTGGGCAGAAAAGCCTCTAAAAGTGATTGTAGAATGTTTTTCTTGTCCTCTCCTTTGGACCAGAGGGTAACTCGATTCCCCCTCCAGCTTCATGACCCCCGTCCTGCAGTAAAGATTAGCCTCCAGACCCAGACCTCGCTTATGGTCTGTCCAGATTGTGGGCTGCTGGATTATCTAACGCTGCCGACTTTGAGACAAAACAGCACGGGAGGAGAGGAGGCTCGGTGACTGCGCTCCGCACCATTCTGGGTTTGCGGTCGGAGCCTTAACCATGATTTAAAGTTTGAGGGGAAACCCTGACAACCGCTGGCAGCAGCGGCTGAAACCTTAGAGCGTGTCAGTTACAGGTCTATGCCGTCTTTGAACTGCTTGGTTATATAGTGATCACTCCTGGAGTCGGGATGGTCCTGATGGATTAGAGAGTCACGCCGCAAACACAACGCAGCGCCCATAAGTCAGCTGTGAGCTGAGCTGAGCTCGGAGTCCCTGTGACTGTGTGGAGTGACGGAAACACTCCTCAAACACAAGCTGGTCTTGGCAGTAGCAGATCGGGCACGTGACGTTTTAAAGCTCGTGTTCTCCACCAGATTTATGACAGATTATGCGTCACTCGCAGTCAGGGCAGTTCTCAGATGCCAAGGTCTGACCCTCCGTTATGCAATGCATTATTTGGGATCAGTTTTACAACTGTTACTAATTACAGGCAATAAACTTTAAATTTCTCTCTGTTGCAGTGCCAACAGATTTTTATGTGTGGGCAAACAGTCCACATTTCACTGTTATTCATCAGTATTTTAGTTATGACTCTGCATGTGGACATGACATGTAATGGTTTATCTAGATGTCTGTGTGTTTTATTTAGACAATATGTTTCAGGTCTGCATGGTGAATTATGATGTTGAGACTGAAATCCTACATTTTCTGTCAGGGTGGGTCCAGAAACAGGAGAAACAATGAAACAGCGAGGCACAGAATATAAACCTGTAACCTTACTCTCGCACTGCGACACTTCAAGACGGATTACCACAAGAAGCCGCTCGACTGAGGAAACCCATCCCTGGACGGCTTGCTGTGGGACTGCTCCATCTGCTGCGACAATTATTTTGCAAACATACGATAGAGAGCACGGAAGCCCGGAATTAAGTAAGAGACGATGGGCTGCATGTGGCTGACAGCATGGGAGACACTCGGACGGACATTCGGCTCTGTGTGTTCCTCAAGCTTCCACTATTTTTTTTATCAAAAACTGAACTCTGAGTGGCAAAAGGACATTAAAGCTCACATGCATGTCCTGCTACTGGTTGCAGTGGTTGGCCTAACAGCATCCTAATTCAAATAATCTGGATGGTTGAAGTGGGGCTCCAGGCAGTGAAGGATGGACAGACGGAGAGGGATGAAAGGCTGGACAGACAAAACCCAGATGAATGAATGGGCAGACAAAGTAGGGAAAGACAAACGGAACAATGAAGAGGGGAGTGTGAGCAGATGAATGGATGAAATAAACTGACAGATACAGCAGAGAGGGATGAATGAAGTATCAACTGATGGAGGAAAAGGCTACTTAGGAACGGACAAATAGATGGATAATGTGGAGATGGATGAAAGACATAAGAAAAACTGAACAGATGGACAAATGGACCGACAGCAGAAATGAGTGGATTAAGCTGGAATCAATCAATGGATCAAGTGGGGATGGACAAACGGACGGACATATATTGACTTATTGAGTTTCTTTGACAGCTACAACACGCTTCACTGCTGTTTACTGTTGCTTGTGATCCCAAGTTGCAACAGATCTCTGTAAACCTCTGCTCAGCGTTTAACTGAGCTATGTCTCCACTTCGAGTATTCATGAGATCACCTCATTTCTTCATCAATAGCGGGGGCGGTCTATTAAAACATTGAACCCCAGCAGAAAAAGAACTAATAAAACCTCTCTGAAACGTTGAGGTAATCAGCATGACAGCCTGCACTTATTTAGAAATGCTTTCTTCCATTTTTTTTTCCCCTCCAGTCTGCAATCAAACGTATTCAGGCAAGACTGAATATTTTTCTCTACGTGTCAATTAGAAATTGAAGGTCGACGGTTAAATTATATAAAAAAAAAACAACACAAAGAACGCCATTAAGGCATCCACAAGCCGAGGCCTGTGTGCTAATGATGCTTTCTGAGCACGGGGGCCACAGCAGGCACTTTGCTCTGCTTTTATTACGAGTGTTTTCAAATGACTCAATTTCATTTTTATTTCAGCCATCGCGCCACACTCTGCCGAGCGAGCAGTCGTGGCACCGTTAAAAGTCCTGCCGAGCAATAGTTTTTTATTTGTCGAGCCTCTGCTGAGGGTCGTGAAAAGCACTTTTTTTTTTTTTAAGCCACGCCGTGACCGCAATTTCAATTCCAGCCTCGGTGAGTTCATCCCCGCGGCCTCCGGGCTTGTTGTCCCCGTTTCAGTTCTTCTCAGTTCAGACTGTCTGTTTGTGCTCACACTTCTTCACCGCTGATTTATTCGGTGACTCTTCCTGTTGAACTGTAACTCACGTTACAGCAATGTGATCTCATCTGAACCTCTGACAAGTCAAACTTCCATATGCCACAGTTATTGGCGTCATAAATCGCTCTCACAGTCGAGCATGTGACTGTCTTCTTAAAAAAAAAAAAAAAAAAAAGCAAAGCATCAGATGGAAACAGACCTGGGCCGGGGGATCTGCGGAGTGGCCTCACCTTGATGGTGACGCTGCGCCCGGTGCTGTTGTCGTGCATGAAGACGCGCAGCATGTGCGGGATGAGCTGCGGCAGATAGAGCTTGAACTCGCCGCCCAGCGCCACCACGATCTGCTCGATCAGGAGGATGATGGTGTTCTGCATGGGGTTGTTTGGCGTCCAGTACTCCTGCGGCACACATCACAACACGGCACCATTGTTCACCATGGATTTACAGATTCACATGCACAGGCACACTGGACTTTGCTACAAAAAAAAAAAAAAAAAAAAAAAAAAAAAACCTCACAGGTGAGAGTAGCATGTAGCTGAAGGACAAACTCCTACAGTTTGGTTTTATATCACTTCAGGTTCCCTTTAAGAGAGGTGATGCCCTCGAATACAACCACAAGTGTAGCAAGGCTTGAGAAAATGCACTGAGAAAACCATCAACACATGATAAAAATGACACACATTTGACCTGAGAAAAGAAATAACTTCTTATAGACATGTTGCACAACTGTCCTGTCGTTTCAGACGTCAAACATTTGACCCCCTTTTAAAAAAAATCCTTTCCAAAAAGGTTTGCTCACATATAACCTACTTTATATCTGCCCCACAACACCTCGATGGTAATCACAGATGGCCAAGCCGTCTTATAACCCTCCATTTCTGCTTTATGAGCCATCCCTCAGTGGATTTCTCTGTATGCTCAGGATCTGGATCCTGCTGAAAGGTCCACTTCTGTTTCAACTCCCACTTTTTGGACACATGTCCTCGTTTTACCTTCAGGCTAACTTTGATAAGATGCAGAATTGGCTCTGAATCAATGGCTGTGAGGTGAAGCAGCCACGGTGCACAACACGGTTCAGGGTTTCCTCAGTGGACAACAGATCTTTGGTTTGGATCAAACATGTCTCCTGCTACATCAACAACACCGTCAGCACATCTGTTCAGGGCTCGGAAAACAACTTCAACTATTAGAAGAACCAGAAGTCTGGTGCACATCCTCAAAATGTAATACATGCCAAATAATGCATATATTTATCACATCACTCAAGCAAAATCAAGAACAGTTGAAAATCAATACATTAACATTATAGAAATATGACATTTCTATGAAATAAAATATTATCTTTATATTTATAATATCTTTATATTTTTGTGCAACTTATTTATCATATTGGTCATTTATTCAGTGAGAATCCATAACATGCAACACTCTTGATTATGAACGCAAACTGATTTCACTATATTATCTTGCAGGCTTACAATCATTCATTTATTGGATTTCTGATATTCATTATTTTATTTTTGGTGGCTGCTCTCCCATAGAAGTTCAATTAATGCAGTCTCTTTCTGAATGAGGGCACAAAAGTTACTATTCTGGAAAAAGAATGTAACACAATCTTGGCCACGGCTTCTTACAGGCGCCATTGGGAATGAAAACTAGCTAACCTGTTTAGATCAGAGAAGCTACTGTGACTGAAATTGCACAAAAGTTGAATGCAGCTCTGATGAGAAACTATGAGAACACCAAGCGTAGTGGAGATTGTTTCGGTGGAAAAAGAGGGGACTGATAAATATATGATTAATATCAGTAGTTATGGGTGAAGACATCATTTCTCTCTATATGCACTCACACAATGAAAAATACACTATTAGTAAAGAGCACGGTCGAACTTAACATCACAAACCTAAAGCAGATTTAATCACAAAGTCTTTCTGTTAGTTTGACCAACTGTAAGGTACAGTAACTGTTGAGGGGCAGAAAATGATCACAGACATTTCATGAGCATTTTCTTTAACAGTGTTCTTTTTAGCTGTAGGCACTAGTTCAGGTAGAATTTTATAGCTAAATGATGTAATTATGATGCCATTTCCATAAAGTGTAATTACTTTTTCATGCAGCTGCTTGAATAATAAGGTCAAAATAAAGTATCCAGAAAGATCTATAAAAATACAGACTGTTTTCCCTGAAAAAATATGACCTAAATTTGCACGGGTCCAAATTCTGAATATAAATTTTTACAATATTGAAAAGGCAGAGCATATGCACTCTGCGTTACGGCGCCGAGTGCCTGCGTGGATCCACAGAACTGGGTCAAGATATGTTTCCATCAATAAGGTCAGTGTGAGAGAAACCGTCTGGCGCTGTTTCCCTCGGGAAGCACAAATCTTTCACGTGCTCCTCATGGAGAGCGAGCGTCACCGGACGGAATGGCGAGAAGCGGAGACGACTTCCCGGCAACCGGGACCGGCACGGTGTGTCTGTGTGGATTATGACGCCCGGTTTGGAAACTCTCGGCGAGCCGCCGTGCGCGATTAGGAGCGATGGCGATCGCAGTTGAGACGGCGCACCTCGAGTCACGCGATACGTCGATCAGTCAATGGAGTTCAGCTGTGAGAGCTGGCGGAGGTGTTTTGTCAGTGACCAGAGGTCTCGGCAGCCCCCAGCTTCCTGCTTCTCCCGACTGCAGTGCAAGTGAGAGTACATCCTGAATGGCTATTCCAGCCCCCTCATCTGGACGCCGCAGCCCGACTGGAGCGAAAATGAATAGATTCTTTGTTTCACTCGCCATTTATTAACTCGGAGAGACTTGAGGCACTGTGGTCCAGCTCTCTCAATTACTTTGGAGCAGGACGACTTACCCACGTTGCATGATTTCAGGTAACGGTGGCAGCGGGGCTCCAGTACGAGGGGTGTCATATGATATTTTGGGTCTCGGTTTAAGATTATGTGCTAGACGTGTGTTTGTGCAAGTCGTTCCACGTCATGCGATAAGGTGAGTGTCGTGAGCCGTCGGCAGCTCAGTGTGATGGAAACATAAATGCGAGCCACTGCTGAGGAAAAGTGTGATTCAAAACAGTGAGCGACACTAAAAGGGAGAAGGAAAAGAAGACTTTCTAAATATAGATAACGCCAGGTCTCATTTTGTGGGGAACCACAGCCGCTTTCATCCTGTGGGTTGAGCCGCCACACAGCGCACATCATGTGCGGCGTGGCGACTCGGGGCAGGACGTCTTCCAGGGGCCACGAACACATCGCCTCTAATGAGAAGAGTCAAGAGCACAACCGAGTGCAATTATGAGTCTGCAGCTGTTTGCCTGACGCACAGGAAAATGAGAGGGAGTGGATGATGGCTGTTTGGAGACGGTGTGGGGGAGACTTGAGGCCGTTACTCACTCTGATGAGGGTGAAGATGTCGTCCATGTAGGGCCGGATGTGGATCTTCACGAAGCACACCACCATTCCCATCTGCTGGAACAGGAACTGGAAACACGGCGAGAGAAGACGTCACACGCTGCTCTGTGAATAACTCAGACTGTTAACCAGGGCCGACACAGAAACACGATATGAAGCAGTCACAGTGAGCAGCATGGTTTGGACCGAGCCGCCTGGATGCTGCACAAACTGAAGCCCTCTCCTTGAATTAATGGCAACATTAAAAGGTTTTATGTGCATTTATTGATAGCAGATGAATGTTTTTATTGTATCAGGTAATGGAGTAAAAATCAACATTCTCTATGGAAAGTTAAAAAAAAAAAAAGAGCAAGAGTCCCAAACAAATTGTACTTCATCAAGACATTTTACTTTTCTGGTTTATATCTAATGGAAAGCATATTTCACAAGTATTTGTTGGATTAGAACTTCTCAGGAGCCATTTGGTCCTACGACTACATGAAATCCTTGAAGGAATCGTTCCACAGAATGACGTGTATCTAAAAAAATAACTGTTGGCTGCGAGCAAGAAAGCAATCATGAGAAAGTGAAGTAAAGAAGACCAAAAAGCAGACGTCTTAACGGCAAAGCTAACAGATTGCTTCATTCAGTTTTTCTTTTTCTCCCTTCCTCACCCAGAAGCGCCACCCACCTCTCTGATGCTGGCGTCACAGACCCGGATGACGTTGAGGAACGTGGGCATGACCTGCGGCAGGAACTGGACGCACTTGAGGCCCAGAGACTTGAAGATGAAGGTGACGGCCTGGACGACCATGGTGTGGTGGTTGGACAGCGACGGGTCCCTCAGGATGCGCATCAGCGTGACGATGGCCACGGCGGGGTAAAACTCGTCCAGGGGGAGGTTCCCCATGTTCACCAGCATCTCGCTGGTGCTGTAGTCCGCTGCCGGGAAGACAAGGTCGACAGGGGTCACTTTCAACAGGTCAGGCTCACTGTTGTTAAAAATACACTACAAGCTTAAACTTCACCAGAAAACAATCACCATCTGATCCGCAATGCGGCAAATCGCCGCTCATCCCAGCAGTAATTGAATCCCCAAATGTTACGAGGACATCAAGAGTATTACGGTTCATTCCATGACTGCAGAGTTCGGCGATAATCCTCATCAGGCCACAAACTCTCTGAAAACAGGAACACACTGGTGGCTCAAGAGGCTGTTTACTTCCCAGTGTGCATGAACTCATTCAAACCTCACGAATATTTATGGGAGCAAAACTTAATTTGCCAAAATAAACATAATACTGATCCTCTCTTCACATGCTATTCATCTGGTTTTGGAAATATATGCTAATGCCTCCGACTGTGAGTTCAGTCCACTTCCATAAATTAACCCCACCCAGTAATGGACCGACGAACTCAATCTCAGAATGCACAGAAACACACAGCACAGCGCTTTTAAATCTCACAAACCTGTATTTAATTCAGAACAGAAGAGAAAAAAAAACACCTTGTGAAAGGTTCAAAATTAGCCTTTTTATCATTTCATGGAAAATATTGGCTTATTTGGAATTTCATGGCAAAAACAGATGCAAAAATATTAGGAGAGGATCAACAAAAGGCTGGAAAGATACAAATTAAAACCAAATGCGGGAGGATTTAACAAGTAATTAGGTTAATTTACAACAGGTTAGTCACAAAACCGAGAACAAAAAAGGCCTTTCAGAGAGGCTCAGCCTGAGATTTAACGAGACAGGTTGATCACCAAGATGCCAGCTGATCAATTCTACAAGTATTTGAGGAGAAATGTTACATTTGCAAAGGCATTTTGATATTAGATTGTAACAAATTCAAGGAATCAGGAGAAATATCCAAAGGTCAAATGTCAAAACTGGATGTTCGTGATCACAGGCTTACACTCGAAACTGCACTAAGACAGAAGGAATTCTGGGAAGAGTCCGCCGTGGCTGTCCACAGTGTCACGCAGAGAAGAAACCATTCGTCAAGACGCTCCAGAGTAACCACTGTCTCACGCCAGAGCTCTTATGAAATCGTCTGAGGGTCATCAGACAGATCGAAACCTGAAAAGAGGTTTGATGTTGTGTCCTGCTCACGGTTCAAAAGGCAGCATCTGTGATGTCTGAAGTTACCGACAACACTGAAGGCCTGTCGAATTTCAGCAAGACCAGGCTGAACAACAAACTACATCTAGACCTGAGCTGCAAACACACTCCGGTTCAGGGGCCTCAGAAACTAAATTCGTTATTCTAAAAATTCCAAAAATCTTCTCCTACAGTTGTTGCCTTCTGCATGTCACCCCGACAGCATGGCGTTCAGCCTGGTTTGACAGCAACAAGGTAGCTGTCGTCATGCCAATATGGCAGATCAGATCTCGGTGTTTTGTCCACTACTCTTAAAGGTGGAATACAACATTTTCTCGAAAAGACGAAGCCCCACGTCTGTTACTCACTTTTTGAACAACGCGCATGCGCCAGACCATCCGCCCGGCTCTCCTGCTTCTCCCAGAAAACGCGGAAGTGTACGAGCGCGATCTCCTCTTCTCCGGCGTGCACGGCTCTGTACAGTTTCTGCGATCCGCCTCGCTCATAAATAAAGCTTTTTTTTCCGAAACAGCTACAGTTTCATTATGTCAGACTCGCCATCGGTAAGTACGAGCTCAGAAGCTCACCGGCTACATAAACACTCTGAATGCGCATGCGCAAAAGGGAGAAGCTGATTGGGCGCAAGCACGTAGAACCGCCTTACGAAAGCAGCTCGTCAGAATGATTGACAAACAGACCCACCAATTATTTAGGTGATCCACCCGGAAATCAAAATGTTGTATTACACCTTTAAAGAAACCTGTTTTAAAAACACATTTTTTTCTTTGAAATTTTCCCTATTTGCTTGGTGATTTTTTGGGCCAGACTGGAGCCTCTTGTGGGCCAGTGTTGACCCACAGGCCTTATGTTCGACACTGCTGAGTTCTACATCTTTCACCAACAAAGTATTAGGGACAGCATGAAATGGATTTAACATAAATAAACATCCAGGACTTCAAAACAGCCAAAAAAACGAACTTACATCAGTCAAGTAACAAAGGAATAGTTTTCTAAAATGTCCTAATGTCCCTAAAATTCTCCCAATGCTTTTTGGGATTTTTTTTGGAACTTGGGTTGTATTTGATCCTTCATATTTTACTCATGGTTGATCCACATGGAGGAAGCCTCATCGGGACTGTAACCAATCAGAATGACAATAAAAAAAAAGACAACCGTCTGTCACTCTGACACTCAATCATTAATGCCTGTACTAACATCTACATCACTGTCGGATATCAGACGCTATATTCCACGAACAGCATCTGCACATCAGCGTCCCGTCTTCACACGGCTGTCAGCTCAAACAACTGTTCCTGTGCTGCAGCAGCTCTTAATGACTTTCTGAACGTCTGGACTCGTACATGTCCTGCAGACTGCTCAGGAATGTAATAAAGAGCATTAGGAGGAGCTTTAAAACAGATATTGGGCTCTGTAAATTGGGCGAGACAAGAGGTCACAGAGATTTTGACCTTCTGTCACTAAAGACTAATTAAGGTAACCCCGACTTTTTTGAAAGGAAAGATTGAGATGGATGAAGTTAATATGAACTAGATGAAACTCTCTACCTGATATTAGCCTCCACCTGATTCTTTTACCTGTGGTTGACTGTCGTGCTTCATTTTGCATAAAATCAAAGATGCAAATACTTTTCTAGAAACTTACATGGAAACAGATGCAAGACTGAGATGACTGAAGGACAAAGTCGATGATCATTATTACCCCTTTCCCACTGAAACTAGCAGGTCGAGCCAATTAGAGAAAAAAAATAAATAAAATATAAAAAAAAAAACAGCAATTGACTCCATTCCCACTGTCTGCAGACCCGGGTCTAATCGCCTGCTGCCGAGCTGTCCCACGGTGATGACATCATTGGCGCGATGGAGCACGGCGGCGTAAACAATGCAGAGGAGCACAGTCCCCATTACCTGTCAACAAATCTCGTCTTCCCCACAGATCAAGAGAGGCTCTCTGATCTCACCATCTTGGCAATGCGGGGTCATCTTGACGAAGGAAATCTCACGCCGTGTCCAAAAACAACAAGCATGCAAAAGTAGGTGACGTCGACACGTAAATTACTGCGTCGACCCGGGTCCGCCTTTACCACTGAAGCCGATCGGAGGTGAGCAGATTAAAACCCGCGTCGCTTGCAGGGTCGATCCACCCGGGGCGAAATGCCGTTTGAACCCTACCTGAGCCCTATCCCACTGTCATGAGGAGCCCATTATCAGTGGTTTTAAATGGGTTTCTATGACTTTTTATGAATGGAGTATAATCTCTCTGAGCAAAAGATAGGCTTTTCATCAAACTGCAAAGAAAAAAAATTCAACAATTTCTGAAAAAAGAAAAACCTCTGAAGACAATATAAAAACTTGGAGATGTCACCTTTTAAAATAGCGACATCACTGTGTGCAACAAGATAAAACTGGACGCTGGAAGACTTCAGCTGTTCTAAATGATCAAACGGCATCTTTCTCTGCTGAATATCAACTGCATGATGTCCAAAAAACCAGCGGCTGTGAACACCGACCACGACGTAAGCTAAAGCTGCATCAGTCAGAAAGAGGCCGTACGTGAACTCAACACCAAACTGCTGAGAGACTAAAGAAGATGACGCCAGTATGGCTACACCAGCAGGGCACTTGGTTCAGGCCTGGTCATCCAGGTGAAGGACGGAAAAACACCATTTTTTTCCCACTGAGCTCCATCTGTCAGAAAAAAATTCGTCCACCTGGCACTCCCAGTTTAGAGTAACAGTCTCTACTTTAAGGTTCGGGCCACCCTGAACCATTTATTTTGCTCTCCTCTATATTCTAACTCCAACAGGAACTGTAAAAAGTCGTCAAATCTGAGTCAGGTTCTGCAGATTTCTTCCTTTTAAAGGCAGTTTCTCCTTTCCAGTGTTACTTACGCTAATTCATGTGGAATTGTTGCGTTTTTCCTCTGTCAAACGGCCTTGAGATGACTGCTGTACCACACTTTAGAATTAAAAATGAAGGCCAAAGTAAATTAGACTGGTTCATTTGCCTTTTGTATTTCTGAAAGACAGTTCAAATTAAACCATAAAACATTAAAATCACTATTGTTTCTAATAAGGTGTTGCAGCTTATTCACCATCTTAAGTTGTCTGCGGATGAAAGGACGCTAAAATTGTCTTCATTCAATTCAATCGGACCTAATTATTGTTGAGTGCAGACAAACCAGAAAGAACCCGGGCCAAACTTTGCCACCGCCCACCCACACGTCGCCACAGCTAATCATAAAAGCATGAGCTCACATTCCTCATTGATTAAAAGTGGATATTAGACCAAGGAGCCACATGAGGGCTGCAGCAGCCATGCCCTGAGCTTTATACCCTCCCACCCGCCAAAAAAAAAAAAGAAAAAAAGAAATGCTGGTGGTCTTTTAAAAATTTATGATACATTTTTCTTTTTTAATAAGTACTTTTATGAACGCTTCTGTGGCAGGCAATGCAAATTGGGTCTCATCAGCGATTTATCTATGCAGGCCGATTGACTTTTACAAGGCATCTGAGAATACAGACGTCCGGTGTTGGGTGATTTTACCCTGCAGTGCTGCTGTTCGGGGTTCTCTCCCTCCAGCCTCTGCAGACATGACAGACTGACACAAGAAAAAAAAAAAAAAGAAAAAGTCTTGCAGCCTGAAGAGGGGAGCTTCACTGTTGGCTCCTTTTGTTATTCCGGCCTTCACCGAGTGGAGATTAATGACCGTGATCGATGGCTACACATCTGTGTCTCTACGGCACACAAACAGGAATCAAAATAGCCGAGTGAGGCAGCAGCGCTGAGAGGCGGAACAAAAAAGAGCCTGTTTCTGAGCCGGACTAACGGAAACCAAGAGGGGATCCACGGAATTCATTACTTTTATGAGCCTGTTGTTCCAAGTGGGGATTGGTTGTCAGGAAAGTCAGGTGAGGGGATGACGGCGTCCCGGTCCTCCTCCCTCAGCGCTGAGATCGCCGTCGGAGACACTCGCAGTCCAGACGGTGACCCAGAGCAACGTGCCAACAGATATAAAGCCCGCGGTGCTGGTCACAGTCCATTTAGTCGCAGAACACACTGGTAAAACTATCAGCGTCGTGTCCAAGGTCACATTCTGAGCCACATGACCGGATCAGACGAGCGGGGAGCCGTACTCCCCCAGCACCGCGCACATGGCTGGAGGCAGATGCGCATTTCTCCGCTCGCCGTTATGAATTTTCAAGACATCCAGAGGATGACGGCCTTTGAATGACAGCGGGGTCTTTCAGTCGGCATGGCCATTGGGCCAAAACTCCCTGAATTACTGTGAGAGTCTCTGCAGTTAACAAGCGTCAACAGAGAGCCAATCCAAATGTTGGTGCTCATGCGACAAACTTTTCCGTGGGAATCTCTCGGAAGACGAACCGGCTTCATTTCTAGGAAAGGCAGAACGACTTTAAACAGCAGCCTTCAAGACCAACGAGCCGCAGTAAATATTAAAATGCTAAATAATTCAAATGATATGATGATTCATACGAACGTACATGGACTGCGCCGTGTAAAAGCTGCTGAAGTAAATCATTGATTTAAACAGATGCTTGAAGTCTGTCAGAACTGGGTCACCTCAAATGAAATATCTCTACTTTAAAAGATCCCACTGCAGTCGCAGTGGTGATTTTTCCCTCCAAACTGGGACGGCCCGATTCTGGAGAGAGGGGGTTTTAGTTGAGTGCAGATCAGACAAAAGTTAGAAATTGGAACCCTGAGAATTGAGGTTCCCACAAATCACAAACCCAAGAAGCCACAGATGCTGTTGACTTTGCAAGCGTGGGGTTCGGCCGAAACCTCGCGAGGAAGTGTTTCGTCTGGAGTCCTCAGACATATAACTTCACTGAAATCGATCTCTAATGAGCTGTAAATTCACAAAAAGTGACTTTTGCTTTCGGGGACCCAGTTGTGTGATTCATATGATTGAAGATGATCCAGTTTAACCCTTTAACACGCTGCTCAGCTGGGGCTAGCTAATTTTATTTTGTATTCCCCACAATTCCAGGTCAAGGTATCGACTGAAGAGTGAAAGTTCCAGGGTGGGTCGGGTTGAAAGAGGTTTGTTAAAGGGTTAAGCAGCCTCTCCCGGTCCATTTATTCATGGATCTGATTTGGATTTGCAGTGTGTTTTAATGTGCTCATTAATGCAGCATGTGGTCTGTGTACGTTGGGTGATCACTCGTCCACATCGGGACGAGCGACCCCGCGGAGATGACTGCAGGAAGCGTGTTTACACGGAGCTGCGGTCGGAGCTGGAAGCATGCGCGGGAGAATCACTGCTGTATTTTTAAACTTATTTCGTCTCCACGATAGAGCAGTTTGCAGTCCTGCAACTCGTCTGAATCGGTCCACTTCTGCAGCAACATGTGGCTCTTCAGCCCTCCTGCAGAAGCTCCCAGCAACTCTTTACTAAATTAGTTTTTTACTCCAGGAGATAAACGCCGAGTTTTCCAACCTGAATAAATCAAAAGAAGAAACACTTCAACAACATTTCTTTCTGATGTCACTGCCAACGATGCTGCTTTACCAGTGTGTCTGAGAGGTGGAGGGAAACAGTGAGGCTATGATGAAAATATCTAAAAACACACACAACAGCTGAAATAGCTTAAAAAGGAAAAACTGGTATATTGACGAAAATAAAATCTGAAACAGCTGAAACGGCATAAAGTCTCTCAGTATTTTTTAAACAACTTTATGGGCTGTGTTGTCTTCATTTTAAAAGGGCAAACACGTTTTACGGCTCCAGATGAATTGTACTTAGTGGAAAGTACACACACTAGTTAAAAACAAACCAGGAAGTCGGTTCTTTTAACTGAAACGGCATGAAGTATTTGACCAAAAACAAACTCCAGTGCAACAATAGCATTAACTGGGTGCGACTTTAAAAGCTTGGATTTCAGTAAAGCGAACACGTTTAACACGGACTGATGAAATGACTCTGGTTTTAGGTGTCATGTAAACATAGTTGGGGAATCTGACAGTAATCCTTCTGGAGAAACGGCTTAAAAAAAAAAAAAAAAGAAACTAGCTCTCAGCTGTATCCATGCTATATATCACGTTTCTTTTCTCTTTCTAAAGACGCCACAGTTTCACATCTTACAGCATTTTATCCCAGAAGAAGAAGAGCGAGGATTCGGGGAAGGGAGCATTTTGGGATAAAAGGCTTTGAGGGACCTCAGCTGCCCTCCAGCCAGAACGAGCAGTGCGACAACAAAATGTACGAAGAGAGAGAGAGAGAGAGACAGAGAGAGAGAGAGAGATGGAGCCCTGGATGAACAGGTAGGGAGTGACAGAAGAGCAAACCGAGCAGAGGGCTTGTTGTGTTGACCCAGACAGCTCTCAGGTCAGGGGTTGTTCAAATGTTGACGGATGACTTCAAGCACCCTGCGATCCCAGAACGACCAACCCAGGCTCTGGATCTCACCAAGGACCCGCTCAATGCTGCACACACCCGTGTTTTCAAATAAAAATCTAATTCTTCTGACTTTATCAGAGAAGGAAAGGGCACACAGCACATTCAATGTGAAGAATCAATTCTTCTGATGCACGGGTTAAGCACACAGCCGTGATGCCGTGTGCCGTACCAGCGCTTCAGAAATGCTTCATTTTCCCACGTTGTATAAACGGGAAGAGGAAAGAGCCGTTACCAATTCTCAGTGATCCAATCAACCCACGTTCTGCCGCTGCTACAATGAGCAAGAGACGCAATGAAGGCCTTTTGCCCTCCCTCTGTCTAATAATCCTGCCAATGTTTGGCGCCTTTAGCCTCATTAGCATAAATGTCTTATTTTTCATCTTTTTTTAAAAAAAAAGAAAAAAGTAAATGAGTCTGTAACTGAGAGTTAAAACTTTCAGTTATCCCACATAGCTCAGCTTTAATACAGGCTCATAATACTAAAAACAGCTGTAATCATTTAATATATATGTGGTCTTCTTTCCTTTCCACATTATGCGTCTTGTAAAACGGATCAAATTAGGGAAGAAAGTCTCTTCTGGGTGGTTTGCTGTCCCGAAAACTGTTGAAATGGAATGAGGAATCTACACAAATTCCACTATGAGAAGTTTAAACAGCCCATAAAGGCAATAATACAAAGTATTTTTACACGTCCTGTTTAAAAATACAATACATCAAGTTCACACGGGAACACAGAAATCCCTGCAGGAATCTCACGGCTCTCACTGAGCGGGACTTAAAGGACAAGCTGTGTTCATTCACAGATACTTCCCAGCTGCTGCTGTATGCAGTGAGTGGCGGCTCAGTGGAGGACTCGCAGGCCTACCTGAGTCCTGGCTGGACTTGGACTCGGACAGGCTGACGGCCGAGGCGTCCCGGGACTGGTCGATCATGCCGATGTTCACTTTGTGCTTGTAGGGATCGAGAGCTCCGAGGAGGCCCAGCACCCGGATGGCCTGGTGGAGACGCACAGTCAGCAACGTTTCACACAGTTGTGACCAACACAACACTCATCTGGAGGAAACTGCTATTTAACAGAGTCTGTCATGTAATTTGACAATAAATATTTTAATTTATGAAAGAACATGTTCTGTAAAACCCAGGAAGCTGGAATCAGTTTGAATAAATGTCCTCTTGTCTCTACAGAGAACGTGGATTGGAAAAAGAAAATGCAGCCAATCAGTTTTTGACAAATGCATGCAGTTAGCTAAAGCAGGGGTATGAAACATAAGGCCCGTGGGACAAAGGTGGCCCACAAGAAGCTCCAATGAGGCCTGCCAAACCACCAAGCATGTTGCTCCTACTGAACAGCACGTGTCTCTCCTGGAGCCTCACACATGAAAACAGACAAGAGAGGCAGCTACGGCGATCCCCACTTCCAGCACAAAGAAGAGGTGGGGAAATGAGCACTGAACACTCATGGAAAAACGTGCAAATAGCTTCACGCTGCACCTATTGCTGCGAATGCAATTCACCAGTCAGTCACTTCAGGTAAACAGCCTTTGATCTGCGGAGGACATGTTGACAGGCCTGGTCTGTGGCCTCATGAGTCGCTGATCACCGGCGCCGGGCTCGCCGCTGCATACCTCTCTCCTGATGCCCTGGTTCTGCTCCGTCTTCAGGAAGTTCAGCAGCACCTCCAGAAGAGACGGGTACTTGCGGTAGGGCTCCACCACATAGCCTGTGCTTGCAACCTGCTGGCCCAGAGTCCACAGCGCCACCTGGTGGAAAGTCAGAGACATGCACGTCTCAAAAGGTGCCACTATAAACTACATCACATATGATGCACAGGATTTAAATTTTCTGAGAGCATTTTTGAATCTGTATCTTCTGGTTGGTGGGGTGTAGAAAAAACACTTTTTCTCTTCACAAACCTGCCGCTTGGCGAGCGAGGATGAGTCCTGCAGCATGTCCATGATGATCGGGAAGAGCTCGTCCATCCACTTTCTCATCTCCAGGCCGCTCACCTGAAAACAAATCCAGTCACCTCATATCATATCCTCAGCAGTCCACGAGGGCGGGCGTGCTACATGTTTGAGATGTTTTCCTGCTTCAATCTAACCCTGAAACCTTCATCAAGCCTGTAAAAAAAGCTCAATAATGATGAGGCCCTTCGTGCAATCAGGTGTGTTCGACACAGAACAGAGAGAAAACGTGGACCTCGAGGACCGGAGCGCCACACATCTAAGACTTAAAAAGAGGAGGAAATAACTTTTTACAGAAAATACTTATTTATCTTCAATATAAGAGACCCTATTCAGCATGGTGTATCAGTTCCAAGCCCCTGATGTGGAAAGTTGATCATTAATTTAAATTCATAGGTCAGAAAAATAATAAATACGTATGCACCATCAGCTGACATTGCTCTCCACTACATGGAGTCCCTTCATTTTTAACCAGCAGCAAATGTGCAATAAAGATGAAGCAGTATTTACTTGAGCCAGCTCGCCGATGGTTGCGAGGACACTGATCACCACTCCGGGGTTTGGGTCTGGGTCCTTCAGCTTGAGAATGAGAGCCTGCGAGAGTGAAAGCAACAGAGCAAAACAATAAAAACGACTGCGTGACCTGTTCTGTATGCCGGGTTTAATATCAGCATACACCTCATCTGTGAGCCGCACCTTGAGAATGGGCTCCATGTAAGGCCGGATGAGGCGGGGGGCGTTGGAGACCAGGTGGCCCAGCATGCGGGCGCTCTGCTCTTTGTTCCTGCCCACGCCGCTGTGCTCCAACTCTGTTAAAATCTGCAAACAGAACACAGAGACCGGCTCTTAATGTCTGGCAGGAATAAATCCAGAGTTACCTCAAGGTGAAAATAATGGGAGCAAGGTTTAAAAAACCTCCACTTTTTACCTTTATACAATAACACGGCCTTTGCTGCCCCCTAGAGGCACCAACTTAAAATTGAATCTCTTTCTAATTAAATACAATGGATTTAACAAACAAATAAAAAGAGCTGCTTTGAAGATATTCTAAAATCAAGAAAACAGCACTGCTTTCAACCTTTAATCCCAACCTTCTGTAAGAAAATCAACTGATCCCGCCTCCATCCCAGCAGGCCGTCTGCTGCTCCTCTCCTACCTGGATGAGCATCTTGCGGAGGAAGGGCATGACGAAGGCGGGATTCATGCTGCTGAGGCGTCCGATGGTGCAGATGGCCAGCTCCCTGATCTCAAACACCTCGTCGTTCAGGGCCACGAACAGCGCCTGCAGGTTCTCGGCCTGGGCCAGGTGGGCATCGAAACGCTCGTCCAGAGACGCCAGCACACAGTATCGAATGTCTGGATCTACAAAGGAGGTTTTTCATAATGACTTCTTTGCAGAATTGTAACACTCATTAAAAATAACATTGCACAACTTTATGATGCATTTCCAGGAAGTCTTTTTCCTAAAGTTACTAAATTTACTTTTCTTCCTGATGGTAGAAATAATTGAAATCTCAAATTGAATGATGACAAAGAATAAAATTAACCAAACCATAAAATATACTGTGATATCGTTTATATTCGCAGGAGTAGAATGCGTCTGTTTATTTACGGTGTGTTGGTGTCACAGAGTGAGGTGAAGGGAATGATGTGTTTAAACGGAAATACAGATTTGCACTTTTAATTCATCCGACACACCGACACGCAGCGTCAACCAAGTAATCCATCTCAGGGGCTTAAAGCATCGCCTTCTGACAACTAATAATCACAACTCTTCCGTTCCATAAAAGCCTCCCTGGCTGCCTTACCTGGATCGGTGATGCCGACGACCAGCAGCTTGCTGAGCACGTCCGCCACCACCTGCACGGCGGTCTGGCTGACGACGTGGCCGCTGATCAGGTGGATGGAGGGCGTGAGGAGGCGCGAGCAGGTGCGGGCCGCCTCCATGCGGATCTCCTTGTGTTCGCTGTTCAGGAAGTGGTCGGCGCAGTGGCGCACAAACTGGGTGAGGGAGTGTCCTGGCGAGAGAGAGAATGAGCCAGTCAGGAGGGGCGTTAAGTGATGTTCGTCAGTTTTTTGGATGCACAGATGACGACGTCCGTTCTTGTCTTTGGAGGGGCTTCAGTCGTCGGCTTTGTGTTTGTTATGCTAGGTACTGAGCAGTCCTCCCTCTACTCACCCTTTCATTTTGCCCTCATACCAGAGTTCCTTGATATTTTGGTTGGTTCACTTTAAGTCTTCTACCTCTATACAGGATTACTTGTATAACCTCAGGTTGCTGTGTGAAGCATAAACCTGGAAAATACACAGCAAGTCATCCAGGCAACAAACTGAAAAGGAGTTTTCTTCTCAGAATCTCAACAGTTGACTGAACTCAGGGAAACAAGTGACCATTACTGCAGGTCACTTCATCCTTTCTTTTGTTCATTTTCTTTCCTCCTGACCTCCAGTGGCTCCAATCACATGCCTGAAGGCTTTAAGTTTGAACTTTCCAGTGTTTGTAGCCCAATTTCAACTTCTATTAGGATTTTTCTAGTTATGTCGAAAATGGTCATGTTCCTACAACGACGCAATCCACAGAAATATGACAGTTTGTGCTACAAGTCATCAGTTCCCTGCTTTTACCTTCGAATTCAAAGCTTCCCAGCGTGCGCAGGGCCAGGGTGATGCTGCCCACGTCGCTGGCCTCGGGAATGTTGGTGAGGCTGGGCGAGGCCAGCTGGTGGGCCAGGCCTTTGGGCATGCCGGGGTGACGCAGCGGCTTGTGCATCAGCACCAAGGACAGCATTTTCAACAAGCCGTCCTGGATGTCCTTCTTCAGCTGGGGGATCTGACGGCTCAGGTCGTAGAGCACCGCCGTCAGCGCAGGACTTCACGAGAAAGGATAGGGGGGTAAAAAATCCAAACAATTGGATTATTGTACTGTACAAAACAAAAAACAATTTAAAAACAGATAAATTGTAGATATGAGATGACATTATTCTGTCCAACCTGAGGCCCACAGCCAGCATGGGCTCCAGCAGCTCCTTGATGTCGGGCTGGATGCTGGGGCCCATGGCTCTGGACAGCATGCTGATGCAGGTGAACACCGTGGCGTCCACCTGCATGGTCTTCTGCCTCCTGCAGGAATCAAATATCAAACATCTCACAGCTTAATAACCGATCAGGTCAAAACGGAGGTTCAAAACTGAAAATGGTGAGGAAACAGTGGCCGAGACCAAAACAATCTGCAAATATTGCAGTTGATCTGATGGGAGTGTAAACCCGTCACTGACTTGTGTGCGAAGTCTTTGGGTGGCAGCGCGGCCTTGATGATCTCCAGGATCTTGGAGAGGTACGGCTGGATTTCTGCTCGGACGGCCACGACCAGCAGCCCCAGCGCCTGGAAGGCCGCCGTCCGCTCCTTCTCCTTCTTCAGACAGCCCAGCAGGTATCCCATGGTGTCTGACAGGTACTGGTCTGCACAGATGATCCGCCACAGCAACACGTGTGATTCAACACAAAGCCACGGTTGTGACGTGAAGGCGTCACACAAAACATGAGTGAGTGTTCTGAAGGCTCACCCGTGAATGTGTGTGGCTGGAAAGCAGCCAGACGTGGGAGCAGGTTGAGGATGGTCATCTGGATCAGAGGGTTTTTGCTGGTCCTGTACTTCAGGACCCACCGACACACCTAAACAAATCACATGAGCAGCTTGTGACACGTTTTTCTTCTGGACTCGTGCGTAGTTATGGAGCATCACGCCGGACATAAACAGTTAATATGCAGCACGGCGATGCCTTCAAGGAGTTTCTATGTAAACACAAGTTCACCGTCATCCAAAGACACTACTCCAGAAATTAGTTCACCAAACTAGTAAAATATCACCTATGAAAGCAGAAAAATTAGTAGAAAAAGAAAATGTTACAACCTTTAACAATAAAATTAAAGCCAAAACAATAAAAGAACATGCTTTAATTCTGACTGTTAAAAGTAAAGTCAATAAAGAGATAAGGGAGATAACAGTTGCATTTAAGGACGAAATTGTATTTAAGAAATTATCTGAATAAAATCTAAGGTGACGTTCATTACAATCTAAACTTAACACAAAACAATCAACATCTTAGGAATAATCTAAATATCAGCACTACAAACAAAATGCTATTTTAATATCAAATTCAAGTGGAAGTGTGGAGAGAAAAAGTTGACATTTTGAGAAAAAGATTAAATTAAAGTGAGAGTATTTTTGGCTTTAATGTGGCCCTGATATGCTCTTCTAACCTTTTCAGCATTGCGTCTGTTTGTGTTTAACACAAAGCTGCAGCTGCAAATAAACTGATCATCAAATCATCAACTCAAGAATGAAGATATTTTACTTTTAAAGAACAGTCGAGTTCAGATATTTCCAACCTTTTACCACAGTAAAAGTGGGTAAAAGTAAAAAACAGCTGAAGGAACATCACAAACACACGATATGTGAATCTATCTTTCAGTTTGAAGGAACCCACCTGATCGAATCGCTCCTCCATCAGCTCCCGGCAGTAGCGGCTCTCCACCAGCGAGCTCTTGGCCGGTACCGGCGTGGCCCCGAAGCTGAGGAAGCCCTGCGGCGTGCTGTAGCCCAGCAGGCCCAGCAGGGCGTTGGACTGCTGCGGCTGCACCGACTGGAAGCTGGTGAAGGGCGTGATGTGCCGCGGCTTGGTTCCGAAGCCCATCAGCTCCTTGCAGTACTTGTCGTGCACCAGCTGCTGCTGCGTGATCTCCTCCATCTCCTCGCGCATGCGCTGGTGGCGAGACACGCAGACGGTGAGCGGAGCAGAGCGGGACGACCCTGGGCTCAAAGTCATGCGGGAAAGCCAGACTCACCTCTCCCTCCATGCTGCTGATGCGCACCAGTTCGTTCAGGATCAGCAGGGCGCCGTGAACCCTGTCGTCGCGATTCATCCCTTTCTCTTTGGCTAACGTCTCGTCGAAGCCTTTCTCTGCTTCCTCAAACGTTTGCTGCGACATAAAGTAAAAAACGTTCCACTAGGATCTCACTCAAACAGAGAATTCTGGTCTTCATCCGACAGCTGTACCTTGTACCACTGAGGTTTCTGCATTTCTTTGGTCTCCCTCTGTGTGGTGAGGATGAGGCAGGCCCGCAGGGCCGACACGGCGCCTTCTCGGATGGCCTGCTTGGGGTCCCACACCGCGTAGAAGATGTTGTCGAAGAAAGGCTGCACTTGCTGGAAGAAGAAGGTGGGCGCGCTGACAGCCAGCTCCCTCAGCACCAACACCTGGAACAGAGCGGGTGAAATGTAGGAAACATCAGCCATCGAAAAGAGGAAATGTTCGGCTCAGCCTGCAGCCTTTTTGGTAATGGCAATATTTCCAGATTGTTTAGGTCTTGTCCATTATTTCCTCACCCTTTTCATTTTCCGACCTTGGAAATTCAAACTGCTGCCGCAACTTTTGATTTGAAATTGCCACAGCCTGAACTTAGCCGTGGCCTGCACCGTTTGCGTTTCCCAAAAACTTTAAGAGAATTATAAGTGCTGCTCTGTGCATACCATAGGACATCCAAAACGTAGCAATGGGAGACATTTATTAAGGGAGGGAATCTCAAAAACCTGATCGGGCCCTCTGTTTGCATCACGACACATTTTTTATTCCACCAAAAAAATTATTTCTGAAAACATTTGGGATGAGAAATTGAAAGGTCCATTGGAAAAGTAAAACCAGGGAAAACTAGGAAAAGCTTAATTAAATAAAATTGTTATTATCGACTTCATCACATCTAAAATAGTCACATTCTTCCCTTATTGGCAATTATTATATTGTTGGTTGGTCATTGAATTATTACCACAATAACTTGGTGTTTTGCAGTGGCAAAAAAAGACTAATTAAAAAAAAGTTATTTATTGAGCTCTGAGGAAAAAGTGACACAGAGCCACTGTAGCTTATAAAACCGTAAGATGAAACTGTTGATCAAGAGATGATTCTTATCAAATCAACTTATGTCTAATTTTTCATGTGGCCCATTGGGAAAAACGAGTTGCTTACTCCTGCTCTACACCACCGTCGAGACATCACATTACATTACAGTCAAGAAATGCAACCATCCCGACTACCCTCATCAACACCACCCAGAAGTGACTATATTTGCACAACAAACACCATAAACCTGGTGACTTACTGCAGCGTGACGTCTCCCTTCATTCCTGTCTGCTCCCAGCCACTCCAGGGCCCTCTTCACCTCAAACTCCACATACTCGGCCGTGAAGGTGTCCCCGGCCATAGACAGGTGGCCCATGGCTTTGGAAGCCATCTCCATCACCACGGAGTCGCTGGAAGGGAGCAGGTTGCGGAGGTAGTTGGCGAAACGGCTGATCCTGGTGGCATTGCCTCCCTCGACTCCGATCAGACTCACTGGAACAGAAATGTGACAAATGTTCACTGCATGCCATCCCCAAAACTACATACTGTGTGAAGCACATAAATATGTAATCTTACCTATGGCGAGAATCCCTCCTTTCTTCTCATTCACATCTGAGCTGGATACCAGCTCGAAAATGTGGTGGTTCAGTTCATCATAGAATGTAGTGGCTTCATCTTGGCTCAACTGTACAGGGGGGAAAAGTGAGAAAATGTTACAGTTTGATGGAAAACAATCAGATTTACTACTGAAGTGATTCATTGATTGTGGACACGCTGCAGTCAGCTCTCATGGGCATCACAGTAAAGATCCTTTCTTTAAGACAGGTGTCTATTGCTCCAGATTTTAGAGGATGCTTGTGGCTGATGTGGTAAATATGCATGGCATTACAAGAAACAACTCTGTGCTTCGATGCATGTGTGTGCCTGCTGTCACCTCTCTGAGCTCTGTGGTCACATAATGCTGCAGATCTTTAGCAGATTTTGCTCTGGTGTCTTCATTTCGACTCTTCAGCCCGCTGACAAACTGCTGCAGCACAGTGGCTGTGCCCGACATCACCACCATCTTCACAGAGATTTCTACAAGGGAACGCAATCCACATCAGAACAGACTTTAACACGCACATAGAGAGAGAGAGTAGTATCTGCACATCAGATAACAGATCTGGACATTGTTGTTGTTGTTAGCTGACTAACAGCTAGCTAACATGTCTGGTTAGGAAGTGCTAGCAGCGACATACCAAATATACTCCAGAAATCTGCAATACTATTACTTCATACAATGCTAGTGGGAACTAACAAATACAAGTAACCGCGTTGCCCAGATGATATGTGATTCATATCATCCCGGGGGCATCATGCTTGTTTTGTTTAGCTAACTTCAGCTAATGCTAACGTGACACTACCTAACGTAGCGGCTCGTTAGCACTAAAGAAAGCACACTCTGCAGCACTTACAGGTCGAAATGTAAATGTCGGACAGTTATCTTGAATTCGTCCTGTGCAGCGAGGATCTCATCGTCGCGTTTCCATTCAGCACAGGTCAGGTTTAGCTAGTTGAAGATCGACTCCAGGACCGAAAGGAAATCTCACGAGCTTCCAGGCTGCGCGCAACTGCGCAAGGCTGCGCACGGTAGTGGTGCACGTGTCTCCTGTAGCATATATGCAGTATAAACTAACAGTGTTTACATGTAAATAACAGACCTAAAGAACACAGAGAAGTATGTGAATGGGTGGTGTAGTTTTTTTTTAAGTTTTTTTTTTTTTTTTTAGTTTTGTTTAGTTTAGTTTTGTTTGAGGGGGCAAAGCTAAAACAGATCATCCTCTCTTGTTTTATTTTATTTGGGCAACTGTAAAAATATAATAGTTGGCTCAACGTTGCAGAAAAAAGAAAATGAGAGGCAGCTTATTCCTCATTTTATCCCTTCAGTCTTGTCTGCTCTTGCATACTTGGTTGAGAAGCTGATTTTTCTCCCAGAAATTTCCCAGCATTCTTTGACAATTAAATTCACCTTTATTTATATAGCGCCAAATACAACACAGTCATTTCTACTTTAGGCAATTTTACAGAGAAAACCCACCAGCTCCAAATGAGCAACTGTGGAAAGAGAAAAACTCCCTTTTAAAAGGAAGAAACCTTGGTAGAACCAGGCTCAGAGGTGGTTTATCAAAACAAAAATAGGGGGATTTTTCAACAGTTCATCTGTAAAAGTGCACAAAAGGTTGTGTGACATTGCTTCCCAGCACTTTATTTCTAAATTCTTCTATTTTATCATCTGTTATTGTCCCTATGTTGTTATTGTCGAGTTCACTGTGTGACACCATGAGTGACTAATGTTATGGTCAATCAGTTCCTCTCTGTTTCCAACTGGTTTACAAGCTTCGTCATTAATATAATAATGGTTTGTAGAATAAAATTAGTGATATTCGATTATACACAGTTTCCAATGTCATGATCAGAAGGAGAACACAGCAGGGTAAAAGAGAGAGATATGTTCAGCCGAATTTTAATGGATATTTATCGACCTGTGGTTAAAGCCAGGTTTAGACTTGCACGACTTTTTGCCACGATGTTGTCGTGGCAAGGCGTGCCAATCTGGAGTCATGAACTGGCAGGCTCCCGCACTGTTCAAAACTAGTTCACGCATAGTTCACGACCAGTTCACGAATAGTTCACGAATGCGCACGAATGCGCGCCCGTCAGTGTCACGAACTGGCACGACGCATTCACGCATAGTTTGCGCATAGTTTACGTGCTTCCCGCATTGGCACGACGTAGTCGCGCAATTCAGTTCCCCAACCCTGGGTCATTTTTGGATTTGCTGTGGTACCATGTGACATGCCACGACTGGCACGCATCCTCCCGCATTGTCCCGACGAGTTCACGAGGCGTTCATGAACAGTTGGTGCATAATTCACGACCCGGTCGCGATATTTTGTCGTGACCAAAATTTTGAACATTTCAAAATTCTCGTCCCGACATGGCACGCAGTCACGACGGCTTTACGCACACTTCACGCCACTTCACGAGTAGTTTGCGACTCGATTCGTGCCAATGCGTGGCACAGAATCGTGCAAGTGGAAACCTGGCTTAAGAATAGAGGAGAAACAGATGTTGAGCTGGCATTAGTTTCAAAAGGGAAGGTTTGTTCTTCCTGTGTGGCCTCGCTCTACTCTATGACATTATGCATGAAAAGTAAAACCTTATGAAAAACAGACTTAAATGTGGTGTCGGTTTTCATCCTTTTATCTTCCTGGCCCTTTACATCGGCAAAGTTTGAATACATAAAAATATGAAGACATCTTTGAATAAACTATGAGTACCATAAAATATCTCCAATTGATGCCAAAATCAAAATATGGTCACAATATATTTGATTAATGAGGGTTAGGGTTAGTCTGTGAGACTCTGGTGAGATTTGATGCGTATTTTTGCTTAAGCATCAGCAATATAAATCCTTAGAAGTTTCACAGCTCTAACACACTGATATTAAACCTCCAACAGAATTGGAGCTGCTCGTGGAGGCTTTTTGTGTGGTTTTACTTTTACAAGCATCTGTCCCTCTGAAGCTTGTTGCCCCACTAACAGGCCAGTCTCTACACCAGGAGTGTCAAACGCATTTCAGTTCAGGGGCCACATGCAGTCCAGATTCATCTTCAGTGAAGTTGCTGAACAAAAATATAAAACATATAAGAATAAGCTAATAATTATAATTGGGGAAAATAAGAAGAACTATTATCATAAGTTACTGGAAAAGCATCAAAACAACACTCAAGGTACTTAGAAAGTACTAAATAGAATAATAAAGAAGGGGAAGAAAACAAACTAACTACCAAATCATTTTACAAGTAATAATAAAGAAATCACAAATTCTAAAGAAACTGCTAATGCCTTCAATGATTTTTTTGCTAATGTAGGACCCTCTTTAGCAGTCAAGATTGCACTGCCCAAGGATGAACAAGAAACTATCTCCAATATAATCACTCAAAGCTCAAATTCTTTATTCCTAAAAGCTGTTGATGAAATAGAAATAAATGGTATTGTACACAAATTCAAAAACAACGATGATTGCGACATAGATATGACGGTGATAAAACAAGTTATACACCTTATAGTAGCTCCATTTACATACATATGCAATCAGTCATTTGTTACCGGTATTAAAAAAAAATAATGAAAATAGCGAAAGTAATCCCTATTCATAAAAACGATGATAAACATTATTTTACAAACTATAGGCCAATTTCACTTTTATTACAATTCTCAAAAATTTTAGAGAAATTATTTGTAATCAGGCTGGACAGTTTTGTTGAAAAATATGACATGAAATGTAACAACCAATATGGATTTAGATCAAATAGAACAACCCTAATGGCAGTCATGGCTCTTCACAAGGACATTGCAAGAGCAATTGATAATAAAGAGTTTTTAGTTGGTGTTTTCATAGATTTAAGTAAGGCTTTTGACACAATCGATCACCAGCGATTGTTAAAAAAGCTTCAGCGAGACGGAGTCAGGGGCATAGCCTATGCTTGGATTGAAAGCTATTTAAGTATTAATTAATAGAGAACAATATGTCCATTACAATAACCACAATTCCGAGAAACATTCAATGACACATGGGGTTCCCCAAGGCTCCATGTTGGGGCCCAAATTGTTCATTATGTATATGAATGACATTGCAAAAAAAATAAAAAAAAAACTAAATTGTTGACTTTATGCAGATGACACAAGCGTCTATTGCTCTGGATGTGACCTGCATAAACTCATGAATACTGTTGAAAAACAGCTCACGCATTTAAAGAGATGGTTTGATATAAATAAATTGTCAATGAATTTAACTTAAACAAAATTCATTATCTTTGGAAATAGAAAAGTTCATTATCAAAACAACCTCAAAATTAATAATGAAGTAATTGAACGAGTACAAACTTGTAAATTTTTAGGTGTCACAGTTGATGAAACACTTTGTTGGAAGCCACACATAAATACTATCAAGTCTAAACTGGCTAAGAAATATTGGGCTATTAGGGAAAATGAGGTCAGTACTAACTAATAACTCACTTAGATTGCTATACAATTCTCTAGTCCTTCCTTATCTGAGCTATGGAGCTGAATTATGGGGAAATAATTATAAAACAATTGTTGATCCTATATTCTTGCTTAAAAAAAAAAAAGCTGTCCGAATCATTAATCAAGCATAATTCTATGCATCAACCAATCATATCTTTGCCTCTCTAAAATTACTAAAACTTCATGACATTGTTAATCTTAACACTCTAATCGTAACGTATAAAGCCTATAAATATAGTCTACCATCCTATCTTCAAAAAATGTTGAACCATCGAGTCAGCAGGTATAATCTACAAGGAACTTGTCTATTTAAAACAAGCCATGCAAGGACATATACAAAAGGGAGATGTATCTCTATGAAAGGCGTAACATTGTGGAATAATCTGGATGAGGAAATTAAAACATGTAAAACATTAAAAACATTTAAACAGCAGTGTAAATTATTTGCACTTGAAAAATACTTATCTCTGTAACCCTGTTTCAGAGTCATTAAGAATTTAAAACGCTCAGCTAAATAATTGCATACTTATACATATTGATAATATTGTAAAATCTTTACTTTTTTTTGTCCTTCTGTTGTAGTTTTTCTTTTCCTTTGTTGTCTCTATTTACATGAATTAACATTGCTTCAAGTGCAGGAGCTTACTTGATTTAAGTACTGGGTTAGGCAAAATAAGTTTATCTTCAGCCTAAACCCCTTTGGTCACGAACTTTAAATTAAAATTATGATAATGAGGATCAGACTGATGATGATGATGATGAAGATAATGATTGTATTATTGACATAATTCTGTACATCTTGAGTTTGTTTGTGTGGCCAAATAAACCACTACTACTAAAGTCAATTTTAATGGAATGTTCTAATGCAAAATACAGTGAAATTCTCAAAAAGAACAAACAAACACAACCGCTGCTTCATGATACTGGAGTCATGGACAAATATGGCGTCTTTTAAAATACTGTTCATCCTGAGGAGGGAGACATTGTCCAGGTATGCAGCAACTTTTAAATCAGCTTAAGAAACACATCTGGAACAATATTTAGCTCTGAATTCACAGTTCGCTTTAGTTGTTTAATTTCAATTCAATTTATTTATTTTTTCCAGTTTACCTGAAATCAAATTAGAATCTCACTGTGAACAGACTCTCGTAAGTGGCATTATATGTAGATTTTACATTTTATCACGACGAATATCAGCTATTGTACTATTATTGCTGATGGAGAGGAAACATACAAGAGCTGTTTCTTGACTTAACAAGCCTGTTTTAGTAAAGGATGTATGTTTAAGTTCAGACAACACCAACTTTCCTGACTGTCAACCCCGTGATTCAGGAGGTAATGCCATAGATATCTACTTTTATTGTCAGTGACATCAAGGATTGTTAATTAAATGAACTGTCCACAAATTTGTATTTAATGGCCACAAAATAGCATTTTGTAGCCACAAATCAGTACTTTTTGGCATCAAATTGGTATTTAGAGGCCACATACTGACATTATGTGGTCTGAAATTATAATTCTGAGACCAAAAATTAATATTTTGTAGCAATAAAACAACATTTCATTGCCACAAATGATTATTTTATGTATTTGTTTTTAAAAATAAGTATGAAAATTATTATTTCATGGCCACAAATTAGTATTTCATGGCATCCAATGACTATTTCATGGCCAAAAAGTTATATTTTGTCTTCGCAAATAATATTTCATGGCCACTAATGAATATTTTATGGCCTCCAATTAGTATTAAGTAGTCACAAATCTATAGTTTGTTTCATTAGTTTGTGGAGTTAAAATTAATTTTTAGAAGTGTCATATTAGTATATGAAATAATATGTTGTTTTGTAGAATTGTCAATTAGTGGCCTCAGTCTAAATCGTTATGTTAGATGTCACGTCTGGAGCTCCGTATCATTGAACTCGAGCACATTCAACAAGTGAAGAAATTCAGGTCTGGTTTTGACTGAGTCTTTATACAGACAGAAACATTTCAGATGTGTCATAAAGAGCATAACAGGACGTATGAACTTTTAAAACCAAAATAAATCCTGCATCTCGCTCAGTGACGCTGAGCCCCTCCGAAGTGTTTATGTGCTGAACCCATTCCAGTCTGACCATGAGAATTTCATTTACTCTGCCCAAACTGCAGCCAAACTGAGCCTGCGCTTTGCAGGCTTTAGAAAGAAAAGGCCACTGTTTGATCTGGAGGTTAATTTCATTCACAGGCATTTAAATTGCTGGTGATATAAACTGTTCCTGAACTCTGTTCAATTGGGGGGAAAACAAAGGAGAAAAAAAAGCAGTAACTCTTTTAGTGAATGATGGATTCAAACACATGTGACTTCTGGGACATAATGTCTTCATTAAATCATTCAAAGCAGTTCACTTTCAGCTTGATTTCATTAATTCAATCTAATGCAACTAATGCAACTCATACATTAGACGGAGGTTGGGTCCAGTGTTTCTCTGTTCTATGGTGCAGTGGTTTCTTTGCACAGCTTTTCTCCAAGTACTTGATTCTGTGTCATGGGTGTGAAACATAAGACCTGTGAGTAAAAACCGGCCTTCAGAAGGCTCCAATCCGGCCCACCAAACCACCAAGGAAATTGTCAAAATTTCAAGGAAAACCTTATTTTTCAAAAAACACATTTGGTAAGAGAAGTGGACACAAAACAACACAGAGACCCTGAGATCATTGCAAGCAAACTGTCCTTAGTCTCAAAGCCACGCTGTCAGTCTGAGCTTGTAAAAACATGCATAACGCTGCTGAAGAAGTTTTTTTTGTTGTTGTTGACATTTTTCTGTATTCTGCACCGGAAAGTCTCATTAAAATTCTCTTTATGATCAGATTGTACTAATTGTTTGGTTTCTGTGAAAATGTAGATATTTTCATCAAGTATACCACAACAAAGAAAACTTTAAAGTCTAAATTTAAAATTTATTACGGCAACATGTTCCTGCTCCGGCCCCCCAAGTTTAAGTTGAGCAGCACGTTTCCCCCATAATGAAGTGAGTTTGGCATCGCTGCTCTACATTGTCAGAGTTGTTAAAAGTGAACGTGTGTCTCTCTGTATCTGTGATGGACACTGAACCTGTCCAGTCTCCTCGATTTACAGTCGGCTGCGATCAGCTCGAAGCTGGATTAAAGATGGATGAGTGTGAGTGTACACGCTCTCCTCCAGGTTATTTGCACAAGTGTGTGTGTGTGTGTGATGAATGCTCAGAGTTCCTCCCAGTCCCCAAACAGCAGGGCTCTGTAACCAGCACAGCGGGGTGTATCTGTGTCTGCATCCGACATGTGAACAGTGTGGCCTGCAGGCACATGTAAGCATTTAACGTGTGTGTGTATGTGTGTGTGTGTGTGTGTGTGTGTGTATGATGTGGTTTTGCAGAGGGAGGAGAGCCCTGAAAAGAGGCATGCAGGCCTGCAGCCTTTTACATGGAGAAAATGAGAGGGTGAGGCAGTGACGAGGTGGGAAACGAATTATAACAAGGCTGGAGAAAGGAGCACATATCCCACTTCTGCACCCGGGGGCCCTGTCCGCCCCCCTCTCACTCTCTCCCTCTCTCCCCCTCCCAGAGCCGGCCGAGCCAGACATATTTCACCGCTGACACATCGACTCTCTCAATCAGCAGGACTCACCTTTCTTTCAGCCATGAGCTTTCACTGGAGAGTTGATGTGTGTATGTGTGTGTGTGTGAGAGAGAGAGAGAGAGAAAGACGAGGGGCGGGGACCGTTTGGAAGATGAAAACACACATGCAGTCACTTGACTCAAACACACACATGGCGCACCGCAAACGCATGCACACTCGCAGCCACAGCAGCTCCTGCCCTGACAGGCGAGCTCAGGATGCGGGGAGCTCTCCCCTCAGTCCCAGGCTTTGATTCCTCTGCCACCGCTCCTGTTTAGAGGTTTTCTCTTCGCTTTTGAAATATTCCCCTCATGATGGAGCCTGTCATTCCATCCCGGGAGAGAGAACAAGTGAACCTAACTCCTCCCACCTGGCTCATCCTCATTTATCTATCTGCAGGTTCTTCCCGCCGCGGTCCTTCCCTCCCCCTGTCACGCATGTCATGATTTACCCCAACACCGCTTCATCTCTACATATCATTTCCCCCCTTCCCTCTGCAGGTTCTCAGGCTTTTTCTGTCTTTTTTTTTAAGTCGATGGAGGAATCCGGCGTGAGTCACAGATTCCAGGGGAAGGATTCATGAAGTAACATCTGGTTCTGGATGTGGGGGGCGGCTCTTATCCCTCACCTGGCTGCAGCCCAGTGCTGTATCCTGATCCCAGATATGTCCACACACCTGCCTGCAGCGTGCGTGCAAACTGTTCGATATGTGCATGAGGCTCACGGAGATTCAAAACACAGCGAAGCGTCAACTGACGCAATTATGTATGGAAGTTTTCTTCATCCCATTCAGCAGATATTCAGTGACTGCACAGCAAAAAACACGACCAGACTGCAAAATTCATTCACTGGAGAGGAAAAGGGATCCAAACAAGAGTTTTGGTTGTTTTGTCGGACAGCTGAACAATAAATCTGTGAGATGTAAAATGACTCAATAAACAGCCACTCGCTTGTAGAAATGGATGATGGGCCTAAACTGGCATCAGCTGATCTGCATGAAAACTCACAGAAGTGTAAATAGCAGCGAAATATCTCAAGCTTTGGAAAAGAAAAAGAAATGAGGAGAGGCTTTCTTCATTTTTGACAATATTAATGTTAATATTTTAGAACTGTCAGCCCTGCCAACCAGGTTTTTCGCTCTTTCTCGGTGAGGGAAACATGAGAATCGTCGTGGAGGAGATAGGAACAAATGGCTGTGCTCTTCCAATTAGACCTGAAAGAGGATCAACCACCTTCCTCCACCAATCTGACGATAAGGTTCGCTCTAAAATTAAAACGACTTCTGTGTTTGCCAGAGCATGTCTTTAAGAGACAAGCAGCACAAATGTACAAGATAGAGTTCCTGTCTTCTTTTTTGACTTTATCTTTGACAGTTATTCTGCTTGTCTTTTTAATCCCACTTCCAAGAAATTATTTTTTTAAATTTTATCTTTGACAGAGTGTTGTCTTCCAGAGCCCGCGCAAGAATCCCTCTGTGCCTCGACTGTTGTTGAACAAATGGAAAATAAAATCTTGAATCCTAAAACAGGGCAGTGCATTAAAATAGCAATGCAACTGTACAATATTTAACAATGATTTACAATGTTAGCGCTTGTTTTCATGCATTATATTGTTGTAGTTACTCAGTCTTCTAGGTCTCTGGGCCTTTCTATGCAGTTCATCTGTTTCCTCAAGGTGCTCTGGTTTCCTCTCACAGCCCCGCCACATGTGTTTGAGGGTGATTGGTAACTTTAAGTGTCTCATAGATGTGAATGTGAGAGTAAATGGTGATACGTCTCCACAGGTTCACCCTGTGAGGCTCTTGTGAAGTGTGCAGGGCGGTGTGTACTTCCAGCTGGGATCGACTCCACTGTCCAGCAACCTTCAGATGGATCAAGTGGGACAGACGACGGGTGGTTATTCTGAGCATCATTTATTAAAAATGTTTAGTAAAGCTTGTGGCACTTTCCAATCGATGTTCATGAGAAATTATGTGCATTCTTCAAACGATATCTCTGGACGTAATGTAATTTGTTCATTTTGGATTTGAGGCTTTGCTCTACTTTGATTGGTTGGCTTCTCTTTCTTATTTCAACACGCTCTCAGCAGTGTGCTGGGATGAAAAAGTGCAAAGTGGAGCAGAGACAATGGGCGTGGACAATCAGCTAATGCGACTTGACTGGCGTTTTAGATCAAGGCTCGAACAGGACTAATCCATGATGATGCTGCACTTTCTAGGCCCAGTGCTTAGCTTGTCTTCTGGCATGGAGCTTCCTGACTTAGGAAGGGCACTAACAGACACACACACACACACACACACACACACACACACACACACACACACACACACACACACACAACCATACACACACTTATAGAGGTTTATTGATCAAGGTTCCCTCCCCTGGCGAGACATATGGATCAAAGACTATCGTTAATCCATGAATCACAGCGCAGGAGAAACCTACAGCCAGTTTATGGAAATGAGGATCCTCTTTGACTTTGAGTTCCTGCACATCAAAAAGTTCTTTGCTAAGGAGCATAACGGCTAATTCTGGAGCCTCTGGCTTAGAATAATGTTTCCACAAAGGCATGATTCATCATTTCTGCTACAAGCCCCTGCCTTTTTATTGGTAATCATTTGGATATGGCGAGATGCACAATGTCAAACACAAAGGAGACGACTCATGCGTAACCAGTGAATTGGAGTGGAGGCAGTTTCACATCCAGATAGTTTCACTGCACGTCCCGCGTAGCGGCCGACAGGTACGGAATACACAATCAGCTGAGCGGCGTCAACTCAATCACCTCCAGTCAGGCGGGCTTTGATCCGGCCATTCATCTGCGCTGCCGCGGCCGCAGAGGACTCATTTCCTAATGGACTCCGGCGAGCATGAGCCAGAGAGCGCGCTGGGGATAAATGAATAGCATCCATTAGACAGAATGGCCGTCGGTAAATTGTGGCCACTCTGCATAAACGAGCAGGAGCAGCAGCGGATGGATGGATGGATGGATGGATGGATGGATGGATGGAGAGGTCCCATAACCAGCTGATGGAAGCACACAGTCACTCTGGCCTCTGTAGTAAATACAGTCAGTGAACAGTTCACAGAAATTCATACCGGACTAATTTTGGGTTAGTTTATGGTAATCTCTTTTTTTTTTTTTTACAATCAGTGCCTGCAAGTAATCCATTAAGTATTACCAGGGTGCAATTTGCTAGATTGGCTGGAGTTCTGATCTGTTTTCCATTTTCTGCTAAATTGTTCGATTCAAATCCATTTTACCATCAAACCAGGCAAAATTATGTCTTTGAACGTCAAAGTAAAAAAATGATGAAATGAACTCAATGGACTCTGAACCCAAGCAGTACATTCTTGAACACAAATGGTCAGTTTTGGCTGAGGGCTGGACTTCCTGTCTTTTCACATTAAATCATACTGACTGACTGTTGTGATCCTCAGATAATGGAAAGTACTGCAGGAAGCCTGCATGCAGCTCAAACTTCTTGTACTTTCAAAAATTGTTTTATGTTGTTTGTTTTCATGACTTTTACATCATGTTCAATTTCAAAAGCTGTATTTTAATACGATACATTTCAGCTTTAAAATCAAATCATTACAAAACTCGCATTGCCTTACAAATGAGCGATACCCCTGAGGACAAAAATATAGTATTATAATCACTATCTTATTTGGTTATAGTATCGGCACACTCAGATTTTTTCCATTTGTTAAAATACTTTTTGGCAGACACTGAACTTTGCACCCTGATAAGCCGCTTCCCATGCCAGCAGCTCCCAATGATGTGAATGAGCTTTAAACTCAGAGCTTTAAAACGTCCAAGTCATAAAATGATGAGCACCAGCCATATGCTGGATCGGTTTTTATATTTACCCCGAAAATGACTCGGACCTGTGGAGAACTGGACTCCTGATGTTGCTCAAGGGAAAGACACACACCCACAGCTAAGAGCGCAAGACTAACGATGGGTTTATTCAGTCCACACACAGGGAATCAGTCCAGAAATGGTCAAAGAAACATCCAGAAACATGGTTTGAGAAGCAAACTAGGGTCTAATCAACTGGAACAATGACTCCAGACAGTAAACAGACAAACAAGCATTGAAAAGTACTTTTGTCCTTCAAATGCTTGATCAGATTAAGGTCTCAGAGAACATCTTGAGCACAATCTACATGTAAAAATCAGAGTTTCCAACATTAAAATTCATCATCAGACATTCAGTGTTACATTCTAACCAGAGTATCTTTGAGCTGTTTCTGGGCAAATAAAACAAGAAAAATAAAAGATTCCTCTGAGTTTCATTGCTGCTCGGCCCAGTTTTCATGAACTTATATATGTACATACATAAGTTATGCATGTACGAAAAGAGGCATTTCTCTTGAGCAAGTGATTTGTATTCTTCCAGTCCTTCATTATTCAGTTTCTAATGTCATTTTGAAAACATTTAGCAGCAGAAACAGCGCAAGCAATCATCCTTTTCAGAGTACATGAGCCAGCTTTTCCTAATATTTTCTCCATTATAAAAGAGTCTGGCTAAATGTTCGTGTTGACACCTCCGTCTGTCCTTATCCTCCAAAGTTCTCTGATATTATCATCTGTGGTAACATTAACTGAACATTGTTCTATATTTGAATCGATGTGACCATTTACATTTAAAGGGTTCATAGAGTTCTTTACTATAAACAAGGATGAAGACCAGTGGTTCAGTCTTAGAGGACAAGTCCTCCCCTGAAAGGTGCTTCACTTTGTGAGAGGATGAAATACAGACACCGTGTGTGACGGGGAGATCGGGGGGTTTTCTCACCGCTTCCTATCTATAACGAGGCAGACACGTTTTCATGGTGTTCCTCACACACACTCCTTTATCTGGTGTCTTCTCAACCTTATCTATGACGGAAAAATTGAGATAAGACGGATAGTAATAGCAGGAGAGAGACGTGAGGACGACAGGGCTATCATTTTTATTTAAAAAGGGATACTTAAAATCAAATTATATTGTGAGGCTGCAGTGATAAAAGGGAGGGAACGGGGGATTTACCCGAGTGCCGAGTGTTTGCTCATTGCTTAGACACCAACAAAAAACACGTCAGCTTTGCAAAGAGCTGCAAAACTCGAGACTTTCTGAAAACAGCGAGCTGGAGAGAGAAGAAAGGCGTGAGAAATGGGAGAGGTTTGCTCCACGGGGCATTGGACTATCTGACATTCCAGTTAAATGCACGGGGATAAAACCAGGTGTGAAAGCACCTCTCCTGTTTAGACTTGACGCCACAAAAACAGAGGACCATCTGGCAAACTGTCAGGCTGCTAAACACAGCCTGCTTCGCCGCCGCCGTCTCTCCCGTCTCGGGAAAGTGGAGATGAAATTGGAGAAATATAATGTGGCACACGGAAAGCACCTCATTTTCTCTCCGTAACTTTCCATCGAGGCTGCCGCCGAGTTGATAGCGTGCAAGAAGACCACAGATGTCATTCATAAAAATATGGAATGTCTTGTCAGGCCCCCGGAAACCTTCGCAACAACGGAAGTAGCTCAGTGCATAACATGAAATAAAGGGATCCAAACACTTTTGCCACAAATAGATTCAATAAACAATATGTAACGAGGGGAGCAAAATCTAAAAGAAATGCTTCCCTTTTTTTGGGGTGGAGGGGAACATGTCTTTTGAACAAGCCTTCTTCCACACAGTGTAATAGCTCTGAAATAGACACGAATCGTGCAGAATGCGACACTGAAAAAGCAATTTCTCATGGAAATGCGGTGAGCCGCCATCGGTATTTTGTATATGACGGTTCACCAAGTGCCTGATGAAATTCAAGCAGCTCTGCACACACATTAGCAAATATAAATGTCAGCTTTTATGTCCCAGAAAATGCAGAAGACAGAAGAAACAGTATTTGACAATCATTTTTTTCATTATAAGATAATTGTAACATGCAAGCAATTCAGCCTCACCTGCATCCAGGCAAGACTTTTCCAGGATATAAATTGTTTCTCTATTGGAGAAAACCGAGCAAGCCTCTCAGTATATACTGTATGATTATGTCTTTGCTTCTGCACTTCAAATTGAAAGTTCTGCTCTGCAGTTGTTACATTAAATGTCCCTCAGATTGCCCTTTGTGTTGATCTGTTGCCTAATGTTTGATATTTCAACTCACTACTTCTAACTCTTGATGAAAAATTGCACAAATGAAACTCTCAGTGCTCATCTGGACATAGAAGTAATGATTCACTTCCAAGTTTTCATTCATTTATTTCAGGATGAATAACTGTGGCAGTGTTGGAGAATATTCCAAGCAGCATGTTGTGAAAGTATGATTTTGGACATAACGATCATCTTTTGACTGCTCCCACCTGCCATGGATGACAGAAGGTCGTTTTCCTAAATGATGGCTGTGAAGTGAGCAGAAGACAGTCGGTTCAGGCTGTTTCCATCACTCAGGGGTTTTTCCTGTCATTCGTTTGACCTGACAAAAAACTGGGCACTGAAACAAGAAGTCCTTTTCAATCGCCCAGCTCGAGGTGAAATCCACAATTCAGCCATGGTGACGAAAATGTAAATAAAACACATGAAAAACTGTGTTTCCAAAAGGGCGGTTGCAAATCCTCACTGCAATTTCAGAGCAAATCCAAATTCAGACCTTAACCGAGGTAAACAACTGTGAGCTGAATATTTACCCAGCATAAACATTCATTTCTATAAAGGCAACAAGTCAGACCAGAAAGCAGCTTGAAAGCCAAACACCAAGGGAACTTCGCTTCAGAAAAGTCTGAGAACCTCAGAAGATCCTTGAATGAGTAAATAAAGTCAGACTATCGGTGAGCTTAATGACACATGACCGGCTGAATCAATGACTTTATGAATCCATTTCAGCCTAAACGGCTTTTATGCCAAGTCACTTTGGAGCCTTCAGGATGTTTGAAGCTTTTAAATGAAATGAATTACAGAATGACGTCTTCTCTGTTGAGCTCACCGTGAATAAAGTGAAAGAACCAGACTTGGAGTTTTGATATGAGACTGTTTAACCTGTTATTAAGATTTAAATATGAATCATTTCTTACAGTTTCTAGTTTTGCAGGCTGGTTTAATGGAGGTTAATGCTTCACTCGCAGTGAAGTTAGAGTGTGACTGAATGAACAAGTTTTCATCTTAAACTGAGAAAAATTACCGTTTCCTTTTAATTTAAACATTTTGATCAAAATTTCAAATCTCAAATAATTTCATACATTCAGAATGTTCAAATTTCAAAAACTTGTGCATGTTCTGCATAGATGTTATTATTGAATCTTTCTCTACATTAAAAATACTAACTGAAAATCTGAAACATTAACTCAAACACGTGTAATTTTGGCTTTTTATTAACCCACTCAACTGGCACAATTTATAGGTGCACATGTCAGACTATAGTTGTATAAAATAACTTAAATAAGTAGAAAACCATTTTTTATGTAAACCATAAGTGGCTGTTGCTTGTGTAATTTCCAAATGCAATGGTGCAAGGCAGATTCACATTAACAGATAATGGCTGTTGGATCAACAGGGGAAAAAAAGCATTACAGGATTTATTATGGGATTTTACACATTTCATACTTTTATCACGGAGGTGAGTCGGGTAGGTCTTTATTTATAGGCCTGCAATTACCGCACAGTGGTGGTTTTGCAGCACTGCTTTATTAAAATCCATGAAAACACAGACGTAAACCCGGAAGAATGAACCAGATGCGCTGAGCGGCCGGACTGACATGCAGCAGCTCTGCAGAAAGAGGGCAGGCTTCACTGCAGGACAGCGGCTCTGCGCTCCGAGGCGGCCGGCTGCCAGGCGGCCGGCGCTCTTCCCCTGGTTCTCATGCTGATAGCTGATAAAGATGGAGTGGGCCTGTCCTCTAAGACAACAGAAGCGCTCCAGCAGCCCGGTTTGATAATGCTGGAATGTCTTTTTGTGTCTTCTTTGTACAGCAGAGAATGCTAAGTGGGATGGTCGCTGTGCTTTATCTACCAGAGCAATGAAAAGCATGGCAGAGGACGTTAACACACACTATCAGGATGGAGGATGCTGAACACAGAGAATAACTTCAGCCGGAGCGCTGCATTATTTATGTGGTGCAAACACTGTAAGATATCATTTACATGACCAGAACAGGAGCCCAAAGGCTGGATTGGTTTTCTATACCGCACTGCTCTGCGATTTCTCCCACTGACCATCGAAGCAGAGGGTCATGGGATGCAGCGGTGCAGCTGCTCCTCGCCCAAACACGCACTCCATTTGCCTGCTGATGCCACGTCTCAGGTTGCGCCTTCTCCTTCCCAGTGACACACACATCGATACGCAGGCCACCCTCTCCAGCTGCAAGCATCAGTGATTAAAATGGAGTGTAATAAAAACTCCATCTGCATCCATCATTGTCATAACTGTGAGAAACAGAGCCGTGAAACTGGAACCTCGTAACACCTGAACCAGGCTGACACTGCCAAGAGCCGAGCTTCATTTTCAGACAGCTTCGGGTTTCAGATTTCAACGTGTCCATTATCGCCTGAAGGCTCATCTGTGAAGGGGAATTCAGGAGAGTTATGCTGGAGAAAATGTAGGAAAAAAAAGGTGACACACACATTTTTAAGGAGGTTCAGTAAAGGAAGTCCTGTTCAGCACCTCTGGTTAGAGTTGTACCTCAGAGGACTTTCATCCTGCAGTTAAAGTTTGTGTTTCAAAAGGAAACAATAAAGAAAAAGTGTACAAGTGCAAAGTCTCGCTAAAAATGAGTGGTAAAGGTAAGATCTCTGCTGCTGCAGGAGAATCTCCAGTAATCCCTCCTCCGGCTTGTTTACCTTCTGGGTCTTCTGTGCAGAAATATTTGTGGGAGGAGGAGAGCGGTTGAGAGATAACTGAGAACTGTGGAGGAGATTCAGACTCTGCTCAGTTTCACGACGTGATTGACGCTGATGAGGACGAATTTGTATGTTTTCTCATTCGATTCAGGCGCAAATGCCTTTTTAGCTACAGGAAATGTTTTCATTAGTGTGTCCATTCATACATCGCCTTTTTTTTCCAGTCTTCAAAATAATGGCCTCCTGTGTATTTTTTTTAGTACTGCATACAGAAACTTTTTTTGTCAACATACTAATCAGCCTTTTTTTTAACAAGAAGTATTGGAAATGTAACAGATTACCACCCATACATAGATCTATCTTCTTTCAGTATTTTGCCTGTAAATTCGAACGACATCGTTAAAATGACGGCCGCCACATCCCTCTCCAATACTGACACAACAAATTGGAAATCCACTGCATGCAGCACCCCTCCTAAAGCCCGGGGGTGACTGTGAAATCAGCAGAGGCCTTGAAACAGTCCATGAGTATCTGGAACTTACAGGCAGTGTGTAAACAGTGTTTTCTCTCAGATATTAGGCTGAAGGAGAGACTTTCAGAATAGTCATAATCGTGGATATATAAGCAGAAAAGACGAGCTGATTGGAGAATTGTTCATTACAGATGGTGCATTAATATTATTGAAAAGTGAAGTTTGATATTTATGCTATAAAAACAGTTTGTTTTTTACTCCTAAATGGGAAAATTACATATTCTCTCTACCTTTTCTCACCTATTAAGTACTCTCATTACTTTCAGTAAATGTGATATTTGAGTTTTACAGCTCATATATCAAAATAAAAGAAGCTTCAGCTTCAGCTAATATTATTTTATAAGGATATTCTTGAACAAGATTAGTAAAATCTCCATTTTTATGCTACACGTGTAAACTGTAAATACAGTTGGTGTGTATTTCCATATATTGTTGGTTTCATACCATGCAATATGTAAGTAAACATACAATTAGTTCCACACTTATGGTCCATACTATAAATACTATATTCTGTGGTTTCATCATATAATATTATGCTAAGTTATATGCAATTTCTGGAGGTCTTGATTGTGTCTTTTGATGTAGTGTGGCCTTTGTCCTCTAATTAAACACAGAAAGCAGATTCATGGTCAGTTATTCACAATGTCATTTTCAAAAATATTAAAGCAACACTTTTGTTTTTGTTCCCTCTTTTCCATTAGTTGAAGGCCTATTTCTCCCAAATATTGCTCTCAAATGTGTCTAAATGAGTGTGATATAATTCATCCACCTCACAGGTGTGACAGATTGAGATGCTGATTGAGCCCCACCTACTGGATGAATCTGCAACAAATAAAAGAGAGAAAAACAGTCATTTAATTCAGTAACGGATCAGATGAAGTAATGTAAATTTCTTTTTGTCACCTGACTGAGCCATAAGATCGTCTCAAAACCATTATTTCCAGGGAAGCCCCCGTCCTGCATGTTTTAGCTCTCTCCCTGCTTCAGCACACCTGGATCTAATGTCGCCGTGATCACCAAGCGCCTGACAAACCCAGCTGATGAGCATCACTGCTGTCAGGTGTGCCTGAGCAGGGAGAGAGCTAAACTATGCAGGATGGCTGATCTGGAGGACCGGGGCTCTGGAGGACCGGGGCTCTGGAGGACCGGGGGGCTGGTGACCCCTAGTTTAACTGGTGATTAGACTCTGCTTCACCTTGGACCAGGAAGCTCAGAAACACACAGCGGTAAGCAGGACTAAATCACATATGTGTTCGTGAGTTTGTGTCTTGGACCCACATGGTCTCCCTGGTCTGTAGACTAGACTGTGTGTGATTTTAATGCCCCTGATGTAGCTCCATCTATGCATTGAACACGAGTCAAACTCCTAAGTAGTGATGGTTGGTTTGAATCCCATCTGCAGTGTTTGGTCCAGGAAACTGTCATTATCGTGTTTCAATATTTCACATAGGTGTGCACTAAATGTTTCTGAAACAGTCTCAACTACTTGAAAAGGAAGAAAACCTCAACTGTGAACTTGCAGGCATTGACAAAAACCAGAGGAGAGCATCACGAGGCCAGGTGTGGCCCTTTAGCTCTCCTGACCGGCCCTTGGGGTGCCACTTGAATAAAATGAAATTTAGTATTGTTATTGGACTTCTTACACTTTACATGATTTTCCACGTTGTTGTGTCAAGCATTCTGTCAAGCAGAGCTAGTGATTGTTACCTCACTAACTTTGCTTTCATTGTGGGGGAAAAGCCAGTTAATGAAAAAATAGCAATTATTTACTGAAGTTAAAATTTAGCAAAATATAACCGTGATTTCCAGACAAAGACTGTGAAAGAAAAAGTGACCAGGATCAGCAGTCATTCAGAAAAATCCTGCTAAAAACAGCTTTTCATCAAGAGAACATTTTATTGAACAAAACTCATGTCGGCCCTCAATAGAGGTCTTGTTTTTTTCCCATGTGGCCTGTCGGGAAAATTAGGCACCCACCCCCATTCAAAACCGTCCTCTGCTCTAGTTCTAATACTGTTCATTACAGACAATTGAAATTTCACTTCCACAAAAGATGCGCACAAACACAGCCGTCAAATCAAACCCGATGAATTAAAACCACGCTCCTCAATTTAAACCTCAATCCCACATTTCACTCTCTGCAGTGACCCAGTTTCTGATGAGCTGTTTTGTCTTGTTAGCTGTCTTCCAGTCATTTATCATCTGCTGGTTAAACCTTTTCCACAGGTTAAAAGCCCACATTTTTCAGCCTCTATTGAAATAACACGGCTCCTCTGTGGGTCTCTCGGCTCCACTGTTTACAGTGACATTATGACAAGTGTGAACAGGCGCTAAAACTACTGAACACACTAACTATTGTATCACTATGTCAGTGCTTTTCTCTCATGTGCATGCTCGGGATTCCCATGTTGGTCATTCTTCATTGTCTGAGTAGTCTGATTACCACTAACAGCTAAAGTGTATCCTTCCATAATGTATCCTGGCCATTTTACCAGGCGATGATCCGCCTCACTCAGTCTGTATTCACGTCCTTCTCAAGCAGAGAAGCCAGACGTACAACCCTGAAGAAAACTGGAGGTTTGGATAAAGCCGTAAACAGGGCTGGGAGTAACAGATTACATGCAATGGCGTTATGTAATTAAAGTACAAAAAATGTACCTGGAATCCTTTACAGTACATAAAAAATATGTAATCTCGTTACAGGTATATCTGATAAAAACGTGAATTACAGAGCAGGATAACTTTTTAAAATCGGATGGATAATACCCACACAGACATTGTGACACTTTACAGCACTTTACCGTGCTTTACGGCACAAACCTTGACACGCCATAGATATATAAACAATAGACACATCGACAGCAATCTCGACGCAGTCGCCCGCTCTACTGTTATATATCTAACCTGAATGAAACATCTGTTGTCATGGATTTTACAGATTTTACCACCTGCTGCTGGAGTCACGGCTGCTTCCAGGGAGGTAAGCTCATTCTCTCGCTGGAAACTTAGACATTATTTTGTATTTAAGTCAGAGGAACCCATAACTTCTTTGTGTAACTGTGAAAACGCTCTCAGCATCCAGGGACTGAACGTCAAACCTGAAGACACGTCTACAGGTATGAAACACACCTGAACTCACAGTGAAGCTAAAGTTTAATTAGCCTGCTAACCTGTCAGGAACCTGCTGCTGAGAACCACAGTCTCACCAGACCGAAATCAGAAACATGAAGGCAGTAATATCTTCAGCCTGTATGGTGGATTTATTGGAGACCCCATGAATGAATGAATCAACTCTGAAAAAATATCGTGTATGGCATACTTGAACACAAAATACTGTGCTTCACTATATCAGTACGGTTACATATTGAGATAGGGGTAATACTGGCCTATAACACACACAGGCTGTCAGTGTCTATAAGGCACAGCTGACAGCAATCAGGGAGTAACGATGTGAGACTCATGAATCAAGAACTGGGATCAGCTCAGCAGGACAAGACCTGAAACACGAGGAAAGAACCATCTGGAATTACAAAGGAAAACAAGCAACTGTTTGGTCTGGTTTAACAGATGAAAATGATTTGCTCATGTACATTTAAGAATATAGATTTACATTGATGATTATTTTAGAAGAAGGAAAACAAATCAGAAGTTGACTCCTGTGATTCTCAAGAGTCTCGGGAGGATTTAAGGCTTGTACAGAATAATATTCAGCTTTTCATGTTTCATCGACTGAGACGCCAAGAACCAACACAGCCTAAGCTGTAAACCCATACAGCTCAGGCATAATGTTCCTAACATATATATCAGCAATGAACAGCTTTCAGCATCCAGCTGACACACAGTGCTGTAATTAGTGTGGAGGAGGATTTAATGTACTCTCACAAGGTTTTCCTAAAGCACAGAAACAAAGAACAAATTACATTTCTATGCAAATTGGTGCTGTAATTTCTGTCCAACACTAATGTACAACTTCATTGGGATTCATGTATGATGTGTAATAACCTGTACCCAAGCTACCTTTGAGTTTTGGGGTATACTTTCTGCTTCAGACTAGTCATTACTGCCATAAAATGTAGCTCGATTTTATGTGGCTGCCAATGAAAATTTTCAGAAGCCACAAGGCAGCGTGCCAGACCTCTCAGAGGAGCACTTGTAGGCTTATAGACGCTATATGTGGTGTTTAATGTTGTGTCATTCACTGATTTAGGAGATTATTTCTGACTGAGCCATGTTGTAATTGGCCTGTGCAGCAGTGAGTTCGGAGCCTAAAGGCGACGACGACACGCGCGTTTGTCATTCAACAGACAGTTGTGTTTACTCAACTGTCACTACTCGGACCCACTTGAGCAAATTTCTGCAAATATCCTCTCTGGCAACTGTGCATGAGCAAAGCCTGTCATTTTCCCAGGAATAGAAGGGTAGTTAAAATTACAGCTTCTGAGGAGTGGAAATTTACGCACTCTGTGTTCTTAAAGAGGAGCTTAAACAAAAAATAAAAACAAAAAAAGCTCCATATGGTTGTATTTACAGCTTCAAACATGGGGAGTTTTATGATAGAAGGGGAATCTTTGATGACGTGACACAGGATGGGTTTTGCAGCGGTGCAGACCAGATTTCCGTACATTCCGTCACACCGATGTGCTTTAACAGAGCAGTTCTGATGCTCATCGGTTCATCTCGGTCAACAGGAACCATTGATTATGTGAAACCATAGTGAATAAAGGTGCATTAAAAGTTGTTGACTGCTCTCTCTCCAGCTAGGAAATCCTAATTTTCAACAAATAAACTTTTTAGCTCCAATTCATGAACCTCAAGTTGTGAAATAGATGTGACATTAAGCTTTAAGTAACAAATAACTGTGGCAGACTATCTTTAGATTCCTATTCAAATTGGTTTTAGATCAGGGCTGTCAAACATAAAGCCCGTGTGCCAAAACTGGCCTGCCAGAGGCACCCATCCGGCCCACCAAACCACCAAGCAAACTGTACAGTTCAAAAGGAAAATTTCTTACGAGTAGCAGGTACGGCACACACTGTAACCTGAGCTGAGATGTCAGCGATGCTGCCTCGCTGCTGTCAAGCCTCAAAATCCTGCTGTCAGTGTGACTTTATAAAAACAGCTATAAGAGGGTTTTTTTTTTTTTTTTTGAGGGGGGGCGTTTCACTATATTTGCTCCAGAAAATGTTGTTAAAATTGACTTTATGCTGAGAATGTACTCATTTCTGTTAGTAACTGCTTGACTTTGTGAAAATATTGACATTTCCATCACTTATTCTGTGCACCACAGCAAAGAAAAACTCTCAATTTCAGGGTTATTGTAGCACACTGGTGATGACATTGTGCTGTATGTGAGCACCTTATGCTCTCTTCTGACTCAAAAATGTGCAAAACATGTTATAACTGACATTCTACTGCAAGTGTGACATTAAATTCATCCATAATACACCATTAATTATGGCGGTATTTGTTTTATATATTCATTGTTTGTATTTATTAAATTGTTAAAATAACTTTAGATCATTTAGGATCTTTTAAGCGTTCCGGTAATTATCAAAGTTGCAAAAAGCATAAATCGTACATTAATCTTAATCTTATGCATTATACTCAGCCACATAAAGGTGATACTGTTGTTAGCCCTCTGTTTGTTTTCCAGTGTCAATGCTGTCCGCCATTGTTCCTAATCAATTCTTAATTGTGCAGAAAATGCATTTGTTACAAACATTATGCCACTGCTCCTTTTGAAATATGTACTTCTGTATGTCACTTTCTGTAATATTGAAATTCATAGAAGCATTAAATCTGGGTCAAATTATTGCAATGAAAACCTGAAATGATGATTTGATTTTTTTTTTATTGTTCTTTATTAGAGCAAACAATGTTGGGAAAGGAATTTATGTGACAATGACAATATGATGCACAAAAAACATAACTGATAAAGCCATTAATCTATTAATCCAAAATCATCAACACAAGGTTTCTAGCTTGGAAATTCTGAATTTTTTTCCAGCTAAATTGCTATTAATGGACAGAAATGTCAGCTCTACTTAATGCGATCTGTTTATCGTCTATATGACAACCAGAGGAAGGCTTAAAATGACGGACTAATTTATTCCAGAAGAAAACTAACAACATTTCTAGTTTATTCTTAATTAAACATTCCTTGGAGGTACGGCTCTTTTGGGGGGGGGAATTCAGATGTTTTGCATGTCGAGCTGTCCTGTCAGGACAGCCAACAAAAGGGGTTTCAAACCCTGGCCTGTGGGCCACTTCTGGTCCTCGACTTGATGTGAAAAAAACACATCGACTCATGGAATATGGCTAAGTTTTGAATTCCTGTAATTAAAGTGCCGTAGGTATTGCATGTTCTGGCCGTTTCCTCCCACACTCCAAAAGCAGGCATGAGAGGTTCGCTGGTGACCGTAAATTACCCTGAGTTGTTTGTCTGGCTGTGTGTGTGTGCCCGGTCATGAACTGGCGACCTGTCCAGGGTGTGTCCTGCACTCAGCCTCCACTGGGATTGGCTCCAGCGCCCTGCGACCCGGAACAGGATAAAGTGGCAGAGCAGATGGATAGATGGATCGTAAGCTTTATGTATGAAAGATGAATTTACTTGAACAGTTTGACCTTAAAAGGAATCGGACGATGTAGACAGTCAATTGGAAAGAAATTGTGAGCAGGAGCAGCTGTCTGGTTAGAGGAGGATCTTTTTTTGTTACTGATTCTGATGATTCCATTTGGGAAATCAAAGTGATGAAACAAACTCCTCTGGTTTAAACCAAGTCTCAATACAATTTCGAGAACTAAATATGCACTTTTTGTTCCACTTGATCCTGGAGAGGCTCTTCAGTGGCCTCCAGCCATTATGGCACTGCGTAAAGACGCACCCCATGATGGTGCAGATCTGTCACCGGAGACGTCCACGCGCACGTCCAGGGTCTGAGGGGGGAGGACACGACGTAGAGACACCGTCTGTCCGAGTGGGGGCGGCGTTGGACAGCCACTTCAGAGGAAGGCGTCCCGGCGCGCAGCTCTCCAGACCCCCCCCCCCCCACCTCAGGCGCACTTGTGGGATCAGCAATTCAGATCGCATGCAAATCCAGGAGCGCGTCACCGAGGACGACAGAGAGAGAGAGCGAGAAAGGGGAAAAGAGAGGGAGAGAGAAGTGCAGTTGCATTCCTGGAGAGAGAGATCCGTGGCCCTTCCTCCTCCTTCCTCCTCCTCGCGCTGCCTCTTCCCTCCTCCTGCTCTCCAGCCGGCCGCGGCACGCAGGGATTTGGAACCCGGGCTGCAGATGCGAGGATCCGGGCTGCAGGGAGAAAGCGACACGCTGGAAGTTGAGAAAAGGAGGCTCGCCTCTTTCCGGATAACTTTTGGAGTTTGCAATAAGAGGGGAGTCACCGGGCGAGCGCTTTAAATCTGAAAAGAAAAGAGAGAAAGTAAAGTTGGACTGGCGGCGGTCATGGGCTCCCGGCGGACGCTCCTCTCCGGCCGCGCTGCGCTGCTCCTGGCCGGGCTCACCGCGGCTCTGTGGCAGCTCTGCGCCGCAAGTTGCCCGGAGAAAGACTTGGAGGACAGGGAAGAAGAGGCCAACATAGTTCTGACCGGCACCGTGGACGAAATCATTAACGTGGACCCCGTGCACAATACCTACTCCTGCAAGGTAAGAGTTTCTCTGCAGCCCGAGGCGCCATCAAGTGAAGTATCCACGGGAGCGCGCACGTTCCGCCAGGCATTACACCTGCTGCCAGGGTTTAAGTCACATTCTGGGATGTGTGCGCCCTGATGGAAGCCATTACCAGCGGGTTCATGCTCCAGAAGCATCAGCAGCTCGCCTCACAAACATTTTACAAACTCATTCATCCAGAAGCGTTTGGCCACGGCCACAGGGACGCACACAGTGGATCCACTTTACCTCCGAAATGAACCGATTTGTGAAATTTCCTCTTGAAAATTACATAGCTGTAAGGCAAACCCACCCGACCATGTAATCATCCACAACATGGAGCAGGAGAGAGGTCCCTCTCTGGCCTCTGACTCTTACCTCTCACTTCCTACAACTTTCTGCAAGGCTGCTGCTCTGAATCCTCATTTTAATGTTGCTGATAAATGGCACAGCTTGCATGTCAAAGACAGACAGACATTTAATACTGTTGGAAGTGACAGGAATGTCCCCTAAATTACCTGTTTACATGTAAAACTGTCAGCCATTCTTCCCTCACAGTAAAAATCTATCTTGTGTTTGCATGTTCCTCCTGTGCATGTCGGGGTCTCCACACTAGAGTTTCCGAAAACCCGCAACATGTGAGGTTGATCAAACGTCCGTCGGTGATCCTCCTGTGACGGACTGTCAGACTGCCAGATGCAGCAGAAATCACCCCAGCCCTCACCGAGCCGGAACTGGTTAATAACAGAGTTATTGATGGATGATCTGCATGTCTGGAAGCAACCGTTTCTCCTCAGCAGTGACAATGACAGCAGTGATCCGGAAGCAGCAAAGAGGCAGAGTCCTGCATCGCCGTGTCGTCAGTCACACATGCGAGACAGCTGCATTTATGTGGTTTTCCATTTCATCAGATAGACAGTATAAATCTGACAGCGTTGTCCTCCAGAGGAAAAACATCCTCTGATCCACAAATAATGACATTTTCAGTCAGGAAGCACCTTCCTCCACCCCCCCTCACTCAGCAGTTCATTGCGAAACTTACTTTTTGCACAGACCTGTGGTAGACCACTCTATAATCTGTGAAAAATAAACAAGTGGTGTTTGGTCAGCTCAGCGCCGGCGCTGCTCTCCGTCCTCCGACGGAATGAGCGGGAGCAGGTTAGAGGCATGCAGCACTTCCTCTAGAAAGAGAAAACCAACACCGAACGCGCTGAGATGAGACCAGACAGCAAACATGGAACGGAAGGAGAAGGCTTTCCCATCACGGTGCAAAAACCTGCCTGTCCTGCAGATTTCGTGTGGCTGGACCCAGTTAGAGAGACGAGAAGAAGCCTTCATTCTAACCTCTGAGACATTTTAATTCTGACTTCATTCACCAAACTCTCAGTCTTAAGTATTTTGTCCGAGTTAACGCTTGCTGAAGATGTGGCGCACTGAGAACAGATCACCAGGAAACCATCAGTGAACTCAGCAGTGGGCAGTTAATTAACTCTCCTGAGAGGCTGAGACTGCTGTGCAGGGCCGAGTCCTCAAATCCTCTCAATATGAACACATCCTTGTTATTAAAAGGAGCTGTTGAGCGGCTGATGTGCTGCATGAGTCAGTTCTTGTGTTTCTTTGCAGGATGACGCTGCTTTCATTTCTAATCTTTTGACTCATTAAAGTGCACCTGAATACCGAACACTGAAAGAATAATGCTCCCACGTTAAAATGAAAGCGAAACAGTCAAATTGGACGCATTGTGTGTATTGATTTTCATTTGATTCAAGGTCTGACATCTCGTTACATATTAAATTTAATGCAGAGCAGATTGAATGAATTTGTCTGGTTTTTCAGTATATGACACAACAATCACTGATAACTGTTAATGTCAAGTGGAGGCGCTTAGATTTGATATAAAACAAAGTGTTCTTTCATTCACCGTGGCAGCGATTAGCTCAGTGTTGGAGAAGTAAGTAGATTTTTATTGATATAGCGTCCTTCACAAAGTGCTTTACAATAAAATACAAGCATAAATAAAAAGGCGTTAAGTCACATTAAATAAGAGAAATAGACACATGAGCACATAGATTCATAAGAAAGCCTCCTTTGACAAGAAATTTAGTGGCACCTTACGTCTCAGCAGAGTCAGAGCATCGTGTTATTGATCACCACTTTATTCATTTGTTGTAAAAGTGAATAACAGTTTATGGATGTCATCTTGTTGCTTTTCCCTGCTGCAGCAGCAACACATTTGTTTTTGTTCTCATTGACAAATGTGCACTTAGATTATGCTCTGATGCCTTGTGTGTGACAGCAGTGTCTGAATTTTCTTCCTCAAAGGTCCGAGTGTGGCGCTACTTGAAAGGAAAGTCCAACGTGAACCGAGAAATCCTCCTGGACGGCGGCAACAAGGTGATGATCGGCGGATTCGGAAACCCCGGGATCTGTGACAACCAGGTGGCCACGGGCGACACGCGCATTTTCTTCCTCAACCCCGCGACGGCGGCCCTGGGACCCGAACACAAGAACGAGCTCATGCTCAACTCCAGTCTGATGAGGATTACCCTGCGCAACCTGGAGGACGTGGAGCACTGTGTGGAAGGTGAGCGGCCCCCGTGACGCCCGTAAAGTCTGTTTGCTGTTCGGAAGTAGTGTGAGTTGAGAGGAGTTAAGTGCAGGCGCCACGCTGCGCCGCGAAGACTCGGTAATCGTAAATCACTTTAAATCAGCCAGGATTTCATACGCCGCTGGCTGCTGAAATTCCATCGCCCCGAGCTTCCTGCGGAAAAATTTTCCCAGAACTCTGTGAGACAAGGACACCTGAGTCATTTCAGGAGCGTCGTGTGAGGCTCCGGTCCTTCCCAGAACAGTCCTGGAGGTGGGTGTGTCTGATAAGCACCTTAAGGACAGAGGCTGGGTGGCTCATGGGTCATTCTCGACCTTTGTACCGTGTCGCTGGGCCGTCTCCAGGCGAAGCCACCGTACGCTCAGAGGGAGCTTTAAAGGGCCGCGCATGTTCCCACACTCCACTTCCAGTTTCACCTCGTTCTGAAAGAAGAAAATAAGTATTACACTACACAGAACCAACTTTCTTCACACAGATGTTTTATAAGAGGCTTTTAACGGCTCCAACAGAAATGAGTGACATAATTTGTGCATTGTTGTGTTTTCAGGTGATTTGCATGCCAGCGTTTCAGCATAAAAACCAGTTAATTAAAGGCTGTTGTTGCTCCGAGTCCTTTCTCATTTGAGAAGTAATTTGTCAGGCTCTTATGAGGCGAGCCGTGCAGCCATGACTAATAAATGTCAGCATCCACCGTGACTGCAGCAGCCTGTGCCCCCATGCCAGCGAGCTCCTGTTTAACTTTTACTGGTGCTTGACAATGTTGGCAGCCGTTCAACGTTTGAGTCGAACACTTCAGTGCGCGGCCGGGAGGGAAATGAATCAGAGCGCGAATCACCTTGCGAGAAAGTTCTTTCTGGGGTAATCACGGTTGCAGGAGCTGTATGGTCGATATTCTCGGGTACTTTCCTCTCAACAGTTCTGGGTGGCAGGATGTTCCAATGGATGGAGCTTGTTTGCAGTGTTAAGTTGCATTTGGCACACACATAAAACTTCTTCTGTTTGTCTGTCCAGGCACGAAACACTGCACTGCTAACCTTTTTATTCAGCCCTCTTTTCTCCTCTTTGGACTCCTGTTGTGGAAAGGGGAGTTTCTTGGCTCTGACAAACTGTCTAGAATGTGCCCTTTTTGTTTCCAGGCTTTGTATTTGAAGAGGGTTTCTTTCACATAACCTGATTTTCTCATATCACTTTACAGTGGAAGCAATAGCGGCGAAGAAAAACCTCGAGGAGTCATCAGGCAAAACGTTAGTTTGCAGAAAGTCTCGCTCTGTGGACGGTGAATAGATCAAGGATGTCAAACATATTTTAGATCAGGAGCCACATTCAGCCCAGTATCATCTTGGGTGGAGCGGGCCGATAAAATAGTGTAATGATAACCTTTGAATTTAAAAAACTTCAGAGTATATGTGATGAAGACGTCTATATTTACACAAAACCAAACAGTTACTACTCAAAATGACGACAATCACAGCATAAAGCCAATTTAAATAGTGCTCAAAACCGTGGCCTCTGCTACATGGTGTTTTTAGTTCTGAATTAGTTTATTCCCGTTTAAGTAATTCTTAATTACATTTGTTAACTTTGTGTTTACATGGGAAAGATGAAGGATTGAATCCACTCTTTAACGCTGGGTGTGGTGAAGCGTTCTGATTGGACCGGGGTCAGACATGGTGTACTTACATCTGCCCCGAGTGAACAGATCCCTGGTCCTGGCGTTTTTCCTCTTTTTCAGTCTCCATTAACTTTGATGCTCCAGCTTTTAAAAGGTCCACATCGTTATGCTCCCGTCCATCCGCTCTTTTCATTATATTCATTTCTTTGAAGGCTCCTGGTAAATAAATCATCTCGGACGAGTTGAGCTCTTGTTTCAAGCATGTGCAGAATGATCGGAATAGAAGGTTTACATGTCAAATTTACATATAATTCCAATCTAGAATGACAATAAACTGGCTGGCATATTTGGAATTAAACTTGATTTGGAATAAAAATGTTTACATGGTCATTTTGAACCAAAATTAGCTTTTATTTGGAATTAAAGAGGAATTAAACGTCCCATATAAACACACCCAATGAAACCTCCAGAAAATCTGTTGCATTATTTGTGTTATTCCAAACTCACCCTGGCAGCATGGCTTTTAGGTTAATGCAACTTTGCATTTTCATAACGAGTAAGCTCGCTGTCGCGGCAGCATCATAGACGTCTCAGCTCGGGTCTCAGTGCTGTGTTGCTCCTGTGACTCTTAGAAATTGAGTTTTTTTTTGTAAAAATAAATGTTTTTTTTCTTTTCACACTTTTCTTGGTGGTGTGAAAGCCCCGAATGGAGCCTCTTGTGGGCCACTTTTTACCCACAAACCTTAGGTTTAACACTCCTGGAATAAACTGAATGTCTTGACTCGATCTTCAGTTCCTTGTAGTGATATTTCTTGTTCGACGTGCAGACCCTGCATTTTCGTGTGTAAAACCTTACCCTGATTTAATACCCCTCATCCAGAGGAGAGCGAGCTGTGAAACTGGCTGTAGTGGAGTGTTTTAATTAAGACAGTCAAGTCAAATCCCATCCGTTCCATGCAACCACTAACCCCAGAGATTTGGGGATGTTAGCGCAGCGGGACAAGACTCTACCTGCCGCGGCACTCGCTGTACCCTCCTCTGCTTTCTCCTCATTCTTGACATTTTCGATAGCTAGGATAGACTCAGGAATGCCTGGCAGAGCGCGAGGTGGGGAGGCTCATTGTCTGAGGTGGAAGAAAAAAGGCTTTGTGTGAGCTCCTCGCCACCAAGAGTTTTCTGGAAAAAAAAGAACAGACGTAGACATGAGAGAAAATAAGATGAGTGATTTCAGAATGGAAGAAAAAACAGAGCTTTCGCACTCGTCCGTGTGAGGACGTGAGCTGTGACTGATGTTGTGTTTGCAGTGGCATGTTTGCAAGAGTTTGGATCCGGGCTGCATGAGGATGGATGCCTTCAGGCGTCGTGTTTCACGGCCGTTCTGACTCCCGTGTTCTTCGCGCTGGGTGGTGCCACTTCGGGGCCACTCAGTCCGTGCAGGCTTTCATCCTCCACGGAGCTGCCCTCCCCACATGAGCGTTTACAACATTTTAGAAAACACTTTCCCGACCAGACGCCTCTTAAAAATCGATACTTTCCTGTTTCTTGATGCTGGGTCCTTGCTAAAAACCAGAATACCAGAAGCAAATCCAATAGTATCAGGTCTGCATTGTTGGGTGTGCACCTTGTTTGGGCAGATAAGCAGAGAAGGCCTCTGGCACTGACCCCCCCTCCTCCTCCTTTGTTCGGTCCTGCTGCTGCTTTTCAGCGAAATCTTATTGCTGTCAATTGCGCTGTGCACAGAGTTGACAGATAACATGTCAGACACAATCCAGCACAGTTATTTGCTCTCTGTGGAAACACAATGAAGTCATGGCTTTGTGAAAGTGGATGTAGTGGGGGGGGTTGGGGGTTTGGGAGTTGGGGGGTGAGGCGGCTGACGGCTCAACCTCATCCTCCAGAGTGAAGGAAACATGTGCTGTTTATTATTTCCATCTCATTTTTTCTGCTTAATGACAACAAAGGGAGAAGGCGGAGGTGTTGGGGGCTCGGGGGAGAGGAAGCCCTCTTGATGGAGAGGTGTTGAGTGCATGGGGAGATTTTATCTGCCGCTCTGTTTATCAGCTGCTTTTGTTTCAGCTCCTGATGATACGATGCCAGAAGTCTATCCCTCAAGGCCCTGACGAAGAGCAGCAACAAAGGGCTGTTTCTTCCTTCTCTCTTCCTCTCATGGCCTCCCCCTATTTTTTTTTTTTTTTTGTTTTAATCTCTTGACTTCTGAAGAGATGAGCCAGGCAGACGTCCGTGCACAGTCATGCAACAGCTGCATCAAAGATCGTCTCTTTGTCCCTCTGTGTCGAGTCTCTTTAAATCTGCGATGCTGAGTGCAGCCGGTGCGCGCGCGGTCCGTACGGGATGCTAATGAGCAACATTTTATTGCTCAGCATACCACTGACTCTTTATGATGTGTGCGCGAGCAGCAGTCCAGAGGCCGGCAGCTAATGGGAGTTAGCCGGGCTCGTTGAGAACATGATGGGGGTTCTGATTTGCCAGCAGGTGGTCCTGCCTAATGATGGGCGAGCAGGCAGCCCTGTGGAATGCTCTACGGGGCGGGTGGGATGTGGGATGACTGTTTGAGCGCCCTCCCTCTCCACCTCCCCCTCCTCCTCTTCCATTGCTTCGTCGGTGAATGAGCCTGGACCTTAGGGGGAAACTTTGAGCTTTTTCCCCACTGTTTGTGCAAGGAGGAGGCTCTGGAATCGGCTGAAATTCCTAACCTGGCCGCCCCCTCCCTCCCTCCCTCCATCCCCACTCACCTTCTTGATATGTGAAGAGATAATGAAAAGAATGATAAGAGGAGGGGGGAGGAGTGAGCGCTCCAGTTTTGACTTGTGATTTTTCATAACGCTCACGCCAATCATCCACAGGACATTCCACTCCCTCGTTTCGAAGAACAATTGAAGAGTTCTTGAGAAAAATCCAGAAAGGTATTTCCCAACTGCTGTTAATCAGTGACTGAAAGCCCTGGAAGGGCAGAGAGTTGTTGATAATGGTATCGGTCTTCGCTGATGCATTGTTAGTGCCACAGCCGAAGATTTCATCAAACTTTCAGAATAATGGCAGCATGTTAGGAACAAAGTAGAAGTATCAAGACTATAGCCGTCAATCTAAATGTTAGGAATAAAAAACATTTTGGATGCAGATTGAATTTTCTTCAATAATACTTTGCATTTCTACAAGTTTTCATCTTTATTGCAGAAATATTCTGTGTTGCCCTGACTTGTCCATGATATCTCGAGATCGACGGAGCCAAAAACGACATTCTGTGTCATCAACAGTTGGAGAAAGTAGTCAAAATGTTCAGATAATGAAAGAAACTGCTCAACAGACATTCAGTCTAAAAAATCAGCAGCTGTTGTCAAAAGGTTTGACTTCTGTCATTATTGTTCACCTAACTTGCTTCCACAATATGCTAAGATGCACAACTTAGTGGAATAACAGATTTGAGAGGACTCAGGATTTCCCTTTATGTGGATGATATAATTCTATATATGTTTCCAAACAAATACAAACAATTCTAGCTTATTTGCAGTTAATCAACATATTTGGTGAAAAGTCTGAATTCGATAAATGATCAATCGATAATTTAAGTAAAATGACTCTCCTCTTCTTACTCAAATTAAACAATCAACATCAAGATCTCAGCTTTTTCTGTTATTCTCTAAACACACGTCAATCAATCAATCATAATCAAACTTGATTTCTAAAGAACTTTACACAGTAATAAAAACAACACAACCTACTTAACCGCATGCGTTCTATTTAGAGTATTATGGATCATGCCTGTTTTGTTTAAAAGGTAATTTATTAAGTCTGATAGTTTGGTCGGTGTTGAGCGGAAGAGGCGTTTATTCCAGGTGAGGTGGTCTGTTTCTACAAGGAAAGTTTCTGGGAAAACTCTCAGCATGTTGGCTGCCTTATAATTAAAATATTAGACTTCAGTACCACCTGCTCTTGTTTTAATCCCACAGAGAAACAGTGGAGACAGATAAGAGTGTTCCTGATGCACAGTTAAAGGGGACAACCTGCTACTTTCCCAGGTAGAAAAACATATGGCTTGTGGGTATTTCCAAAGCGGAGATGGAATTTATTTTATTGTGGCTCTGGAAAGTGTGTGAGAACGCTGCACAGCCGCACCCAGATGACTGAACTTAAAACGCCGGGGTCTTTATCCAGTCCGTGTCTGCACAAGTAGCCTTTTGTCTCCAGGGAGTCATGGGAAGTCAAGAAGAGTGACTTTAAGGATTGGATTTTTCTCAGGGTTCTTGAATGGATTAGGCGGGAGTCTAAGAGTGGGAGTTCATTCAGTTGCTGTTAGAGTCTTTCTACAAAGGTGTGCCTTTGGTAAATCTGTGTACCCTGTGTGGCTTATGTCAGGGAATTTATCCAGCGAAGTGAACAGAATTGGACGAGTGGAAAGGCCTGATGGAAGGCTTTGATGAAATAATCAACAAAAGGCTTGAAGGGGAGAAACAAGACCAGTGGTCCCGTTTGCCAGCTAGCCCAGCGTCTCCGGAGGTATTGCACATTTTAAATTTTAATTAAAAATGCGGGAGCGGAGAGCCTGCTTGGCATAGCGATAAAGGACTCAGAAATGAAAAAGCAATGAAAGACGGAGGGGAGCAATAGACGGATGGACCACTTAACCAGCAGCCGACTCACCTTGGCCGGTCTCCCAGCCCGAACCGGGAGTGTATCACTCCACCGCTGATAGCAATCGCAGATGGTCCTGATAGTACGCGAAGACACCTACATGTAGTGACATGCCTGTCACTCCGCGTGATGTGTTAACATGCTCGGAGTGTACACACAGACATACTGTGTAACATCCAGTCAGCAACAATACCCGTGTGAAAAAGCAGCGTCCTTGCTCGGTGCAAGCGGGAGACGATTTCATGCAATTCTCCACGTAATTTGGTGTTGCACTGACTCAAATCCTGCTCAACTTCTTCATTTACTAGCCTCAAGGTAATTGAGACCCTGATGCCTGTTTCATGACGGTCTTCCTCCACACCCTGCTGCGGTTAAGAGATCTCTCCATTGACATTTCAGTGCATGATGGCTCTCACTGGAGAAACGCGTCATAACAAAAACATTCAGGAGTAGTGACACACTCATGACCTACAGTTCGGCTTGTGGCCCATCCAGATTTGATAAAATAAGATAGAAATACTTAATACTGAGTCCCAGTGGCAATCCTTTATATGTAAACCTGCTGTTTGAAGCAATGCTCAGTTGAATTTGGAAGCAGTGAAATGATCTGGAAAAGCAGCTGTGTGAACACACACTGTTAAAGACAGTGTGAAGGTGTAATAACCTGTTGAATTTGTGATTAAGTGACAACAGCACAAGGCGAGATCGAATTAAAATGAATTCAAAGAAGTTCATCCGCAGCTGTGTCAAGTTCTGACAGATCCCCCCCCCAAAAAAGACTCAACTGTGACCGACAACTGTGAACCGATCCGGAGTTTTGTGATCCGTTACGCCCCCAGCGAGTCATTTGATAGCAAAGATGACAGTCCTTAACAAACAGTGCTGCTTTGGAGCTAATGAAAGTGAAAAGAAGATGTAAAGTTCGCCGGTGTCAAAGTCCCAGTTAAGCTGTTCTTTAGTCGAGGGACCAGGGAAGTGAAATTGACCCCAGAGGCTCTGAGCAGGGCCTTGGTTGTACAGTGACCCGGAAAACCTCCCTCTTCTATCCCCGACAAAAAGAGCTCAGAGCGGCAGTCTGCATGAGATCTGGGCTCCCTCCGAGGGAACTGGAGCCGTGACAACATTCCTGCTACCAAGGCCGCATTTCTGGAGCGGGGCAGCTGCTGTGGCAAGCGCTACTACTTACTGTCAACGCGCCAAAAACATCAGGTTTAGAAGAAAGACTTTTCTTTGGTGAGACATGGGGGGAGGATGGAGGCGGGGGGGGGGGGGGGGGGTCATATAAGCCCAAATGCAATTTGTATTTAGGTCAGCTCAGTTGTCACTTCCCAGATGAAGACAAGACAAAGCAGCAGACAAAAAAAGTTGTGCAAAGTGGCGCTTTAAGATGTGTCCATTGTCAAAAATCTATATCTGGTGCAGAATTCTCTCGTTAAGACGAGAAGAGAAATGTTCAGAGCTTAATGACTTGCCGTCACTCTCTCAGTGCACTGACCCGATGCCTTCACATCACATTACACATTATTATCATGGCGAGCACCTGTTACACACGGCCCTGCTTTCCCCCTGCCGCTTATATAACGCCGGGATCCCTGTTTCCAGGCTTCTCTTTGCTGCTGAAGCGGCGCTTTTGGGAAAGCTTTTCTCAAGATTAAGAGATGTCGGAAGTCTAATCCCGTGCCTTTCCTGATTTAACTTCGTCTTCATTACAGTGCTTGCACATTGCAGGAAGTCAGCGAGACTTGACAGCTTGGGCTCCAACAACAGCAAACAAATCGCGCCGACCTGTCCTGTGCTGTTCTACCCCTCCGTCTCTCTTACTTCCTTTTCTCCCCCTCATTCATCTCTCCGTCAAAGGGTTGTCATGGTGAGCACACCTCTGTCTCCTCCTCAACGCTCCTCCTCACATCCAGCTGCGTTTGCTGTTATGCCTTTATATGAGCTTCCTTCCTTCAGGCGCCATCCTCAGTCATGTTTGACCCGCACATGTGTCTGTCCGTTATCACGCCGCCGTCTCCTGCCAGTCCGATGTTTGTCCGTCGCACCTCGGCTGATGTGTGGCCGCTCTCTGGACTATCATGTTCTGGATTTTATGTCTCCACTCTTTATGTTTGACACATGCTGGAGTCTTCCTGCGGCCTCGCTCGTCTCTGTTCTCACAGTCGTCATCTCCCTCCTCCTCCTCCTCCTCCTCCTCCTCCTCCCAGTGTTCCCATCTCGCCGTGCTTCCACCTGTAATTACACTGGAATCCTGCGCCCTGTAAAGCTGTCACAGGCCTCACAACCAGGTGCACTCTGTGCAGCCTCTGACCTAAATCCACATGCTTCTCTCTCCCACTCCTCCTTCTTCTGCTCTTTTACAGACTAACTGGAAGTTCATGTAGTCATCTAAATGATCTGCCTGTTTTATTCAAACTTTATTCAAATTTCAAAGGGATTTTAAACAATTTGTGCTCAGGTCTAGAGAAGTTCTGCTGCATGTATAAAAGAAAGAAGTTACACAAAGCCTTTTGTGGCTCCAGAGGGAGCTGCATGGAGTCTGACACAAGCAGTGTAATTTGATGCAGAGCCGACTGAGACTGGAAGACTTTAGGTCTGAGAGGAAACTAATGTAAGTGGGGTTAAAAGAATTGAGATTCTTCTCCGTGGAAGCATGTTTCCCAAGCTGTTGATGCGGGAGCGGTATTATGGGTAACGCAGGGACAAGAATTTGATCTGGATTAGGTATTTATCTACCAGGAAAATATTGCTTTCCTGTAAAGTCGATGTGAAAAAAAGTTTTTCAGTACTGTCAGGTGTGGAGCATCGTGTACAATCAAGCCTGATGGTCAGTGCATTTGCATTAGCTGCATGAAGACAATCATCAAGCTGCACTAAAATAGCTTCATTCATGCAGATTGAGACAATATAAAGTGCGAGATGTATGATTGACAAATTGCCAGTAAGAAAAAAAAAAACAAGAAACACGAAGGATGTATAAAAAAGCATCAGATTGACATAAGTAATGAAATTAATAGAACTAAAACTGCTACTAGTCACTATTAAGATGCTTGTCAGAACATGGAGGAACAGATGGAAGTTAGATGTTCTGGTGAAGCACAGCTCATAATTATTATTAGACTTCTGTCCTACTTGTTGGTTATTTACTGTGTTCGATACCTGCTGATTAATATTCTAATCTTAACTCCAGTGGGTCCAGCATTCAATCTTGTATGACCTTATTCTTGCTGTACACAAGCCCTACATGTTTGATACTACTGTCTGAAGCACTGATTGAGTTTACACTAAAGTAAGATATCTAGTTTGGAGAAGCAATGCAACCTCTGATACTGAGTTTCCAACCATTTCTCTGTATTTCTGACCTGTGTCGTCTGACGAGCCTCTTCAGATGACAGCTCTTGTGCGAGATGGAGCCTCTGAGGGATCCCTCCTCCCTCTTGTCTTTCCCTCTGTGTTTGTCCTCCAGGCTGACAGATTTGTCTGACTGGAGGGAGGCGCTCGGTCTGCCCCTGTTGTTTTAGCCAACAATGGCAAGGACGTGATGGCTTTCAGAGACAAACGGAGGATATCTCACGGGCTCGAGCTTGTATCTGTAAACACGCTCAACCGCACACAGATTTAAGCCGTCTTCCCATCTCATGAAACACAAACATTAAGCTGTTTCTCACCGACGGAGCTTATTTTCAACAGTGATCAGTTTTGGATGTAATCGCTGTGTGAATGGTGCACTCAGAGGACGTGCGTCCGCAGAGACTCCATGGTTGTCGCTGCAGTTCTTTATAGAGCATGGATACTTGATTTATTTAGCACTGGACAGGTCAAAGCTGCGTTGTGTTTTAATTCCACCCAGAGGTTGACCTATAGTCCTGTGGAGAACAGGTGACCAGTTACGGGCATCTGACACGTCCACATCGACACGTCTCCACATCATAACCAAACGTCTCTCTGTGCAACTTTCCACCAAGTTAAATTTGTCCGCAGGCAAAAAAACTTGTTCATTATCTGAAATTAAAACATAAAAAAAAGAATGTATACAGAGTAGAATTTAGATATATTACAGTTGTAGCATTTAGAACCATTTTTAGAGGATTTCTCTACGTTTTTACTTCATTTTTCCTTTTTCATGTTTTTTTTTATTTTCTTCTACTTTTTTCTTTCTCTTCTCCTCTTTTATCATTTTCCTTTTTGAAATTCTTTTTCATTTGTTATCTCTTTTCCTTTTTTGTACTTTTTCTTCCATTTCTTCCCTGCTTTCTTCTCTGTTTTTTAAATTTTTTTCCTTTTCATTCTTTCTTTAACCTTTTTCCCTTTTCCAATATTTTCTCCTTGTTTCTTTTTTCTCTTTTCCTTCTTTCTGAAAAAAAGCTGTACTAGCAATTTTAATCACTTTAGTTTGACCATTGTTCCTGTTTTTTTGTTGTTGTTGCAGTTTTTAAGGATTTTATCTGCTTTAATTCATTCCAGCTGTCTCGGCTGTTTCAGCTGCTTTACCTTATTTAGCTGCTTTTAGCCTGGTGATTAAGTTTGGAATCCAAATGAAATAAAACTGAAAACTGTTTATTTCTGCTTTATGTTGTGAAAGCTTCATGTAGCTGCTACAGAGGAGCTGAATAGTCACATGAGTCTCGGGGGCTGCAGGCTGCAGACCCCCTTCCTGGACTCGGCCCGGACCCTCCTCTGCAGGGCCAAACTGTAGAATGAGTTCTGACAACTCAGGCTTTTACAGAGTCCAGTCTGTCGATGTTCGCACCGATCAGCTGTAACATCATGACCACTCATCCTGACGCCGTCCTCACATCCGGGCCGAGATGCGTTCTGTTGTCCTTCATTAGGAGCAGCGGCCACTTTTACTGCAGGCGGACTACCAGTTGCTCATCTGTTGGCTTGAGCCACACGGGCCAGCTTTCACTCTTCACAAGCATCGATGAGCTTGGCCTCCCGTAACCCTGACGCCTGTTCACCTCCTTTTTTCTTCCTTTTGACAGATCCTGACAACTGCAGTCTGGGAACGCCCCGCAAGAGCCGTAGTTCGGAGAGTTTCTGGCCCAGTTGTCTTGCTATCACAGACATACTGAAATCCTTATTCTTGCCTTTTTTTCTTTTTCTTTCCTTTTTGCAACACATCAACATTGCGGACAGATGTTGCCCAATAAAACAAATGGCTGTCTAGAATATGTGACTTATGAACAGATGCCATGGTGAAGAGATAATCGATGTTGCTCGCTCGGTCAGTTGTCAGATGGTCACAGTGTTCGTCCTATCAGACTCGAATTCGAGCCGATAGCGTAAACACAGATTGTTTTTGTCTGAAGGTGTCGTATGAACTGTCAGATAAATTTTCCTTTGGAACAAAGTGTCTCGCAGAAGAAATACACCATTTGATTCGCTGGTGAAGAAAGTGAGGGAAAACAAAGGAAAGTGAAATATCAGACAGAGAAATAGTAGAAAAAAATGGAGCCTCAGGTTCTCAGCACCTTCTCTGGTGCCATGCGGTCAAACACACTCCAGCTTTATGACTCTTTAATCACCAGACATCATTTAAACACGTCAGATATCAACATGGCGCCATGGTTTTAGTTCCTCTCTGACACTCTGCTCACACGACTACCGCCGAAAAGGGAAGAAATGGAAGCAGACTTGAAGCGAATGCCATGAGGCCGCTTTTGGCGTTTTCCAGCAGAAGCACGGAGCCTGATGGAGGCTTAGCCCCAGGTACCTCGTTCTTTCAGAGGCTGCTTGCTGTTGCCAGAGGTATGCCCGGATCAGCCTCTCTGAAGTCCTCCTCCTCGTCACCCTGAAGCCCTTCGCACTGCTTCACCCAGAAAACGGTGACCTATTACCATACAGCGCTGTCAGCCATTTTGAAATGTCCCCAGATCCTCTTGAAACCACGAGAGCAGCAGCGGCTACGGAAAAGTTTCACCATCCATCTTTCAGAGAGATAATTCTCCCCCTGCTCAGAGTGGGTAGAGGCCCGGAAGAGCACTTGAAGCAGACATGTTAGAGAGGGCTCTTAGAGGAGCGCACCAGCGCGGAGATGGATGGAGGCGTTGAGTGCAGGAGTTTAGTTTTGTGCCGTTGCGAGCTTTTTCAGCAGGCTCTGCGGTCTGCTTGTGCTGCTTGTCAGAAACAGAGCGTCGTGGATGAATAAGGCGCCGCTTTTCAGCCGAGCGGTCTTCTGCCTGTTTGCAAATTCACCGCCACGTCGCCGGGAAAACGACACAGCAGCATCAATCTCACGTCGCCGCTCATTAATCTTGTCATGTTCAGAGAGTTTTGTTTAAAGCCGTGCTGGAAAAGCTGGTGAAAACTACCTGTTTCATCGGGCGGAGGTGGGGAATGGTTGGACGTGTGGAGCAACCCTTCTCTGAGCGGATTCGAGGGATCATGCATTATTTGGTGAATCCTTTCAGATCTTGTCAAGAGAAAGATGGTGAAAATATTTTAGCTTTTTATGTTTGAAATTGTTGCTTTGTCAGTTTTTTTGTGATTCATGAGACAAAGCCTTTTATCATCACAACGAGTGAACTGGTGAAAATTGTCTTGATGAGATCAGATTGAAATTTTAGTCAAAAACCATTAAAACGCTGCCCTTGTCATAGTTTTAAGTAAGGAACGTTTCACTTCAACTTTAAGATTGAGGTGTGATTCTTTGACGGGATTTCCATTCATGTTAATCAGACATGGAGATTTGAGGGGTTTGGCTTTAAAAACGAACAAGATAAAGGAGTAAAGAGTAGAGAGCAAAGGAGAAAGATGATTAGCACATATTTCTGCAGAATAAACAGTAACTATTGCACAAGTTGTTGACTTCTTGCCATTCTTCTTTTTTGTTTTCCCTGGAGGTGGTGAGTGTGGCCTCGCTCATCAGGGACAGGACGTGTTTCGACAGGTGGACTCTGTATCCAGGAAGTGGGAAATGTCACGTATTTTATTGAATACTTCCAAATATTTGCTTTGTCTTTGTCTTGGATGAGTGGAGAGAATGACTTGAAGGCGCTCCGAAGGTCACGCCGTGAACCCACCTCGATTCGATGGAGCGTTGCTGTAATCTTTATTTAGATGCGTGAGAGAGGTAGTTTAGACAAAGGTGCAATTTTGGGTAACTTCTCCAACTGCCGTCGTGCCGACATTCTTCTCCCTCATTCACGAATACATTTGATCTTGATCAGGCGCTGGATGTAAAATTCCCACTGGGATTCCCCCGGTGTTCTTCGTTACCCTCATTACGGCCGAGCTGGGAACACGAGCGGCAGTGGAAGGTTAACGTCGGCTTGTCAGCCTGCAGTTGGCCTTCACCTGAGGCCATCGGGAGTGTGAACGGGTTCGAGTGTGAAAGATTCCGACGCCTTCTCGCCAACCTCAGAAAACAGCGTTGTTCTGCGCCTTTCCTTCCTTCTGCCTGACTTTAATGTTTGTTTGCGTGTGAAACTCTTTTGGATGTAAATGGAAGCTGGTCACTTGGCCCTCTCCAGCTGAGTATATTTGACTTTTTTTCAAATTAGCATGTGTGTGCGTGTGTGTGTGTGTGCGCGTGCGCGTGTGTGTTCTAACTCTAAAGTGCATCCTGCCCCTTCCTCTGCTTTTCACTGCTTTATTGGGTCTAAAGTGGTGCATTTGTTTCTCCCACTCCAGTCAATCTCTCTTCCTTTGTCCCGGTGTGTGTTTCTGCATGTCCGTCTGCGCGTGAGTCACTCTTAAACACACTGTTGGTCTCCGTCTGTGTCTCTCTTCCTCTCTCTCTTTCAGCATGGCTCTCTCGGGCTCTCTTCAGCCTTTGCGGATTGAACTTGCTGTTTTGGATGCTGCTGGAATCTTGATCAGCTCCGATTTACATGGAGACAATGGCGAGAGCTGAGAGGCGATTTCTCTCCTCTTCTTCCTCCGCTTTCCCGTCCTTGAACCTCGGATCCCTCCGTCTTTGTCCTCCCCTCTACTTGTGTGTCTTTGCCAAAGGCTCCCCATCCCTCCTCCTCCATTGTGTTTGCTGGAAGATGGGAATAAAGGACAGAGAGGGAGCCATCTCCACCGTAGTCTAAACTGAATGCTCCGAAACTTCATCTGCGCTCATGAGAACACGGCACTCCTGATAATGAACTCCACACACACATCGGAGCACGCGCGCACACACACGCGCACACACACCCCCTTGTTAGCATTAAACAGGCTTCTCAAGCCACAGCCAGCCGTATGCTTGGCCGTCTGCTTGCAATTTCTAAATGGCGTCGTGCATATACGACACGACGTCCCGTCAATTAGCATAATCTTCGTTTGGCATCAGGTCCGACGTCATATTCTAACCCTGTTATTCAGACGCTGATCCCGTGTGACGGAATACACTCCCACAGATCGCAGGCTCCTCCGTGCACAGGCATGAAGCCCTCTCACATCACGCTAACTGCTCCAAACTGAAAGCGACTCAGCTTTATAATTGCTGTTTGGACCAGTTGCGTCGAAGCAGACAGCCAGGTGGAGCAGCCTGTCAGGGCGTGTCTGCATTGCGGAAAAAAAAAGAAAGAAAAAAAAAGCCTGTTACATATGTTAGTTAAATCTAGAGGTGTTCATGCTTTCCAACAATTATGGAATGAGTAATTTAAATGTTCTCATTTCGTTCCATGAATCAAAGTTTTTCAGGTTATTTCTTTACTTGACTACAGAATAGTACAGGTTCGTCTCTTTCAATGCACGCGGGATGGCGACAAGCGTTGTCACTGAGAATAGCTGTACGAACAGCTGTTGAGTGTTTGAGGAGAAAGTTTTCTTGTCTTACAGTATGGCAGCTGTAGTGTAGACTAAAGTTCAAACTTGAGCCAGTATTGTTGCCAAACTTGTAAGTCTCACCTCAGCATTAGAGGATTCAGCGTCCTTGTTGTTGTAACAGATGTTAGAGATGTTGGATAGAAAGCCTCGTCTGTTTTGTCTATCCTCCTCTCCTGGATATGCTCTCATCGCAGCGCTGGCTTTAGTTGAGGCAGTGAATTACGGTGCTGTCATAAAAGAGCAACAAGCGGCTTTGATGGAAACAGTTTGAATACACACACGGATCTTCTGTTACATGCAGCATGAGCCTGAACTCTGTAAATACCTCCTGACAAATACCTGCTCTTCAAGCCACAGCGACATGTTGATGTGTCGATCGAATGAATGAAAAGCCAAGAAGACATTTCGGCTGTCAGGTAATGAGGTAAGAAAAGAGCAAAATGAGTGAGGAGATTTTATTTTCAAGGACCCTGCTGAGTGTTTTGATCCCTGCAGGTGCGTGCAGAGAAGCTCATGGTGGTCCGCTGTAACCGATACAAAGCTCAGGAGAAACTGAGAGATTTAGGACTGAGGTCCAAAACAAATCTCCCAGAAAAACACAAAAAAGAGACCAATAGATCACAATCACAGCTACTAGAATAACACGTTTGACTTATTTGCTTTTTTTGGCTGAAGATCGAGAGTTTTGAGTTGTGTTGAAAATGTTTTGTCTGCAGGTCAGAGAGTGGCTTCAGCTGCTGTGACTTCAGTTGTTCTGTCAAGATTTGTTGCTCTTGCAACAATCTGGCTTCGCTTTGAGAGAATGAGAGTCTCTTAAATGCAAAATTATTCAGTTTGATTGAGAAATAGTTGAACAGAGATGCTCAACACCCGATGCACAGCAAGTGCACCAGTAAACGAAGAAAGACGTGGTCATCAGTTCAGATCAGGCCTCCTGCTCTCTGGTCTTCTCAGACGTTTACAGCTGGTGGATTACCTGCAGTCAGTCATGGCTGCTGTGTTTTGGATTTGCTTGCTTTGGCTCCGCCGCCACTCCTCTAAAGAAGCCAGAGTGAGTTCCACCATGCAAATCACCCGGCTGCTCGGAGATGAAGCGCCGACGGTCCTGATAAACGGCGACGCTCCATCGCCTCCCCTCCTCGGATAACCGATAGAGTATGAAGTTTATTAAAAAGTCCCGTTCCCGAGAGTGCCCGTTTTCCATTTTCGCTTTAATAAAGGAGATGTGCACCGAGTGATGCTGAGCCGTGTGTGTGTGTGTGTGTGTGTGTGTGTGTGTGTGTGTACATTCAAATTGTTTCGTTCATTTGCATATACACATGGATGAGGGTGGTGGACGGGAAGGGCGGGGTTGGGAGCGTCTTCCTCTCATGCACCGGGGCAGAGTGTGAAGCCTCCTGAGAGTCAGCAGACGACTTTTTAATTTCACTCTTCTCCTCCGCCGGTCGGCTGAATTAGGATGAATTGAAAAGGAGGAAGTTCTTTCATCAACATCAGACTTTCAGATCAGCCTGCTATCAGACTCATTCATTCATAAGGAACAGAGAGGGAGCCTGACTTCAGCAATCTCGGGGAGGGGGGTTGCGCCTCATCCCTGTATCTGCCGGTGTGGCGTTCAAAGCAAGTCCTGTGGAAGAGTCGCTGTTGGAGCAGATTGTAAATTATCACCCTCGGGCCACCGTCACAGCTTCTCCTTTTTAGATCAGTGTTGACAAAGGCTCAGAGGCCAGCTTCTGGTGGGATGTGCCGGCTTTGTGGTAGGATGGGGGGGCAGCCTTTGTTGTTGACTTCTTGTCTGTTTGAACCCTTCCCTCCCAGCCACCTGTCTGCCGTCACGACACATTATCAAAGCTCCGAAGAGCACACAGATACCCAGCCCAAACTTTCAGTATCATATCGGCTGTCTTACTCTTTCTCTCACTTTCAGATGAACAAGAAATGTGAAATGTTAAGAAATGTTGTGCACCAGCTTGGGGTGGAAAACTCAAGTTTAGAGGAGGAGGATTAAGAGAGTGGTGGCTCTGAACAGTCTGGGTATGGTTACGACTTGCTCTTCAACATGTACAGAGACTGTGGAAGAAAGAAGGTGGCTGCATGGAGATACATCTGCTCTCTCACTTACATGTGACATTAATTTGGTTTTAGGTCTCATTAAACGTAACCCTTCGTATGGACGCAGGGCGGAGTTGGATTTTTATCCTGGGAGTCCCAGGTCCCAGGAGAATATGGACTCGGAGTTATGACACCGAGAAGGCTGCCGTTGTTATGTCTTATCTACTCAGGCATTTGCGGAAGAACTATTTACTACAGCCCTAGTGTAAATGTGCAGCTGCGGCGTTTCAGAAAAGTTGCATTTTGTTCTGTTTATATGGATAAAAGGACTCAAACGATGTGATCAGAGAAGACTACAGTTGGCCTGAAAGATGCTGACTGTAAGAGTTTATCTTCCCAATCATTTCTGCTGAACCTTCTCGGTTGTTTTGATCAGCAGTCGCGCCTCTCGCTCATAGTTGTTTTGACTCACAAGGATGAAAAATGAAGCCTGTCTTCAGCCTTCTCTGATTAGCAGAGAGATCCGGTCGTACAAGAAAACTCAGACCTTCAGCCATGGCTCTGCTAGATTCTGCAGCAAATTTTCGTCAACAATCGATATTAAATTTTAAAGCTATTATAAACTGAAACAGATGACCTGATGATGATTTTATGACCTCCAGAGTTGCCTGACGTTAGCCTGTAACCTGACCTGATCGGAGACACGGCTGGAGTCCACATCCACCACTCTCCATTTACACCGGCCCTCCGCACTGTTTTCCACCATTGTTCAATGATTCAGACACATTTACTTCATTATCACCTTGTGTGGCTGTCCAAACCATCTCCATCCTGAAAAGTACTCTGCACGCACGCACACACACACACACACACACACCCCTTCACTCAGCCACCCAGGCTCACTTTATCCTGCCCATTTTGGGCGAGGGAAGACAGGCTCTCATGTCTGCAGATTATTCACGGAGATTTCATTCTAAATGAGGTGAAATTATTGCTCCCTGTGAACCGGGGTCTTTCAGAAGTCACTGCACAGAGCTGCTGCTTTTTGTTCTGACTCCCTTTGTTGGACCGCATGGCGGAGTAACTCGACCTCGGACGTGACAGGCGCTTAACCGAAAGGAAAAAAAAAGAAGCCATTTTTACCGGCAACTTGGAAGTTTTAAGCAACTTTGATGAAATTGAAACAAAATCAGAGATCAGGTTTAATGAAAAGGAAAAGGGAACAAATATCACTGTTCCAGTTCTTGTGTCCCAGGTGGATGTATCACATTGAGAAAAGAATCTAAATACTGAGCACATGTTATCAGGTGATAGTTCTTTTCAATGTTGCAAAGGAGGAAGTTACTATTTGCTGCTTTGCCTCCTTTAATCATCACCCTGGACTGATGTTTTACGGCTTAGTAACAGATTGATTTTCAGACTCCACTGCTCTTTGTCAGAACTTGGAAATCAGAAACCAGGAGGCTTGACATTTCCCAGTTCGTCCTGCTTTGCTCTCTCACAGCCTCGGGGGTAAAAACTTTGCATGTCGCTGTTGTGTAACTCTGGGTATTTGCTCTCTGCAGGCCCCGGCTCTCGGCCCTGCCGGGGGTCCGTGTGAGAGTGTGGGATCATTTGTGCGGTCGCTCAGCAGCGCTGTAAATGCTCGCGTGCACAAACACTGATCCGCTCTGATGTGCGGGCCGCAAGTTTATCCAGCATTTGAGAACGACGCTGTGTGTGTGTGTATGTGTGTGTGTGCTTTATGCGGGGCTCTATGTGCACGTACGGCATGTCAATGGGAAACGCACACACACTCCGCCGGCCCCCTCGCCCCCTGCTTCAGGTTCTGTCCCGGCCTCCGAGTCATCTGCAAACATCGTTAACATACTGGATGCGATGGCTGTCGGCCTCTCCCAGACGGCACTGCTGGATGTTTGCGCAGGACTATTATCAGCTTCAACACGCGCTCAGTCATCCAGATTACTTCGGCTGAACAGCGGCCAAACGCAAACATCCCAGTTAATTTTTTCCATCCCGGATTTATCCACTTGCTTCATTCCATTCCAACTTGGGAGTGTCTTGTTCTGCTCCGTCGCTCACAGAAGACTGAAGTGCGAGGTTTGGTGGTGGTGGGGGCGACGGCGGAGCAGTGGCTGACTTTGGAGTGCTGCTCTGGTTTGGGAGGGAAGAAGGGGGGGCGGGGGGGGGGGGGGGGGGTGGGGTGGTGGGGGGTTTCTGGTCGCTGGTAGCTGGTCGTTGGGGGTGTACTCCCGCTGTTTGGCCTGCCCTTTTGTTTCCCTAATGACCCGGCCGCGTAAAGTTAGCTGCTCTATTCAGGAGGCATTAAGGGTCATTTTACCTGACGACCGCCGTCACTAGCCTGGGGGAGGGGCGACGTTTTAGAAGTCGTGAACCAGGAACTTTTTTTTTAACGTTTGAATTTGGAGCGAAAAAAAATCTAAAATTTTTGTTTTCTCAGCTCAGTCGATATGATAATGGGAGCTTTTTTTTTTTTTTAGAAAAACTGTTTTGAGCAACTTTTTGACAGGAGGTCAGGATTCAGGGTTCCGCTGTGGCGCAGCGATCCTGAACCTGGCAGGGATTTAAAAGACTTTCACTGAGCTGATGCTTTCTGACATAAATGCTTGAACCGGAGTTCACCAATTTATGTTTGACCAGGTCCTCTGCAGTATTGCTCAGTATTTTAGGTTCATTGCATCCATTTCTAGAAATATAATTTTTTAATGGGAATGTCCAAGCTCAGTCAGACAGGTGCACTTAAAGTATTTGTTGTTCTCAGGCCTCAGAAAATGTACTTTTCCATCATGTTGAATCGAGTTACAGAGACATTTATGGGACAGAAGGGACAGGGAGAGAAGCACTGAGCTTTCAGAGCGCTGGCAGAAACCCAAAATGACATTGGTTTCATTTAAGTGCACTATTTGGACATATTGATTCAACGGCCCAAGATACTTTTTGAAGTTAGCCAGATTGTTTCATTAAAACGGCGGGACTTGATGGCGGGATTTTGTTAGTTTATTTCTATCTGGTGGAAAAAGTAATCAGAAGGCAAGTCTGGCCACATTTCTCTTCTGACTCACTGTCCCGAACAACTGTAAACAAGTAAAAACTAATCCTACAAAACAAATATTCAGGATTGCCTCTTCGCCGTCTTGTAAACACAAGTCAATTCTTTTGAGTAAACAGAACCTGAGCTGGAACAGATTTTGAATTCTTTACTTTCCATCGAAAGTACTGCGGTGTGATTGGAGCTTAGTCCAAACTCTTCCAGTGGTTTCCTTCTATGTGCATGAGGAGGAGCCCATTGTAAATAGACTAAGATGCAGCCTATTTTTAGGAAAAGATGAATTGAGTGGCAAAGACATTTCGAGAAATCATCATCCATTAATCCATCTAACTTATGGTCACGGGACACTGGAGCCACAATTTCATTTCAAAGCCCCGTCTGACTATGTAGGAAACACAAAAATGTAAACTTTTGAGTGTATTATTATCGTAGCATAAAATTGCAGTTAGCAGAGCCATGATTAAACTTCAAACTAATCCCTTAATAGCATGTTTGGGAAGCATTGATCCACGTCAATCACTCGCTGTTTTTGGCACCACTTCCGTATATCAACCTCGAGCACCTGACAGAGTCTGAGCAGATCGTCTGGGAGGACGTGGAGGCACAAGCATGAGCCTGCTCATTAGCATTTAGTTTGCAGCTTGTGGTTAAGTGCTTGAGTACCTGCTTGGTTGCTAAGGAATGGGCACTTAGGTAATGAAATGCCCATCGCTGACAGGGGCTCTTGATTGTGCCGAGGCTGAGCGAGTGGGGCCAAGCGAGAGGGGAATGGGAACCGGAGAGAGGGTCGGCGCTGGGGATGAGCCTGAGGGAACAGCACAGAGATGGAAGGGAATGAGCTGCTGCTGCTGCTGCTGCTGCTGCTGGCAGAGATCCATCACTGGAGGAACGCTCTGACAAGTCTGCTTACAAAGTATGCTCTCCACAAGGCTGAAAACCGAGGCCAAGGCTTTGCAGGCCATCAGTCTGCAGCGTGAAGCAGTTCTCACCGCGTTCTGAATGGTGTTGACAAGAAAACTAAATCAGTTTTTTGCTATTTTTAAAAGCATTTTCAGTGCATTTACAGGACAATGTCAAGTGAAAATGCAAAACTTTAATTTGTGTTTTCGGAGTCTGTTTACACAACAACACACCACGTCCTTGGTAAATGGTTCTTCTGCACGTATGCGAGTGTCTATATTCTCCTGGCATTTGGTAGTTTTGTATATGACAGTCACTCCTAATAGCCATCCAACTCTGTCGTCTGTCCACGAACTTGCCTTTATTTTTTTACAGTGTATTATTTTGAGTGTGTGTGGTTTATTGACTAAAGCTAACGACATCGTTTTCAGCATTTCTGCCGTTTTCGTATAGTCATGTAAACATGAAACTTTTCTGTAACGAAAAGGTAAAAACAATACGTTTTCAGAGCTGCTCTGTCTGCGAGTAACGCTGCTCTCTCTTGTTAATTGCACTAAAATCTGGAAAGCATGCACAAAGCTACAGAAGTCTGACTGGGCCAAATAATTGCTGCATTCCCAGATCTCAGCAATGAGTCTGCGCGTCATTGTCAGTTTGACTGAAATAATGAACAGAAGGAATGATAAGAGTTTGTGATCAGAAAGAAAACCCACACCTCACCCACTGCTCGCCACATAAACAGTTGTTTACCAGCCTGCTTTCTTTCCCTCGTCACGGCGCTGTCACCGACACACTGGTACTTTGTTTGCATTTGCTGTCGTTTCTCTGCTCGCTTCGTCCGGCTCCTTCCTCTGCTCATTAGTTCCTCTTCTCCCGTCCACCTACAGACAGCCCCTCTCCGCCGTCACCTGAGTATGAAAAGCAGCACATGCTCATTATCTTCAGAGCTTCCGCGCCGCTTTGGCTCCATTACTCTCAGGCCTCCCGCAATCTCCGACCTTTGGTCCTCGTCTCTCAGCCCTGTCCTCAGATATTGTCCTGACCTAAACATGGACTACATTCATGCTTCAAAAACTCGCCAGACATAACACAACCTTTTTTTTTTTTTTTTCTCGCCCCTCCCTGTAAGTCACCTGCCTGCTCATTTATTATTAACCACTGCAGTGGATTTCTGAAAAGGACCCTGCCATCTTTGATTATGTTCCCGCAATAATTAACGGTTCGGGTTAACAATGAAACCCGAGGAGGCCGTTTCAGTCCAGTGTTTGTGCCTCTGTTGACTTTTGTGCATTTCTCAAATTCCTGCCTCCATTCATGTTTTGTGTGTTTCGTCACGTGTCAGTGCATCCCCGGCCTCGTTCGGCTGGAGCTTCAAACGGCGGCGCGTCTCCTGCTCTCAGGTATAAGTGAGCGCATTGTGCCGCTCTCAGCCGTCACTTCTGACACGGCGTTACGAGAAATTCTTGGAATTCAGGACCACTGTGGACATTGAGAGCTCCAGTTCATGCCTGAAGCAGGTCTCGGATGGTTTTATGAGGAATGTTGTTGAACAAATATTGTATAGAAGAATTTTTGTCATATTGCATTTAATTAGAGTATTTATGAGACTTCCACTCGTATGGATCCTCCCATTCTTTAGAGAGATGTTGTTTTTTAGTTCAGCGGCCACGTCCTGCCCAATTTCATCTTGACCTGTCCGGACTGGTAAAATAGTGCCATAATAACCTTTAAATTAAAAATTTTAAAGTTTCTCTTTGTTTTGATGAAGAGAATATGTTAAAAAGGCTTTTTCTCTTTTGCAAAACTATTGCCACCAAAAAAAAACTATGTGTTAACTATAACACTATGCTACTGTGATGAACTGTTTCAGCACAACATGTATAGTTTAAATCATTTTATTCTTGTACATTTTAAAAGAAGGAAATAAATCAACATAACCTTTGACTGAGAGATCGTCTTGCTCACCTGGCTTTGCTCTTTGTTCTTACCTTAGATGACTTGCTTTCCTTTTAAATCCCAGGCCTTTTATAAAGCTGCACTTACTGCAACCGTGACAGTGATTGATGATTCCTTTTCTCTCTTTTTCTAGAACTGCATGCTTAACCCTTATGGCTCTCTCACACTTTTATTCCCCCGACTTCAAAAACCCGGGCTGAAATCGATTGAAGTCGCATGCTTGGTAAATTGCTACCTGTAACATGGAGGTCGTCACAAAAGCCTGTGTTGTGGTCGCAGGTGTTTACTGGGCTCAGGAGGAGGGAGAATGGAGAGAGAGAGAGCGAGAGAGAGCAGGCATTGCTGACAGACTGTATGGAATAATGTGGAGTATTTGTTTCAGTCCTGAATACTAACAAATCAACATTTTAATGTTTTTTCCACTGTTCAGAAATACACAGGAAGGCTTGTCTGTTGTCAAACTGCATGTAAATACAGCTGTATGCTGCGAGTATGCAGTTCGTCTTGAGACAAATATGAGTCTCAAGCCCCATTTATGCCACGTTTGAAGTGAAAATGCAGCATTTTTTGTTGTAATTTAAGAAAAGTTGTGTGTTTGCATGACAGCATTTTGAGATATATTCCAGTTTACGGCAGAAATGCTGTATACAGCGTAGTGAGCGTGCCAGGCCTTCGAGTCGGTTCTGTTGCTTGTTTTGTATTGAAACCAATTCAATTCAATTCAATTCAATTCAGCTTTATTTATTAAAGTGCCAATTACAACATGGTCGTTTCTAGACACTTTTACAGAGAAACCCAACAGATCCACATGAGCAAGCATAAGCGACTGTGGAAAAGAAAAACTCGCTTTTAACAGGAAGAAACCTTTGCAGAACCAGGCTCAGAGGTGGAGAACCCTGCAGAACCAGGCTCAGAGGTGGCGGCTTTCTGCTGTCCCGGTTGGGGTGAGGGGACAGAAAGAGAAGGAGATAGGACAGACAGTTTCTTGTATCTACATACAATTCATATATAAACACAGGGCACATAGGTTCCAAGAGGAACAATCATTGATGACGTAGCAATACAATGAAATTACATTGAAATGAGAGAAGGAGCAGAACTGTGAGCCGGTTCCACATGGTAGAACCCGGGGTTCAGTAAACCTTACACCCACTGGGTCCGGGTTCCTCGATTAATCAGTGGAGCAGCTGTTTTGTTTGATGCCCAATTAGAATTGCACCCATTGAATCCAGGCTGTCTCAATGGATCAGCCGCGATTGATGTTCTGTCTGCGATCCCTCAATCACGGCTCTAGTCCAGCTAAGAGACAGCCTCTTCGTCCAGGGTTTCGGTGTTCTGACCACAAACCTATACCTGTGTGAAGTGGCAGGATTTCAGAAAAATCATGTTTTCTTTCCTTTACATGGAGATGGAGTTTGAGCGTTTTTCAAAGAGTTGTTTTGCCTCGTTTCCAAGGAGACAGATTGTTTTCAAAAAATTCCACCTCAAAAAGCTGTGTTTTCAGTGGCTTCGATCGCCACTGTCGTGACAACAGACGCCCAAAAACGCAACTGAAGTTTTCCGTTTTCACTTAAATGTTGTAAACGGGGCATTAAACCACATCAAACCTGCTCACCCTGAAACTACACCGAGCATACGGTGCCTGGAGAGTCCATGTACCGTATATTAATCACTCTTGTTGGGTTGATAAGAATCGCAGTTGGACTGTCGAGTGTGTCGAATCCGTTGCGTGGCGGTGAGTGACTCACACTTCATGGGACGCCTGGTTTTTAAAGCAGGTTTCCTTCAGAGGTGACATTTGGAGGCTATTTACAGCGAATTTAATCCCCCTGCTTTGTTTTGTGGGACTTTTATTTGAAAGGCCATTTCGCCACTTAAATGCCAAATGGAGTATCGCCGTAAACGGTGAATGGAGGCGAGCATAAAGATTTAAAACTGAATCAGTCGAGTGGGTCTCCCTACTGTGTTAATGCTGACATGTGTGTGTGTGTGTGTGTGTGTGTGTGTGTGTGTGCGTGTATGCGTATGCGTGTGTGTGTGGATGTTCCCTGAGCAGTGCGAGGTGCCGTTGGAATTGAGAGCATTGTGATAAGTTGCTGAGATTGAAGGTCGGAAACGCAGGTGCAGTGACTCAGCGTTTGGACTTGTCAATCGGTGGCGATAAGAAGCGAGGCGGGATGGAGTGAGACGGAGGGAGTGAGGGAGGGGGTGGGGGGGTTAGGGAGGACATCAGCCTGTTCATTAAAGCAGCTCGCTAATGATTTACAGGCGTCTGAGAAATGCGCTCGGCGGAGTCGGTGAGCCAAAACAAGGAGCAGAGGGGGAATCACGACAGCCTTGTTTGTCTCTCATTTCTGGATGTCTGCGTCCCAAACAGCACAATTAAACATGCACAACTTCAGTTAATAACGCTGCAGGGGACTCCTGACATATTTTAGATGGCCAAGCGTTGTCCGGATGAGGTTTTAAGATGCAAGCAAAAAGGTTTGTGGGATTGAAATGCAAATGCCGCAGGAGCCTGGTGTCAGATGCCTGCTGTAGTTACTTTTAGTATGCAAACTCTGCTGAAGTCAGTAGTCATTGTGCCCATTTCTGTTAAAATGTGTCCAGTAGCTTCCTCTAAATCACTGTGAGTCAAAGAACTAATTAACTCTTTCACTTTTAGAATGCTATCTGCTCTAGCAACATCATTTGCATTTATATTGTAAAAAAATGCGCTGCACATCACATTTCTCTATCAGGATTGTTGAGATATGAATTGAATATTCTCACACAGAAGTGTGTCAGATGGAAAAAAACAAAAGTGAGTGTGTGGATGTTTCTCTCTAATGGACCGGTGATCTGTCCAGGGTTTATCTTGCCTTTCCACCATAGTTCCAGTTCCCCGTGACCCTCGGTCAGATAGTGGTGTGGATGGATGGACTGTTAAGGTGTGTATGGTTACCATCGGTACACTAAATGATAACGTAAATTGACCAGCATGCATTCAGAACTCATGTTGTGGAGCTTCATCAGACACCCTGCCATTCATGAACCATCTAATGAACACAGTGACCTTCTCTTATTTCATCCCCTTTTTCGCCCCTGGGGATCTTTAAAAGAGCCTGATGCCAGCATCCTTTAAGGAAATTTGAAAGGTGCTGGTGTCAACGTGTGTTAATTTGGAATGCATGAAACCAGAAGATGACTTACATTTGCATTTCTATTCTATAAATCTCTGACCTTTCACTAACCCAGAAGGAACCTTCGCTCTCGGTGTCATGCAGATAACCATCTTTGTGTGCGGAATGAGAAATGCCCTTTGGAATTACTACTGAAACTGAAGCGAAGCCTTCATTCCCACAGGTCATCTGAGCGAGATCCCACCTGGGAGGAGAGGTCTCATGCCTAATGTGCTTCATATTCTCCTCTTGAAGGCACAAACCTCCGCCTCTGACATCTGGTTATCATTTCCCCAACATTTCAAATTGGATATTGGGATTATCCCGGGCCGGCCTCGTGTCCCTGGGCTGGCTGTTGATGTTACTGGATTGCTTAGCTTGTAGTGGGCAGAGAATCCCTCCTGACTTTCCCAGGGCTCACGAAGCAATCCCAGCTCTTCCACTGCGCAGTAATGAGCAGCTGCAGGGCTCAGGGTCAACCACGGGGGTTAATGCCCAAAGTCGAGGCGTCCACAGCCACCGGCAGCCTGGACTGCGGCCCAGACAGTAGAGCGGACCGCCGTCCAGTAAGCCCCCGGGATGCAAACACAAACTGTTCAGTGGAATAAACGACAAAACCAGCTCAACTAAACCTTCGGAAACCTCTTTGGGCTTCCTCTGGGTTTAGTCTTGCTTTTTTTTTTTTTTTTTGCCTCTCCTGTCAGACTGGCCACCACAGCTACACACCATTCCACATCGGTTCTTCACGGGACCGGAGGGAGCTGTGCCCCAGAGTCCATGTGGTCTCTGAAGTTATCTCTCTCTGACACTCTTTATTCAGAGTTCTTTTGTGTTGTTGGGAAGTGAAAGAATACCCAGAGTTTCCAGCAGTTTTAGTCGCTTCCACTGTGCCACACAGTACAGGATGGAAAAAAAAGTACAAGGCACATATTTTTTATCTTATTATTTTTCCCCTTTTCAAAGTGCTTCACGGACGACTGGAACATCCTGTTCAGAAGTCACTTTGTGATGAAACACTCTGATTTACTTCATTGTGTATCACTTCTGACCCAACATGGTTTATCTTCTCTGACTTATTCTAGTCAGTTTGCATCATTTCTCAAAATTAATTTGAGAAAACCAGTGAAATGAGTACAGTCCAAAGATTAATAGTCACAACTGCAAGAGCATTTCCGATGAGACGATGTTGCACCGACACAATGATGATGTTGATAAGGAGCACTAATGCAAACAAAGCGCTTGCTTTTTTAACTCGAGTCCATCTTCTGTTGTCACCGCTGCGTGTGACATCATGACATTCTGGTGTTTAATTCTCCAGCACACAGACGTCTTCACACAAAGGAGCTCAGATCCAACCTTCTTCTCCACATGCAGATGGTGTACCACCAATTTGCAGCAACAGATTGGAAGGAAACATAGATCAACAGCTGCCCTCTGTTGACAGCAACAATATCCAGACTTGCAATACACTTGGTATGGATGACAGCGTCTTAAACATTTCATGGTCACATTTATGACAGAGCAGCACTTAGTTGAGGTCAGGAAAAGAAAAGCTTGTGGAGTGTTTTAATCATGCAGCGGTTTGCAGTGGCCACAGAGACACGGTGTTCATGACTGTCAAATAAAAAAAAGAACAATTATTGGCCTGAGTCAAGATTTCCCATCCAAACATTCTGCATAAAAATAACCAGCGACGTGAGTCAGAGTGTGACCACAGTCACGGCTCAGTGAGGGGAAATGTCTCGAGACAACCCAGATCCTGATGGGACGCGTTTTCCAGCAGCCTCAGAACCAAGATGCTGCAACTTTAACAAATCCAAATGTCGAGCAGGCTGCACACGTGTTTTAAAAACTTTTACAGCCCCGTTGTTTTTGTGAATGCTTTGACTTCAAGATTTTCCACTTATGTCCACCAATGACTTCCTTCCATGAAAAAAAGGTGCTTCAGTGTCGACCTTATGGACGATTTGTGTTTCTCTCTGTTCTTATGTGGCATAACTGCAGACTGAAGAGTCCCAAACTGTCACTCAGACATCCTGAATCATGTGTGCATGTTCACTTTTCCAGCTGGGAACACATTTCTTTAACAGAATACATCCCTGGATATGGCATCACTGTATGAGACACTGAAAAGCCACTTTTCAAACGTAAATCTGCCGAAATCTTTTCTTTCATCATTCTCTGATGATGTAGACACACATATAAATGAAGTGTGATGTTTTTTCCAATTTTTGAGTTGTAGTTGAACATTTGTCTCAAATTTTCTTTTTTCTCTCAGTGTAAACATAAAGAGCAAGAGCAACAACAGAACAAGCAAAATTCACATTTTTGTGGTATCTAATTGTTAATTTTATAAATGACCTTTTCTTCAACTAAGGTAGAAGCACTTATTTTCTCTTATGTGAGGACAACTGAGCAACAGAGGTTTCACTGTGAAGGGATTCTCCCTCATTGATTCACGTCTGTACTCATTGGGCTTCCATACAACCCTGAGCCTGATGATAAATGCAGAACTCCCTGGACCCACCACAGCATAATCGCAAACACAATTCACGATTTAAAAATAGCATCTCAAAGTCAGACCGGTTTCTCATCTCGGTGTTCTGTTTTAGTCTTTCTGGATTTATGTATCCTGGTTCCATGTAATACACATCCCCAGATTTACTTGTTCTCCTGGAAATCACTTGAGGATGTGAGCATTAGTGCTGTCTCCTCAGTCAACCAAATGCTCTCAGTGTCGACTCTAAAATACCACAGTCAGTGTAATAACAGCTTTCTGCTATGAGCAAGTAATAATGTGCAGCTCTTGTTCCGTGGACCGCTGTTATCCATCATTGTAGCTCACCATAAAATTACTTTGCCAGGCTTCTTGTAAGTGAAATGCATCCCACATGGCTCAGCGGCGACGCGCCTCAGATCATAAAGGGTAGCGAAGCCCTCCGCACCGACTCGGGTATTAATTAGCTATAAAGTTGATGACATTGCTGAGCCCATCAATTCCACTCCCTCTCCGTGATCTCCTCCAGTTTGCCCTCTCAACCAGATTGACTGAACCTCCGCGCAGACATCTCTTGGCCGAAGACAGCGGTAACCATGGCGATCACCATGGGAACACCCCTGCCAAGCCTTGTTAACCCCCGGCCTCTCAGGACCACGCTGTCGACAGCTGCCGCCAGGCACTTCCTTCCCATCGCATCCTCTCAATTGACCCAGGAAGAGCTCTCTTTTTTTTTTTTTCCTGCGACGGCGAAGGTTCAGAAAATACTTCCCAACCAATTTCCTTCCAGCTCCTCGGCACACTCGTGAACGTTCCGGATGGTTAAGGAGGTGTTGGAGTGGTTCAACCTTAAGCCGCCTGGCCGGGGCGGCACGTGAGCGGGTGTCAAGCTGAATAGCCTCAGGTGTTTTCTCAGCCCTCCGTACCTCCGCGCCCCCCTGATCCCCAGTCGAGAAACAAACCACAGCCAAGTGGAGGCTGGCAGTTATTACGCCTAATAAGATGCAGACTCTCCAAACATATGGTCCCTCTTGATAAAAACCCCGAGAGCTCAGACAGGAAATGTTGTATTTCCCACTTATGGAAGTGGTGTAGAAGCACCTGTTAGTTTGTTGGTTTTTCATTTGAACCGCTGTTATTGCATTATGTTGAATCACTGCGGAGACGGACAGCTGTTTAGATTGCTCCGCAATCTATTTGCTTTCCCTGCAGCTCGTCATACAGCCATATGTTCCTAATCTTGGGTAGGCAGCCCGCATACACGAAATCATTTACGCCCACATGCTCTCAATTACAGCGCTGCCGCTGAGCCAATGAGACGGCGTCCAGTCAGCGGTGACCGACACACAACGGAGGCGACGTTGGAAAACACATTTTGGCAAACTTTGATTAGTACATCAGGCCACTAATATGAATATGTCAGGATCTCTATGCGTTCTCAAGAAATTGATTTCGGGGTTTCAACTTACACTAAATTTAGCACACAAATTCAAATTACATGTAGTTACTTTTGAGAAAGCAAAGGTGGATGATTTGAAAAGTCCTGTCAACACTCACATAGTGGGAGAAAAACAATCTGATCCACTTTTTTCATTTGTAGTCATTCCATAAGCCCAAAAGAAAAAACAGGTCTCAAGAACATTTTTCGATGGTTTTGGTACAACTTGTTTAAACAATGGCCGAATGACGAGGTTAAGTCTTTTTATTCTAATAGTAAGACCCTGTTTAAAGGATGTTTTCAAGTGAAAACTGGACACTTTCATCGTGTTTTGGATTTCTGTTAACATCGGAAACAGAAATCTGTCTCTCTCTCTCTCTCTCTCGCTCTCGCGCTGTCACGTGATGACATCATGTTCATAAACTTCATCAAAAGTCTCCAAAATTAAACTACTGTGGAAGTAAAACTGAAAAGTCAACCACATTTAAGTGCTGCTGGGCAAAGAATCATTTTTAGACATAGAATAAATTATATTTTATATCTAACCCTTATCTTCTATAGAAGTGCATTGCAATTTTTTTCAATGACGGTATTGAAACTGATACCGTTGCTTTTGAAAGACAGCGCCGGTATACCTTATTACCTTATTACCGCCCAACCCTGGTGTAAACAAAGGTCGTTTCCATGGAAACGGTGGAACACACTGAGTACGCATGTGCACCCCGCCTGTAGTGAATAATATTTTTGCACGTGTGTGTTGTGGAATTTTTGGTGAATCAGAGCCAAAGATGACGAGTCAAGGTGTTGACGCTGCACAAGGAGGATTTATTGAGGATTGCAGAGGAAGCACACACAAATCAGCTGATTGAGAGCAAGGCTGTTGCTCCGGGGAGAATCCAACCCAACTCTGGCATGACTTCCGGCCATGCCATCTCATATAGCTAGATCTCACGAGACTAGCAGACGCTGTTTCCAAGTGACTTCAGACAAAACAGAGCGGCCTTCACACTGTGTTCCTGAGAACTTTGAAAACAAAGCATTATTCCACATCAATCCCTCCTGTTGTTAAATTTCAATTTAAACAAAACCAGACACAAAATAAATTCGAATTTTAACAATAATCTAACTCACTATTGGAAACAGTAAAGCCAGACAAAGTAAAACCACTTTTCATTTGTGTCACACGTCAATATTAATGTTTCCCATAAACATCAATAAGATCAGTTCCTCCAAGTGCATCGTCATTTTTATTTTATATGTCCTAAGTTACCTATGTTTCAACGACCATTTCCAACTGATCCACTGTCACAGAAACACCAAGCAGCACTCAGTCATGGATGCACAATTTAAACAAATCAGCAACCCATGGGACAGTGACAGCTGGAAATACCTTCATGCCAAACAACAATCCTGGTCCAGGCCGATCAACCAGGAAGGCAAAAGACAATCAGTGGCCGCGATGTGTCCAATCAAGCTAAACTAAGAAAAGAAAGAAAAACCATTAAAATCAGCAAAAACATTGAACACCACCATAAAACACTGAACATCTGGTCGTTCTCAAAGTCAGTCATCAATGTCAATGTTAGTTTGTTAGTAAGTTAGTTTGTCAGCCGTAACACAGTCATAGTCACATTCACACATATTCAATTGAGCAGATATTTCAAAGGTAAATTAAAACCACAGAACATGGCTTCACACCCCGACCCCCCTGCTGACAGGCACTCTGTGCTTTATTCACCAGCAGCAGAATGTGACGCATGTACTACGCATCCGTCGCCCCGAACCAAAACCTGCTGCAGTGATAATCTCTGCTGGAGCATCAGCTGCTCACAGACTATTTAGGAGCCCAGGAACCCAGTCAGGAGTCTGCAAGAGAAATTAGCATCAGGGTGAAACCGTGATCCATGATCTGAACCGGAATACCTGTAGAGAACCACCCCTTCTCTTGAAATAGAGATGACAGGGCGGTCCGTAGCCAGGTAATCCCAGACCAGAGGCCGATGTTTAGTCTTCCTCCAGATGTTGACCCTCCTGTGACATTGTCTCTGTTCACTCCAGTCCTGCAGAAACATCCTTGTGTGGTTGTTTCGAACACAGAGTCTACAGCCGCAAACCAAAAATCCAGTGACGACAGCATTCTGCCAGACCTAGAAAAGACAACGTCTCTTCTTTTAGTCTGTAGCGGCAGATTAGACCACAGTTCAGGTCTTCCCGAAGACCAGGACCGGTTCTTCTCCTCCAGATCTTCTCCTCCAGAACGTGTCAAAGGAACGTCACTTTCAGCTGCAGCTGGGCTCAGGATGCTCGGTGGCCTCCCTCAGGAAGACGGTTCAGGAGTAGAACAGTGTCAGGCTCTTCAAGCTTCCTTCAACCTTTTGGTGTGAAAACATCAACCTCATACTGTATCAGAGTTCCACCTGACAGGTCCAGATCCAGATCCCCTCACTGCCGATGCACAAATTCCCAGACTGGAGACAAAGTCCTGGGCCAAATGTGAAGCACTATTTACCTCTTTAGGTGAATGCAGGTAAATATTGCCTTTCAGGATCCAATCTTGTCGCGGTCATGCTGCCTCATATTTTTCATCACGTAGCGGTACGCCGTTATCACGTCCGATGTTTTCACGTCGTAATCAAACCCACCGCCTCCACAGCCTCCTCCCAGCCAGCCACCCAGCCACCAGGAGCAGCCGTCTCCAAGAATGTGTCCACTGCTTTCGCAGTCACAACATCTCCCCTCCTGTGTGGAAAGTCTCAGCAGAACAGAAGAACAGAGAATCACCACACATGTCATCATCATAGAAAAACTAATTTTCTCGCTAAAATCTGAGTTTCGTCACTCCTGTGTGTGTGTGTGTGTGTGTGTGTGTGTGTGTGTGTGTGTGTGTGTGTGTGTGTGTGTGTGTGTGTGTGTGTGTGTGTGTGTGTGTGTGTGTGTGTGTGTGTGTGTGTGTGTGTGTGTGTGTGTGTGTGTGTGTGTGTGTGTGTGTGTGTGTGTGTGTGTGTGTGTGTGTGTGTGTGTGTGTGTGTGTGTGTGTGTGTGTGTGTGTGTGTGTGTGCACTTCCCGCTGCTGACAGAGCTTCTCCCTCCCGGTTGGCTGGTGCAGTGCAGCTGGGCGTGAGGATCGGGGCTGTGGATCGGAGCGGCGAGTGCCTGTACAGGACTTTATAACAAAACAAACACTCAAGAGAGAAAAACATATTAGTATATTATCATATTTGTCTATCAAACAATGTGACTGGTGGACCTTCGTCCTCATTCTCTCACTAGTGCTGATATTTTCTCTGGATTGTTTTCTGTTCAGGGTCCTTGGCTCCTCAGCAGTCTGATAAGAACCACTGAAAGAACTGCTTTCTTCAGCTCACTTTGGAGGGTTTAAAATAGTGTGGAAATTTTGTCAAAGAAAATAGACTGCCTCTCAAATTCAGCAAATTCAGGTTGTCTTTTCTCTTTAACACAATCATGAATAATCATCCTGAGAGTTTGACCTCAGGGAACCATCCTCAAACCTGTCAATGGCTCAAGCAGTGACCTCTGACCCTGCACGCAGCTGGCAGTCTTGGAGAAATCAGTTTTCTCTCAAACAGGCCTGAATCACATGCTCTACAGCATTATCCAGGAAACGGTTCACAGGTGGAACTTCTGGCCTCTGCCAACCTACTGAAGATGGAAAAGAAACTTATTTTGACAAACTTCCAGAGGCAGAGGTTTCTGAAATTTTAGCACTGAAGTACAAATACTGCTACATTGATTAATGCTCAGTGACCCGTAAAAGTACCAGTATCAGAAAATACTTATGAGTGCAAAGCATGTCTCTAGACAAACTGCTCAAAGTATTGTTACTTTTAACCAATGGATGTTTTGTGTTGTCAGTAGCAGACATCTTATTTGATTCATCTGATAAAATACTGCATTCAAAGTTTATTCCTCAGAGGAATAATGAAAAACTATGCCAAGACAGCTTGTCTTGTGACCAAATGTAGATATAAGCAGGAATCTATTTCTATTGTATTCCCTCTCTTTAGGAAAAGGTTACTGTTTTTCCTTTATTTTGGTTTAATCTGCAGTTGAATTCAATTTTTAGATAAATCAATTTTTAAGATTGCAGAGTGAATCTCTCTCAGAGAACCAATCATCAATCACATCATAGATTAATCAACCCCGTCGTGATCAGACAGGCTATTAGATTCAATGATTTGAATATAAATTCAAATTTTGGGTGTCCTCAGTAGACTTCAGGTTAAAAATAGTGGAGTAGATTACATGTTCAACAAGCAACTTTGTTGACTCGTTGATGGATTCCTTATCTTAAACATGTAAAAAACAGGAAACAAAACAAACAGGTTGAAAACCTTTCCCTTTGGTTAAAACCCTGCTTATTTTTCTTAACTTCCTGTTCTTCCTCCCTGTTCATCAAACCCTTCATCTCTTCACTTCACTCTGCCGCTCTCTCTCTGCCTCTCTCTCTCTCTCTGCCTGTCTTTCTCTCTGCCCTGTCTCTCTCTCTGTCTCTCTCTCTCTCACCCTGCCTGTCTCTCTGTTCTGTCTCTCTCTACCTGCTCTGCCTCTCTCCCTCTCTGTCTCTCTCTCTGTCTCTCTCTACCTGCTCTGCCTCTCTCTCTCTGTCTCTCTCTACCTGCTCTGCCTCTCTCTCTCTCTCTCTCTGTCTCTCTCACCCTGCCTGTCTCTCTGTTCTGTCTCTCTCTACCTGCTCTGCCTCTCTCCCTCTCTCTCTCTCTCTACCTCTTTCTCTCTCTCTCTGCCTGTCTCTGTTCTGTCTCTCTCTCTCTCTCTGTCTCTCTCACCCTGCCTGTCTCTCTGTTCTGTCTCTCTCTCTCTCTCTCTCTGCCTCTCTGTTCTCTCTCTCTCTCTCTCTGTCTCTACCTCTTTCTCTCTCTCTCTCTCTACCTCTTTCTCTCTCTCTCTGCCTGTCTCTCTCTCTTCAGCATTTCTATCCTCACACTTCTCTTCAACAACCGGTTTTGTGGCACCAGTGAGGAGTCGCAATCCGTGTTTTACACAGAACCAGCAAATCAAAACCACCATGCATTAAAGTAAACTTTAATTCTCTCGGTGTTCTCAGATCACTCGGTGGTCTGCGTAACCAGCCAGAAATCATCGCTCGGGCCGTAGATTGTGACTCTTCTAAACATTCCAATATCTTGGTCCTGCCGACCACCCCGTCCGGTGTGAACTTATCGAATAGTTGCTGAAAACTTTCAACGGGATCAGACCACGCCGTGCTGTTCTACTTCCTGTCTCTTCTTTTCCTATGTTTAACACTTTGGTGTTTACCAAACGTTTAGCACAAACAATAACTGCAAACAAAACAGCAAAACAAACAGCAACACATGTCCTCTACAAACCTAAACAACCTCCCAGCATCATGACCTTCTTCTTTATTTACCCCCTTTTCTTTTAACGTGAAAGAGAGAGTCAGAGTCGTGAGGTGTGACCTGCAGAATCACACTCACCCAGTTTTCAAAAAGTTTCACCAGTAGAAACTTCCACACGCGACGCCACCCACAGTTGCAACAGTGCAGGTCAGCCCGTTAGGGAAATCATCAACCCTTCTGTTACATGCACCAGGCCCGCCCTGGTGAAGAGGCTATATTAAGATACCCCCCAAGCTCTGCGGTGCGTCAATCTCGGATCGGATCCAATCCGAGTGAAAACAAAGTCGCTTCAGGGACTCAGCCCTTCCACGCCAGTGGCCCCCAGGGCCGTCCAGACTCCAAGTCTAGAAACTCTTCCAAAGCTCTCTCAGCCACAGTTCCAAGTTAGAATTAAATTATTATTACAACCCAATTGTTACTAATCATTAGCAATTGATTGATAAGAATCAATCAAAAATTTAGGGACATCTTTGGCTCTTTATGTTTAGAAATTTGCTTTTACAATTCCAATCAACTATGAAATAGTTCTTTTATCTAGTCAAACATCCCCACAGGTAAGGCATTACTTCCTGAGTTAAATATTTAACAGAGGAAACATTTGCACTTACCTCGTTTATGTTGTATTTAGATCCCGGACGAGCCCCCAAACTGTTGTGGAATTTTTGGTGAATCAGAGCCAAAGATGACGAGTCAAGGTGTTGACGCTGCACAAGGAGGATTTATTGAGGATTGCAGAGGAAGCACACACAAATCAGCTGATTGAGAGCAAGGCTGTTGCTCCGGGGAGAATCCAACCCAACTCTGGCATGACTTCCGGCCATGCCATCTCATATAGCTAGATCTCACGAGACTAGCAGACGCTGTTTCCAAGTGACTTCAGACAAAACAGAGCGGCCTTCACACTGTGTTCCTGAGAACTTTGAAAACAAAGCATTATTCCACATCAGTGTGAGTAGATGGACAGGATGAACAATATTTGGCTCCCCGTCCATATTCCCCTGCTTGGCCGCTTTGTGTTTGAGAGTCAGTTAACTTCACTGTCTGTCAGTGTGAATTATCCTGTCCTCGCCGTTGTTAATGTTTACAGCGTATTGTTGTGTGTGCCAGATGTGTGTGTGTGTGTCTGTGTAGTTTAATTTCGAAAACAAACAGCACCCACTCGACTGGTATAGAAACTACTTCTTTGCCAGTGTTTGTCGTTTCCGTTTCATTTTTAAAACGTTGCCATGTAAATACAGAACTTTTCTAAAATGAAAACAGAAAAACAATAAATTTTCACTGGAAACGTCGTATAAATGGGGCCTGAGACAGTCTTTGTTTCTTATGCACATAATCTCCCATAATAATCTTATTTTTGGTGAGTGAAGGAATTTCTTGGAGTGCACTTTCAGTCTCTGGTCTTGAAAGTCAGCCTTGCTTGACTGGAAATTGCTTTTATTGTTCAGAAGTGACCCAGTGTCAGTAATGTTTATCTCATACTGTCTTCCTTCATCTGCGGCTGGAGTCATAAAATACTCAGACAGCTGAAGAGAAAAGCTGATAGGAGAGAACCGCATCCTTGTGCTGTTTACCTTTTCCGGTCATGCCTGTTGTGTTATTGTTCCGGTTATTGAGAAGTTTTCTTTCCATTTGTGCGTCGGCTTTGATCACAGCAACGTCTCGTCCTGTTTATCAGTGGGTAAATAAGTGTTTCTGAAAAAGGTTTCTAAAACCTGTTGGCTTTGGTTGATTGCCAAGATCTACAACGGTGCAGTTCTCCTCATTTGCATTCTTCATTTCCCTTATTGCAGTTTTCGTATGCTAATCCGTTTAGAGTAATCTGGAACAGTGTGTTAATTAAGCATACAAGAAGGAGAAAATGCAGAGCCTGATCGGCTCTGCTCAAATCTTTTCGAGTCTGAAAACACCTTTCCTCCCCTGGAAGCCAGCCGAAGACGGGAGTGATGCAGGGGATGGCGGCGAAGCCGCGATCCACAGCTCGCTGCTGTGTAATTACACGAGCAGCGCATTTCCCTCGGCTGCTCATTCAGTAAAGCTCATTGTCATGTTAAGTCCTCATTAGCATGACACTGACTGACATGATGTTAATGATATTAGAAATTAGCTGTTCAGTCATCTGGGAGGCCTCATTTCAGACTGTAAATAAGTAAGATCAACTGAGCGTCTGCTGCGGCAGCTTATCTCGTGTCTGCATCGCCATTCTGTGTCGTTTTCCTGCAGCCACCAGCCAGGTTTGATACACATGACAGAGTCAGCGTTGTGTCCTTCTTCTGAAGGTAAAACATGGTTAAATGGTAGCTGGGAGGCTCACACTTCTCGACAAGGCGGCGTCCTTGACTGGACTGGAGGTATTTTGAGTGCTACATTCTCCACAGTATTTGAAACACCTCAAGTTGTGATAAAAGTGTCAGTTTGTTGTTCTAAGTGTGAGAGCCAGACAATGATACCAGATGAGGGCAGCGCTCGGGGCATGTCCTCTAAATCGTCTCTTTCAGGACACAATCAGACTGCAGTTTTCAGGCACTTGTGACCACTTATATCATCCCTCTAAGATGTTTTTTTGTAGTTCACTCAAATTTATGCAGAAAACTAATTCCTGACAGTTCCATCCGTCTGTCCATCTATTTGTCACAGGAGTGTCTCGCCACATTGGTACAAACTGACAGATTCATCCCAAGTTTGATTATAAAGACAAAAGTGCTGCGTTGTGTCTGACAAAAGGATTAGAAGCATTTTACATGGCTGACTTGATTCAAAGGCTTTTGAATTCCCTTCATAATCCTCTTCATTTGAATACCTAATGAGAAGGATGCTGTCTGGATGGCCACACGGCCTGGAAAGAGGCCGCTGTAATTAACGCCGTCACTGTAACACTTTAATTGCACCTGATAGTTCATTACCTCCGAACGCCGCTCAGGAAACGACAGTAAGTTGTGCTGACAGTGTGTCAAGAGGAGCAGAGACCTCAGGCTGCTCTCAGCAGAGCTCTTAGAAGCGTTTCCATATACCCGTCTGCGTTCCCCATACACACTGATACAGAACAGGCTGCGCCTGTGGCCGTCCTCCGTATCAAGCAGCAGTGTTTTAAAGGCATCTTAGCAACCGTGCGAACAATACCGGCGCTGGTCGTGGCCGCGGACCGTGTGTGTGGTCCTGTCTCAGTTGTAAAGAAGAACTAGACAAAGCACTTTGCAAGTGCGGACTTTGGCTCGAGCAGGTCAAGCCGTTTCCTGAAGGTGAATGTCCTTGTTTGTTGAGGGACAAGCCGGAGGAATGCAGCTGAAGTGTTTTGTGTGACATGGACTTGGACTGGGTTTGTGGATAGTAAGCCTTACTACTGTCTCATTGACATGTGAACCATGTTTGACCTTTGACACTCGGCTGGCCGGAGGCTATCTATCTCTTGTCAGACTCTGGAGGACGTCGATAGACAATATCGGGGAAAATTCAATAATGTTGTTTCTTGGAAAAGTTCAATGAATGGGACAGATCTGATGGCAGGTCTGTCACTGAGGGGCTTTTGTTTCTTTTAACTATGTGAGGGTGACTTTCATCTGTCGGGGAGAATTAACCGCAGCAGTCCTGAGACGCTGATGGAGATCAGTGCGGCGTCGCAGCTCAGGCCGCTCCGTCGATGGTCGTCCCCGCACGCCTCTGTGACTAATTCGCCTCTGCATGCGCCTCACCTCCTCGGTGACGAGGAGTTCACTTCACGTGAGCATCGGCCTTCCTCTCGGTCCAGAAGAAGAATGGGCCCATCAGCTCAGCTCAGGCAGACGGCTTCATCTCTCCGCTGGTAATCGGAGCACAGTCACCGCTTGCTGAGCAGCCAGAGAAGCACGTTGGGCCCAGTATAGAGGAATCAATGCCGCTGTATCTCCGTCCGCCTGGTACTGGAGGGGGGGACAACAGGGAGAATGGGAGGCTTTCAGTGGAAATGCTGTGGCGACCCGGGAAGCTTCAGACTGTCCCTTCGGGAGTGCTCTGCTCTGCAGATGATCCTTTGTGCCTCTGCATGCTGTAAAATATGCAATGAAGATGCTAACTTCATTTCTTTGCTGCAAGGATATGCATGAAGTTGTTGTGAATAGAACTCCTGGTGGGAAGGGAGGATTTACCACGTGACCTCCCTCCTCTCTGTTCTGTCATTTCTCACTTTTTCGAGAAATGCTTCATGTCTCAGTGATAACGCCACAAAAGATGTTATGTGCTGTGTTCAGGTCTGCGTGTGGAATAATGAGGTTAACTGACTGTTTTAATTCACACAATGTTTTCAAACGAAAATGTTAAACTTTCATTGTGTTTAGTGGGTTTGTTTACATGCTCCCAAAACAAATCCCAAACGGAACGTTTTAAAAATGCTCTGACCCCAGTCCCGAGAAGGTTTTGATGCTGGTGTCAAATGACTCAGCGTTTTTAATGTGTCTTATAGTGCGCTCAATACGATGTAAATGGAGACTCCCTGTAAGATTTGTAAGACTGTTCAAATGGAATTCCCTTATAAAGGGAAACTTCTTCAGTTTGAGACCTAACATTCACGACTCAGGTCCAGTATGAGCGTCGTTTTTCAGTTTGGAGGGCATTTTCCTGAAGTACAACCCTGAACAAAAATGTTGTCAGGCTGCAAAGCAGACTCCATTAAAATCAGTATGGAAAAAAAATAGAGATCAACATTTACTTTAATATAGTGACCTGAGCCACACTCGTGCAGGAGCATCCCGGTTACAGACACATCTCCACATGGTACTCTTGTTTTTTATAGAAGGAAGTGATTTTCTGTTCAAAGAGAGAGTTTTAAACCTCTCTGGGCCTTTGTCTTTAAAAAAAAAGAAAAAAAAAGAACAAAAATCCTGCATTTGAAAAGTTTATTTCAAAAACTGCAAGAACCAAGAGGTCCGTCCCTAAAGACCGTCCCAAGGTCACAATCAAAGCAGGTGTCTGAAGCCCTGTGCGGCGTTTCCTGCCTGCTTGTCATTTTTGTGTTGCAGTGTGCGTGCTTCCTCCGCACAATGCCGGCCTTATTTGGTGGAATACCTGTGTCAGGGTGCCTCTGCGCTCTTATTCCATTCCAACAATGGGATCCTTTCTCACTCCACTCCTCCCTCCCGCACTCCGCTTCCCGCCGAGAGCCCCGCAGGCCGGCTTTTTTCTCCACACATTCAATGAAACCTCTTAGCTTTGCTGTGATTCATGACTGTAGGTCAGTGTCACTTGCTGTGGCGGACATTCAGTACCGCTGGCGCTGTCAGCGCAACAGATGTCACATTAGGAAACGCCAACATGCAACTGAAATGCATGCCTTTTAAATTAATTCTTTCTTTTCTTCCCTCATGACCCCTTACTGGGAACCGGTCTCAGCAGCTTCCTGGCACTGCCACACACAAGTACGCTCACACACACACACGCACACGATAAACACAGACACATCTGCAAATAAACCTGATTCATCAGTGACATATTTTAGCGATGCTCACGCAGCCACTGCAAGTTCACTCACGTTTCCTGTGTTCGGCCCTTTGTTGTTCCTTTGTAAACTCAGTGTGTGTCGGAAACTCTGCCCCCCGGGCTAAAGAAGCTCCACGGCAGCGACTGCTGCAGACTTGTTCTTCACAGGGCTGCTCTGTAATGACAAACATGTTCTCTCATGAGTGGAAGTGGTGTCGAACAAAGCTGCAGATCCATTTTTGATAACTTTAAACTAAAATTGCAGGGCCCCCGGGAACATTAAATTAGCTGTTCCGGTTGAAGTAGAAGAATCTCAGTGGGAATCGGTCTGTTTCCAGAAAACACAGTCGTGATGGAGGGAAGGTTCAGTCAACGCCAGCAAATTAGATGCTGAATGACATTCTTTGGATGACGGTAAGGGGAACATGGTGTTATTACTGCTGGGATAAAGAGCTGAATTCCCAGAAATACAAAAAAAAAAAGAAAAAAAAAGAAAGCAACAAAAAAAGCCGCAGATTGCTTTATATCCCAAATGGTTTAATTTGAAACAATGTGAAGCAACGAAACGACCTGCCTGCTACTTTCAAGAAAAGTTGGAGTTTTTTCAGAACATAAAAACACAAGTATTGGGGAGAGCCTCTGGCTAAAGCCAAACAATCTGACCCCAATTTCAATTATGGCTGCGCCTGGCTGGGAAAGTCCTTGTTTGATGAAGCCTCTTATCTCATTGAGTTTCCAAGAGGCTCAGTGCTGCTGTGATGAGACACTCCGCTACGGGTGTAGGAGAGGGAGAAGTATTCTGAATAATGCATGGCGGTGTGTGTGTGTGTGTGGGTGGGTGGGTGTGTGGGAGTGTGTGCGTGCATGTGCAAATTCATGAAGAAGGCACACCAGTCTGCCAACTGATCTTGACCCAATTTGGGTTGATCACGTGAGCGCGGATTCCACATGACGCTCAGTGGCTGGTGGGTGTTGACCAAATATATTTTTCATAAAGCAACACGCACTTGGATTTTGTGTTTTAGACGTATGTACCCCAGCTTTTCCAGCTTTCATATTAGGATTTGGGAAGGTTCTACGGCCAATTTAGAGTCACCAATAAACCTGACGTGCTTTCCTACAGTGGGAGGAAGATCATGCAAACTCCACCCAGGATCCATTTTTTTGACATTTCCAGAAACACTTTAGGTTTCAAGAAACTTTGCACGTTTACCTTTGTGAAGCAGAAGTATGTGGAGTCCAGACGGTGAAATGAGCGCGCAGTGAAAAGGTGAATACAGCCGTAATGTCGCCTGTGAGATCCTGACGTACGTCCACTTTTGGAGTTAGAGCTGCTGTCAGTGGATCATAAATCTGTCAGTGCAGGTTTGGAGAAAGCTCCATTTTTGTCACTCTTTTTTATGGCGCACTCACGCATGAATTAGATACCGCACATAAAATACACAGTAGAAACAACAGCAGAGGACATGCTGCTGGAGGGTCGGCTCTCATTTTGGTTTATACCCATTGGTTTAATAATTTACTGTCAGATAGGAAGAGAGTTGAAGCAGTCGTTTGTCAGTACATCTGAGCTCCACTGACTACATTACTGCCGGTTGTCGCAGTGAATTAAGCAGTTTATTGATACCTCACCTTTGCTTTGTTCCCAGATTGCTTTGCTCATGTCCAGCGATCAGAAAACTGATGTACCTGAGAGTCATTGTCATGAAAACTCATTCGAAAAGTTATAGAATTGTCACAGTGTAGCTAGGAGACATCTTACTGGCAACTCTTAGAAGTAACACATCTCTTTGATTTGTGTTTTAAATTAACCGAGGAAACTGCAAAAGCACTCCTAAAAAAGAAAAAAATAATTGAATAAGTGACTGGAGTGGAAGAAGTGAATGTCAGACTACATTGGGAAGCTGCAAATGAATTACCCTGTGTAGGATAAATAAAGTTTTCTAAAGTCAACTGATTTTTAGTGGGTGAGCCCTCGCTGTTCTAACCTCTCCAGACAACCTCTTGCTGTTCTTGTGGTGTGGATTTTGAACAAGTTGGCCACCAACAGTCAATACTTTGATGAAATGAGCTCTTTATTGATCAGTGTGCTCATTTTTGTGTGTTAAGTCTGGAATAAATTGGGGCGTATATCACAGAAGCCGAGCCACTCTCGGCCAAACGGGAACGCGTCCTCACAAATTGTGCTGATGTGTTTTCTGGATTTCACTTAGGGTAGATGAGTTGAAGCACATTGTTCTGCCCACACTGTAGCTGTGGGCCTGTCTTGTCTGCAATGTAGGCTAAGCTGCGCTTTAGTTCATTGTTTGGGGTTGAATGGCATGCACTATTTAAGAAGAGGAAGGGCTGGGTATCCTATTTCTCCAGTGCATCTTGGCATCTGTCTTTCTTGTCATCTAGCATGCATTAGTCCTACATTACTTTTAATTCCTCTGTTCTATTTTCCACTTTAGGGTTTGGGGCTGCTCACTGTCTGCAAGCAAACCCTGAACTTGAAAGTAAAACAGAGCATTCCTTAGCGTAGCCATAATCTGGTTGTTATTGCAGTCAAGAGCCATATTTGTCCGAACAGCAACCCGAGACTGTATTGTCCTTTTTTAAACTCCGTGTTCAAACATTAAACATCCCTCAGTGTCATCAGAGAATGTCTGACTTCTGATGACGAAATGTTTTCACTAAAGGTCGTCTTGTTGTACTACGGTGCCTCTGAAAGGCTTTGTAAAGGCAATCCTTTACTTCAGCTATAAAAGTATGACTGTGATTTTCTCCTGATAGCATATCAGAGCGCTGACCCTGAAACATCAAACGGCGTTACACCAGGTGCCCGATAAGCCCGGCCTCCTGCGACATGATCCAGGGCCGATTGTGTTCATTCATAACTCCACGGCAGCTCAAACACTGCAGCGAGCCGGGTATCCACACGCATGGCGTCCTCCCTCCTCGGTAACACCGTCCCTCCGTCCCTCCGTCCTTCCCTCCGTCCATTCGTTCTCGCTCAGCAGATATGTCTCCGGAGCGTGTCAGACACAGGTCAATACGCTCCTGGCAGTCCAATCAGGCCTGATGAATACGAGAGCAGCTAAGTGCTGAGCCACTGCAGCGAACCCACAGGAGTAAATGAAAGATGACCCGGGACGGCGGCGACCATGAATTTTACATGAGCTTCCTTTGCATTAATCTTCAATGAAATGTTAAAAGACATTCTTTCATAAGTGTAGTATTTGTGTGTCGTGTGGAGGTGTATGATGTACGGGCTTTGTGCAGGAATTCTTCATGAGTTGCTGACCACAGATTCATCAAGTTTTGATTACTCATTGTCTGGGCCTCTGCTCTGACGAGCCAGTGGGAACGAGGCTGAGTCCTTCCAGTGGAAAGAGGAACATGGACCCTGCTCTCTATCAGCCTCACGTCGCCCGCGTTATCTGATGTGTGGTCGCTTCATGTTTGACCCTTCATGTTTTCCGACTGTCAGAACTCCCTGAGAACTCCCCGAAAAATGGAATTTGGATAAGTCCAACTTTATTAATCTTACTCAGCCTGTTTAATCTCATGTTAACTCAAAATAACTTCTAATAAACATCGGAATGTGTTTTCTTTCATCTCGTCCAGTATTTGTGAACAGCGCCGGAATGGGACCGGTTTTGTGGGGACATTTGTTGAACTGTGCACAACACATAATGCTGTATGGCTGTTAAGAAATAAGACAAGATAAAAAATTTTTGGGATAAATCAAGTAACTTTTTCTTGTTAAAAGTCCCCTTTGGGGCAGAAAGGGTCTCAGTACCAAATTCCACTTTTCTCATGGATGCCACAGACCTTCTAATAAATATCTCTGCGGTGAGTCTTTACGGAGAACTCCTGTAAAACCCCATGTCAGCTCCTTTTGTCACTTATCAGGCTAATTTAATTACAGGGGCACTGAAAAAATAAAGTCTGAACAATTCTGAAAATGTAACACACATGGCATTGGCATTCTGGTTCTTGTAACCAAGAACTTAAAACCCTTGAATAATAGCACCATAAAGAACTTTTGAGCACATCCTTATGATTCTTTCAAACTCCGCATGATTTCACTGAAGAGTTATAGACCATGCAACGAGAAATCACCAACAAATCCGCCTTAATCCCTTCAGAAAATGCTCAAACAAGTGTTTCACTGTATTTTATGTCTCTGTCAAGCCAATTTTCTTCATTTGCTCAAGTCGCCGCCGTCTTTGCACAGGTGTCAGGGGGTGAATTGAAGTCAACATGCCTCCGGAGAGCGGCGCACAGTATTTATTGCCCTGACCCAGTAAGTAGAGGGTCAGCGAGGGGACTAGCAGGGCGGGCTGGAGGGGAGGAGGCTGCGGCGGCGGGCTGGAGGAAGGGTTGACAGAAGTGTCAGTGGGGGTCGTCTGGCTCGTGGGGGTGGGTTGAAGAAGAAGAAGACCAAACAGCTGGAACACATGGATGACTGTCAGAGGGCCCTCCTCGTCCCCGGATCTGTTTATTTATCTGCCTTTTCTCCGAGCTTGAGCAGGGCAGCAAGCCAGCTGGCCTCGAATAAGAATAGAGAGGATTTCAATGTGAAAAAGGAGGAATGCTCCTCAAACAGCAGCTTTGAAAGGGCCGACCAGCAATGGGCGTCTCCATCTCTGTGATTTTTTTTTTTTTCTTCTTTCCTACCACACACTAGATGTTTCAACAAAGCACTTGAACCTGTCAGGCTGGAGCGGTGTCTTTTTTCACCCTGTGAGGCTGATCAAATCTTGATTTTTTTTTTTTTTCTTGCATCTCGCATCTTCTTTTTATTTAAACACACACTTTTTTTTCTTGCATCTTGCATTTTCTACTTTTTATTATAACACAAACTTTGGGCAACCTGGCACAGATCGTATTAAGATGTGATTTTTGTGTCAAACCTTTTAGAAGTACACCCCTGGTTGATTGCAGTGAATCACTGCCAATCCTTTCCCATGAAAACATAGTGAAACTGCACGCGGATGACGTTTGTATTTCCCACAACACTTCTCAGTAAAGGCGGCTTGTACTGAATTTCATCAATGTTATCAGAAGTGAATCACATTGATTGTGTGTTACACGTCCTTCCAGCCAGCCAGGAAATGCCCCGGATTAGAGGGTGAGTCATCCGACCATCAGACATGAAAGTACCTCCATCATTTCTTGACAGTTGTTGAGCACAGATCAAGGAGGTGTATTTTTCATTTGGGCTTCTCAAGCAGCGGTCGCTTTTTGCACCGTGAACGGCGTTATCCTTTAAATGAATGTTTAAGCCCACAGAAGTACCAAAGACGTTTGTTGTAACTGCAGAGAAACATCTTAAGCCCCAGCTGCAGGTCAGGACAGGCTATCGTCTGCGTACCACTGAGACCAAAGTGTCCAGGTTGTTTTTAGGGAGTGTGTGTGTGTGTGTGTGTTTGTGTGTGTGTGTGTGTGTTATGTGTCAGCGTGTCCTATCGTCCTCCGTCCAGAGAAAGTTCCCTGTGCCCCTGATCCTCGTCCCCCGCCGAGCACCCACTGTGTGGCTGTAAAGGAAAAATCTAATGAAATTGTTGCATTGGATCCTGCATGCTTATTACATTAAGTGCAATCAATAAATCCTTTTTTTGGATGCTGGAAACCTCCCTCTCCCTGAATCTCAATAAAGCTGAGTGCTCTCCGTGTAATGAAGATTGCTCGGGAACTTGATTACTGTTAGTGCCGCTGAACTTAAAGGGCTGTTCTTGGCAGGTTCCCCAGCGCTGTATGGGCCGTCGCCTGACTCTCTTTTAATATATAGGTTTGCTATAAAAGCAGGGATGCTGTATAATTTCAGTCTGTGTCTGCTGAGTCAAACTGCTTGGTGGATGCTGTAGTGCATCTTAACAGGTTCTGTTTTTTTAAACGGGACGTTTAGTTACTGAGAACGTCACACGAACGTGTTTGCGTCACAATGGAAGTGTTGCTGCTGCTAAGTGTTTTCTAATGTGATCTGTAGCTCTAAACCTTTTTTTAATTTTTTGACGTTTTAATAATAACCATCTATGCTGTCTAATTTCCACTTCAGAGTCTCAAACTTGGACATAGGTTATTCAGGTTTTGTGGATTTGGAGGTAGAACTAGCAGCATAATCATGAAGAACTTTTGGGGCCAAAATAATGCCAGATCAGCACAACTTTTTGTGCTTCATACAATTTAGTGCTTCATTAATTAAAAGAAGAGTTCGGCACAGACAGAAAGTGGAGCTAAATGGTTGGAAGTGTTGCTTTGCTGAGGCAGTGGAGAAAAATTGGCCAAACACAGCATTCTTTATGTTATTATGAGAAGTGCAAGGTTCACTTTGAAACTGCGGCGGGTCAAATAAGCTTCTGGTGGACTGCCACAGTCTGAGTAATTAATGGGAAACACTGGCTCATGGCTTTACCTCTGAATGCCCGAAGAAAGGATTGACTCAGCTTAATAGAGCGATTACAGCCACTGCCTTTCTTCTTTCGCCAACACTTAGCGCTGCGAGACTGAAGTAGACTTGTCTCAGGCCTCCTCTCTGGGTGAAAGGAATCGGCGACGTGCTGGGTTCACCCGCTGCCCCTGTGACGCACCCGAGATGGATAGGAATGGATATCACTGCTTTCTGGAGAAGAGGGTGACACCACAGAAAGGAGAGCGTTCTTGTTTTGACTAGCGCTCTTCTCCCACTGCAGGGTATCGCTCCATCAAGGCACCAGGCGGCACGATAAACTGAGAGCTCCTTTTATGATCTCCCTTCTCCCGTCTTTCTTCTCTCTGCTCTTTTTCCTACATTGTCTTATTTCCAGCAGCGGTTGAGGCACTTCTCCGGAGACAAGTTTCCACTAATATCTCAATCTCTATCGCGGGTCACAGCATTTCTGCACAGCGCATGATTTCTCCTCAGATTTAGGCTCGCTGTTAGTCAGCAGCGATAAGTCACGCTTTGTTACCTCCGTGTTCAGTTCAAACGCGTACCTTCTCATCGTACTGTACTTTATTACGGTTTCACCAAACAAGGAAAAATGATGGATTACAAGGTGATTTGAGAAAGTGTGAGACAAAGATTAACCTCCTCTTAGTGCCTACTGCTTTGAAGTTTTATCAGATCACTTTGCTCTGTGTGGCGTTTCAGTGCTCATTCATATTCTGGGTCAGCTGGCACGTCTCTGCAGCGGCCCCCACGCCTCTTTGAAATATGGATGACAAAGAAAGGTGACCAGCGCGGCTCCTGCGTAATGCCAGGTGGATCCTAGAGGTGCACTGAGCCTCACTGCGTAAATATTTCAAAGCATGTCACAAAGCTGAAGGATGGTCACCAAAGAGAAAGGAAACAATGAAGTGCAGTTTTGAACGGCGGTTAATATTTTCCCAGTCTGCTGGGAGCTCTGGGGCAATGCATAGTTTTTCATAACAATCACTCAGTCTTTGACCATTTTCTGTTTATATTAAACTGGCTCGACTTTCATTATGATTAATCCCAAAAGTAAAAAATGGTTTCCTGCAAATGATTGAGTCAAATGCACAACTGTTTAATTACAGCCTGAGGCTTGCAGTTTTTCAAAATTACAACCCCATATAGAGCCAGTACATATTTAAACATGGGATTGCAGATGCTTCAGTGAATTTGATTGAGTATCAGCAAGTGCAGCCAGAAATGTTTATAAATCTGGTAGAGTTTTGTCTTTATGATCGACTGGTTTTGTCCATGAAGTAGCTTCTTCGAGGATCTGCGTTATTCCTCCCATTGCTCCAAAAAGTCTCGTTATTTCTCGTACATTAAGGCCCTGTTTACACGACGATGTTTCAAGTGAAAACACATCATTTTTCATGTTTTCATTTGAGAAAAGTTTTGTGTTTAGGTGACAACATTTTGAAAATGATGTTCATTCACACAAAAACAGCAGAAACACTGACAACGGTGTAGTTACAACACCAGGTCACTACTTGACAATGAAATCTCACACGTGTGCAAAGAACCATACGCTATGAACATTAACAAGTTCAAAAGTTTTTTTTCCTCTCTTTTCATGGAGACAGAGTGTTTTCAAAAAGTTGCATTTTTCCCCCGTTTACATCACAACATTGTGACCCATAATATTCTGCTTTTATACGTAAATAAAAATATACTATTAACCATAAGATCAGTTCTGATGGATTGTGGACCCGTTATAGACTCGCAACACTCCTCTTTGGCAGAATACAAACCTCATGAAACGGATAAAAAGAAACCCTTGTGTGGCGTGTCTCTGATTATCCCAGCTCGTCTTATGAGCCCTGATGTGGCGTTGCTATAAATAACCCTGAAACCCTTCGGAGACATTGAACGACTAAAAACAACCAGAAGAATCAATAGTTATCCGGTTACAACATCCACATCCGAGGCCTTGATGTAGGTTTGTTGTGCTGCAGTCAGACAGATGCATTCAGTAAAGATCTTTACCTTGAAAAATTAAGATGATGGATGTTTTTTGCCATTATGTGCATCGATAGTATGATGGAAGCCCATTAAGTTTAGGAGTCCATAATGGGATAGTAAAAACCAATAGGTACCTCTGTCTAGACAGCACTTTTATAAGCACGCTGATTGTATGCTCGACAAATGAGCTGCTGTATAACTTTATACTTGGCGAACATTAACCTTGTTTTTTTTCTCTCTCTCTTTCATGTTTTGTCTCCTCTTCGGTCCTGCCAACGCCCATCCAGGTAAGACCACTCCCTTCGCTTTAATCTGTCTCTCATAGTGCTCATCACGGTGCGAAGCCGTCCATTCCCAGCCCATCATGTCTCAAAAGACCACCCAGTCTGAGGAAACAAGGTTACTTCTATCAGTCGTGCTGATTTGGTCTGGTTTAAAGCACGTTTAAATGATATCCATGAGTTGGTGCCTGGTCGGTGGGGTCAGCGTTTCTGTTCGGTCACTGCTGCTTTTCACGTAGCCATCAGCTCAGAGGAATTTGACACAGCTCTGCATTGAGAATGATTCTGTTCCTGCTGTTTTAAGTGGGAAACTGGGAATTTGTTCAATGATTTATTGAGACTTCTCTGCCTGCGTGTTTTGTCTCCTGGGATGACGGGACGCTTCCCCGCTCTGACGCTCATGTGTTGGTTCAGTCCTCGTCACAGCAGCCTCTTTCAGTGATACGGTGAGACTGATGTGTCCATTCTGGGCTCTGTGTCGTTCACAGGAACAGACAGACCGTTTTTAAGTAAGAGAGATGGAGTGAGGAGCTTAACGCTTCAGTGTAGCATCCCGGCACCTGAACTGGATGCCCTTTTTGTTTTGAGTCTCCAGCTCCCTGAAAGGCTTTTTCTCTTTCTTTTTTTCATTGCATTTGCGCTTCATCGGAACTTTGTTGGCTGCCGCCGATAACGCCATGGAAGAAACAACGCCAGTTTGTCAACAACATGCGATCCCAGAAGGACGTCTTTTGTCATGCATATTAAAAGAGCTCCTCAGTCAAAACAAGGCAGCTTTCAGTCTGTCATTAAAGCTCCCAGATGACGGAGTCGTCCTTTCATGTGTTTCCCACTCAGGGCCCTTCCCTTCCTGTTGAAGCGGTCCCAGTCAGGCACCCTCTCCCTTCGGCTCACTGCCATTTTAAATCCGAAGGCTCTGAGCTGATGGGCCGCCGCGCTTTTGAAGCTGCTGTGAAAGACAATGGACGGCTCTGACAGGGTGAAGAGATGTGCAGGAAAACCAGACGGATCCAACGGGAAGCCGCGTCTAAGCAAGTCTGTTTAATGACGTCAGATAAAAGGGCTAAAACACTGTGAACACTGTTCTGGCAAAAATCTGGACTTTTTTTTATTTTGACATGTTTTATTTGGTAAGTTTTTGAATTAGTTTGATTAATTTTTTAATCTTTACCTCCCATCCGTCCCAGGAAATTGAACCATTATCATTTAAGTCCCAGGATCTTTTCCAGTTTGCACCCATTTCAAAAAGCCGCCCAGACATTACTGAAAACGCGTCGCAGCAACACTCAGAAGATTTCGGGACTTTGTTTGAGCTGGGAGTGCTGGATCGAGTTAGCACGGGGATTGAGGTAACTCACAGTGTTCTGTAGCATAGCGGGAAAAACAATCGAGGCTTTGTGCATGGAAATAGGATTTTAATGCCTAATGTGGAGAAGATTTCTGCTGATTAAATTCCAGACCGGCCTTGTGAACCGAACCCCATTTCCAGAGTAAACACACCTGTAGAGCGGTAAGAAGCCTGCAGTGAGGCTTTGATGTGCCGTCAGCTGCACTCACTGCTGGTTACGCCCCTTTTTTGTTCCAGTGACTTATTGATTGAGTGATGCTGAGTTTTATGGAAGCCCCTGTTTGTAAAAAGTAAAGAAAAAATCCCCAAAACGACCATGTTTGCCACAGCATGTCCAGCTCTTCTCCGCTTCTCTGTTGTTATTCTTTCTTTTCTGGTTTTTTTTTTTTTTTTTTTTTTTTTTTTTTTGGCGTGGCATTTCTTCACAGCTTTCAGTGGAAGTGGCCACTACAATGGCCGCATCGTGCCGATCTCGGCGGGACAAAACACCTGTCAGCCGCGGTCACGCCTCGTTGAAGTGGGAGGTCCTCCTGTCACTCAGGGCAGCAGCCACGTCTCCTCTCCTCATGGCTTGTTTTTAAAAAGACACTCCTCAACTGTCCGCACGGGTTGTCCCAGCCTCAGGATTATTTTTGGCTTTTAACTCTTGAATCGCTGAGCTCTGGGTTGAGAGAGTGTGTGTGTGTGTGTGTGTGTTTGTGTGTGTGTGTGTGTGTGTGTGTGTGTGTGTGTGTTCTCGTATTTCTATCCTTGTTGGGGCCAAATGTCCCCACAAGGATAGCAAAACGTGGAACGACGTGCCTTGTGGGGACCTTTTTCCGGTCCTAAGTAGGAGAAACAGTGTTTTCTTGACGATGTTGTTGTTACTGAAAAAAGTAAAAGTGCAAAAACATTTCTTTAGGGTTAGGCTTTGTTGTGGTGTGGGTTAGGGTTAGGGTAAGGGTCAGGGTTAGGGGCTAGACATGAATGGGAGTCAATGGACGGTCCCCACAAGGATAGAAATACAAGACTGTGTGTGTGTGTGTGTGTGTGTGTGTGTGTGTGTGTGTGTGTGTGTGTGTGTGTGTGTGTGTGTGTGTGTGTGTGTGTGTGTGTGTGTGTGTGTGTGTGTGTGTGTGTGTGTGTGCGCGGCCAGTACGCCACCGCCACCAAGATGGAGGGCCGATGCCACCATGTCAAATACTATAGAGGTCCCTAAGAGATTAAATGGGAGCCGTGTGTGTGTGTGTGTGTGTGTGTGTGTGAGTGTGTGTGTGTGTGTAGCCATGCAGGAATGCAGATTTCATATCCTTCCAGATAATGAGATTAAAGACGTGCCGTAAGAGGGAGGAATTCCAGCCATCCTCCTTGTGCAGAGCCGTCCCGGAGACGACTGCGTTGATTCACCCCTCAGTGCTGCACAGACTCTCTTTGAAAGGGATGGACGAGGAAGAACACTTTCCCGAAGCTTTTTATCCTAAATTGTTGGCCTTTTAAAAAACCGTGCCTCCATGACCTTTGCAGAGTAGTAATTTTCACCTTCAATCAGTGTTTTCTTAGTATTTTTGTAGCCAAAGCTTAAATCCAGCACTTTCATATGATTAAAAGAGATTCCTTTTCTTTTTCTGTATTATTTATTTTTTGGAAGTCAGAAATGAAATTGCATGAGTTGAGATGTTTGAGCCTGTGTGGCGTGGTATGGAAACCTTTCTTCGTTTACTTTGGAAACACTACTCAAGCCCCATTTACAGCGAAGCTACCTCGTTTTCATGAACTGTTTTTTTTTTTTTGTATTTTGTCTCATTCAGCTGACGATTTTATGTTATGAAGAGATATTGGAGCGTTTTTCCCGCTGCTTGGACCGAGGTTGAACATTTCTCACACATCCATAGAACATCTTACTCATAATGGAATTCATTTACTTATTTAGCTACGTCCTGTACTGACAAGCATCTTCTAAATCCAGGACAAATTAAATCCTGAGAGCCGATCTGCCTTCCAGACAGGTTGATGAGAATCAACAGAAATTGCTTCCAATAGAAATCACACACAGATTGTGTGTTTCTACTCAGAACACTGAGCTCTCTTTCTCTGATCTTTTCACTCTCTTGGTTTACCACTGTGTGTGTGTGTGTGCGTGTTGTGGAATGCTGGGAGCAGTTTGGGAAGTAGATGGTCGTCACTCATACTCTTATTACGGTGAGCCAAATTACAGCCTGCATATCCTCTTTCCCTCATAGCCAGTGCTTTGTAACACATGAAATCACTGAGAAGTTGTCGGTGGCTATCAGGTGGTACTAATTCTGAGGTGCTCAGGAAAGTTCTGTGTGTGTGTGTGTGTGTGTGTGTGTGTGTGTGTGTGTGTGTGTGTGTGTGTGTGTTAATCCCTGCATACAATCATACCAGTGACATGACTGCCCGTGTGTTTGTGTGCATGCATGTGTGCAAAATACCGCGTGGCTCCGTACCAGTGTGGCGCGGGGGATCCCACACAGTGACAGGCACTGGGACTCCCACCTATTCCCACTTTACTGTGTGTGTGTCGGAGCCTGTGTGAGAGTGTGTGTGCGCGCAACTTGAGCCCCTCCACGTGACGGCTCTAGTCCCATCCTGCCCATTCACCCGTAATGACTGGTTCTCCTGAGACGTGTACACACACACACACACACACACACACACACACACACACACACACACACACACCACGGGTGACTTCCGACATGGGACTTCTCTGGCATTTTCCCAGAGCCCCCTCTTTGGTTCACAGCAAGACAAGAAACTGATGCACGGAGCAGACTTCAAAGCTGTAGCTTTGTGTGTGTGTGTGTGTGTGTGTGTGTGTGTGTGTGTGTGTGTGTGTGTGTGTGTGTGTGTGTGTGTGTGTGTGTGTGTGTGTGTGTGTGTGTGTGTGTGTGTGTGTGTGTGTGTGTGTGTGTGTGCGCGCGTCCCCGTGTGTGTGTGTGCGCGTGCACGGGAGGATAGAGAAGAAAAGCTACACCTTAAGCAAAGACCTGAGATGTCAGGTCGGAATGGTGCGGCTCTCCTATAGAGAAGAACTGGGACGAGCTCGGACACGTCTGAAGCTGATCTTGTGTCGGCCTGCACCTACATTCCTCCCTCCTTACCCTTCTATCTGTGTGTGTGTGTGTGTGTGTGTGTGTGTGTGTGTGTGTGTTATTTCTCTGGATCCAGCCGTTCCAGTGGGCTCAGTCGTCTCATGTGCGGCGCTGATGTGTTTGCCTCGAACCGCTCGCCACATAAAATGGGCTGCTAATGTAATTTTAATGACGCTGTAATCGCCTAATAATGAGCAGCCAATAATCATCATTTACCTAATGGGCATAGCTTCACAGCTAATCACTTGGACATGGATGTGGAGCTCTGCTTCTCTGTAGTGCCACCATCTTTTCCTCTCCCTTCTACTCACACGAGTGACAGCTGAACATTTAACGTCAGCTTGGATTTTCCTGGAGCTTGGTTTGGTTTTGTCTCTCAGGTCCAGCTCTTTGGTTCAGTCTGCATTATGTCAGCAATTAAAGAGAGAGAGGGAGAGAAAAATCAAAAGAATGAAACCCCTGGACGCTGCCGAGTCCAGTTTGGATTTGACGCCAGCTACAGACTTGGAAGAGGGACAATGAAAGGCTGGGAAAGTTTAGCGGTGTTACCAAGCACATGGTGGAACGGGATTATGGGAGGACGGTCCCAGATCCAGGGGGGATGCGAGGAGTGTGTGAGCGTCTTGTGGATTCCTGAATCAAACTTTTTCTTGGACGTGCTGAACGCTGCTCAGACACTTCCGATGCCTGAAGAAAGCTTCCTGACGACTCGGCCGCTCTGCTGCCTTCTCTTTGTCCCGTCTGTGGTTTGATAATGACTTGTTAACTATTGCCTGGATTACCATGAAATGTGAGCCGCAGCATTATGAGCCCCCCGGGAGCAGCCGGTGTCACCTCTGTGATCGTCTGCTGTTTGATCTGTCCAGTGGCTTTGGTGCCTTCTGCTCTGGTTAAAGATCCAGCAGCAGAAATGGAATCTCGGCCAAATCCTGCGCTCGGTTTGATCCAAACGTTAAAGTGAACGGACTCAGGTGTTGCAATATATTTCTGTATGCATTTTCACTCAAATCAAACCTTATTTATAAAGCTCTTTTAAATAATAAAGGAAAACAACCTAAACACAAGATGTTTCTTGTCCTATTTCAATATAGATGTTAAAAATGTATGTATTTGCTGATAATGGAGAGTCCCATGATCTGTGTGTTCTCAGTATCAGCTGCAGATGAATAGATGAGTCCTGTTTTACTGAGAAACACTCTGGCATTTCAAATATGAGGCATCGTTTTTGCCTCCACATCCCTGCATTTCCCGCCTGACACAGTGAACAACTGTTATTTAAAGTAAAAGTTGCCTGTCATCAGTGTCAGCACGCAGTAAACGCGTAGCACCTGAGACCTTGTAGTTATGCTCAAGTACTTAGTGGCTGTGTTTTCTGTAGCGGATATCCGAGATTTAAATCTTCCTGTCAGCGGGCATACGCCATGTGAACGCGTCCTTGAGCGAGAGCTCGTCTTCCTCACCGGCCGCTTCTGCAGTCTGACCTTCAACCTCCAGGAGCAAGAAAATCCACACACATCCACGGTGGCTGCTTATTGTTTACTGGACGGGTTTGAGTGTGTTCTGGCTCTGGTCTCCTCAGTCTGTCTGGTTCTGTTTCAGAGGATGGATGGATTGTAATTTCTCCGTTGTCCCCCCTGTGGACACTTAGCATGTAACCAAACTCCTCAACTCACAAAATGGCTTAACCAGATGGCTGCGGCGGAGCGACCCTGCCCTGAATTCCACTTCTCCGCTTTGTCAAAGTCTGACAGCTCCGCTTTCACACCGCTTTATGTCTGCTCCTCAGTCAGAGGCGTAATGGAGAACGTCAGCATCCTGCTCGCCACGACAGCGAGAGAAAACACCGGCGGCGCTCACACTGGCGTCTGCGATCTCTGTTGTGGTTAGTTTACAACAAAAAAACCTCTCACCTCGCGAACGACGGGGTGTGGAGGGAGCTGCTGTCTGCCTCCCTCCTCCCCTGCCAGGTTACATCACGGAGAAGCGCAAACACATGGAAGCAGATACACATTCATGTGAACTGATGTGGGCCGTGTGTGTGTGTGTGTGTGTGTGTGTGTGTGTGTGTGTGTGTGTGTGTGTGTGTGTGTGTGTTTGGGGGGGACATTGCCTGCTGTCCTGTGGGAACATAGGTGGCCATTGTTGGGTGCTGGGTAGAGGGGGTGAGCCGCTGACGTCAAACTGGAAGGAAGCCCAAAAACACTGGGGCAGCACGGCCTGTGTGTGTGTGTGTGTGTGTGTGTGTGTGTGTGTGTGTGTGTGTGTGTGTGTGTGTGTGTGTGTGTGTGTGTGTGTGTGTGTGTGTGTGTGTGTGTGTGTGTGTGTGTGTGTGTGTGTGTGTGTGTGTGTGTGTGTGTGTGTGTGTGTGTGTGTGTGTGTGTGTGTGTGTGTGTGTGTGTGTGTGTACTGAAAGATTTTTTGGGTAATGGCGTCGCACGCGCACACACACACACACACCATTCCTCTTTTACCCTGCTAATTTAATTATCTGTGCGGCGCAGCTCTTGCAGCAAAGCCCTCATTCCCAGGACTGAATTTAAGCCGAGGATTATGGGAAATGTAGTCAGGAGTCAATGGCTGCATCGTTAACTGTTGGACTATTGATGATTTGTAGGTTCAAAACACGTTACAGTTGAGGGGCCACATCAGCAGTGTTTCATTTGGAGCGAGCCGGACCACTCAAATCGTGCCATGAAGACCTTTAAATTTAAAGGTGCATTAAGGAGTTTGCACGTTTTATGCGAAACAGCGCCCCCTGCAGGCCTTGGGCGTAATGCAGCTTAGTGAAAAACTCGTGCCTGTGGCTTGTGCACGGAAGAGGGGAACTCCTTCCTCGCTCGTTTAGTAGCGCTCAAGTAAGATTTAAGTTTCTTTTACCTGGTGGAGTCTGTGTGGAGCTGTGGCAGTGCTAGAAGCCAGTCTTTTCTTACTTTCTGGAAGATCCTGCTCAGTTGTTGCTCACTAAGCATTTGGCGGAGTAATGGCGGACAAAACGAAACCTAACCAGCCGGAGCGAGCATTACGTCATTCCTTTCAAATTCTCCCCAAAAAAATTCTGGTGCCGAACCGGCACTGCGACTTTCAAGTGACAATGGGCCATTTTCACAGCTCCACTACTTCCTGAAATTAATTGTGCACATTCATTTCCTGTCTTGCATTATTGGCCAAAATGATTAATCCAGGTGTGTCTTGTTGCAGCAGTCTAAACCAGACACACCTGGATTAATCAGTTTGGCCAATAATGCAAGACAGGAAATGAATGTGCACAGTTAATTTCAGGAAGTAGTGGAGCTGTGAAAATACCCCATTTAGCGCTGTTAGAGGTACTTGTAATGAATATGTCAGGGCGCATTGTACACATCATTAAAAATGTGTAACATATTTATGTTGGAAAATAAGTATTTTTAAGGTTGTAAAACTCCCTAATGCACCTTTAAACTTTAAAGTTTTGATTTATTACGCTAAAGAGCACACATGATGAAAATGTCTGTATTTTCACAAGACCAAACAGTTTCTATGGAAAATGACTACAATCTCCACAAAAAAGCAAATTTCAATGGTGCAAAATGCAGAAAAAGATGTGGCAGTAGGACTGAAGAAGAGTTTTATTTTGGAGGATCGGTTTTCCGTGGCGTCCCAAATCCCTGTCTTTTTTCCTCCGGTCCTTTGCGTGTTTGCTGCGGCGTGCGGAGGAAACAGATGTGCTGCGTATCATCATCACACCGCTTCCACACAAGACATTTGTTTAAAATATCAACATTTTGAGTGAACTTAGATGATAGACGGCCCAGGGTCTCTCTCTCTCTCCCTCTCTCTCTCTCTCGCTCGTCAAACAGCTGGAAGCAAAGCCGGCAGAGACAAGTGGATGTGTGCTATTCCTGGTGCTATCTGCCGCTGACGGTGAAACGCTGGGCAGCTAATGGATGTTAAGTAAGGCTGCGGTCGGCCCACAGGCCTGCAAAACGCTCTGGAAAGTTCTCCGTGACGCCAACATGGGTTTCTCAGTGATCCAGTTAGTGCCCCAGTGTTGCTGTTTTCCTTCATCCCTCTGGTCTGTTGGACATTAATGGTTACATCCAGAAGATCGTTATACTTTATATTCACTGCTGAACTTATTTAAATAAGAAATGTACAGAAACACAGCAAAACGGTCTGATAGTGACTTAATTTTTCAGTGTTTTTATTGTTAAAGATAAGAAGCAAAAGGAACATTTGGGTTGGATTTTTGCACAGATTGGAGTATTCATTTTTCAACTTTTCTCTTTTTTTTTTGTCTTTCTTGGGTATTTCAGTTTCTCCATTAAGAGACAGCTTTATACACAAACTGTGGCATTGCATATTATAATAGAATGATTTTAGACTGAATAGAGCACCATGAAGCAAGCAGCTGTTTTATTCTGCAGTAATAAATTGAGGCAGAGGTCCAACAAACTGGAAATAAGAAAAAAGGCAGGGGACACCCTGGACAAGTTACCTGTCTATCACAGGACATCACGGAGAAATCTTATTAACATTTACACTAACGGTTGATTAACTTCTTATGAATGGTTTGATGCTGTGGGAGGAGAAACCTCAGTTCTAGAGAAAACATGCAAACACCACGATGAAGGGCCTGAAAACCAGATTCCTTTTGGTGTGAGACAGGAGTACAAATCAGATTACATATTTGGATATCTTATTTGCTTCTTTAGTCATTCACCATGAATTGCACAACCATTCAGACATACCATACATTCATGTAAATAAATAAACATTATGGATATCAATTATAGTCTGAATAAATTTTTAGTGTTTAACCTGATTGCTTGCTTGAGGAAAATATCGGCTGATCTATTAGTATTTAGAAGTGAAGGATGTGTGATCCACCGCAGTGTGTGAAGCTGGCCTGGGAGTGAGTGAGGGTTCAGTGGAGGAGCATCTCCGGGCTCGTCGGTCTCAGCTCCTTGAGCCGCGCTCTCGTTCAGCCTCTCCCCGGCGGTCTCCAGCCTCTCGGCTTCAGCGGCTCACAGTCAGCTTGATGAAACGGTGCACGGCTGCGCACCTGCTCCAGCCCCCGATGATGGGATGGAGTGGAGGGCCGGCACCCCGCCCCCCCCCTCGTTCTAACCCCCAGACATGGCTGTTGAACAGCAGCGCTTCAGAGGCTCCGTCGATGAGGCAGCATGTTGATTACAGCATTTAATTAGTGGTTCGTGACATGACTGTTCTGTGATGTTATTAAATCCTCCCAGAGCCAATTAGACTGATTATACATCCCTCTCCTGGTCCATTATACACGAGGCTGGCCGTGTTTGCTAATGGAGTGGTCTGGTGCTGGAGTCCTAAAACCCAGAAGGCGGGAAGCTTCATTTACCAGCTTTAGGCTCCTCGGCATGGAAAGCAATTACGAATGAGATAGAGATTTAGTGGAAATAGGTGAAATGGAGTGTGTGGACAGCTGCGATGTTGTTATAACGGAGAGGAAAACCGTAATGCAGCGTGTAGGGTAACAGTGTATTTACACTCAACCTGGTTTTGTTTCAAGGTCAATCAGGTGAATTTAGGTTTGAGGGAATCACTTAAATCAGTCTTAACATGTTGGTCCGAGACGCATTAACTCGCAGGTGTAAAAGTCTACATCTTGAAAAACATGAGGGCAGTAGTAGACGAGAGGCGAGAGATGTGGATGTCCCTAATGTGGCTTCCTGCCAGGATAGAAAAGTTTTATTAGTTTAATTTAAAACAGAATTCTGAGATTTCGCTCAGCATTTTGACAGTTTCAGTTTCTTTCTCGAGCCCCATTCAGCTTCAGTTATCTGAACTCCTCGGTTCACCCGTCGGACGCTGACGGCTCTTTCCTGAAGTCTCTTCTCTTCAGTGACGCTACTAATCATCAATCTGCTTCCAGTTTATTCTCTGCTGCTGCTTCTTTGGTTTATGCGTGGCTGTATATCACGTCGTGATTCGGTGTTTTATAGGCTGACAGTTGAAGGCAAACAATTGGATGGTTGACAAAGCGTTGATAAGTTACGGCCGTCTTCAAGGCAATTCATCAGTGACGGATGTCGGAGGCGGGCGAGGCGCCGCCAGGATGGATTCGCCGAATCCAGCGTCCAGAACAAAAATGTTTATCAACTTTCAGCCGTCAATCTGTCACACGTGTCATTAGCTCTGCACGTGTCGCGTCCGCCGTCCACCACAGTTGTCAGCGGAGTTATTTTTCATGCACAGCAACTGGTGGAGGAGCGCCGCCGTGCAGGGGCTTGTCCGTGGGCGACGAGCAGTTTGGAGGCTCCGAATTCCTGCTTGTGGTGTTTTTTCAGTTCAGACAGCTGGTCTGGACGGATGGTTGAAGACCGCTGATGTAAAATCAAACAAATCAATCAGTCTGAAAGCTGCACCGCACGCCAGCTGCTGGGAGAAGGCTCATTTTTTACTTCCCAGATTAGGCTGCTGTGATGCTCTGATTCTCAGTCAGTGGCTGGACCAGGGCCTCCGAAGCTGAGGAGGATTGTGGGAAAGACGTGCCAAGTCAGCAAGCAAGCCTCTCATTTCAGCTCATAGATTTTGTCACGTAGACCTCCTTTTAAAAAGTGCCAGTAAAAGGATTAGAGTGGCATTGAGGAAGACCTTCAGCATATTATTTAGAGCCATCGCTTTTTTCGGTTGGCAGTCCACAAAGATTACAAGATGCTTTGAAACTCAACAAAAAATGAGTTGATTTTAGTCAGTGGGGTGAAAGTGGATGCAACTGCAACCTGGGTGACAATATGTGTTGCAAGAAGTGCTTAAAAAAATGAAGCTGTCAATAAATTTATTTATTTATTTAACATTTATTTATAGAGGAGTATATGATTAATCTTCTAAAAAAATGCAAGGTGTTTTCACAATACTAGATATTGTCAAAAAAAAAACCTTGTTATTGTCCATCTGTGCAGAAGAAAATTACTATGGTCATGGTTCACACATGCTGGCAAAACTAGCTGCATAATGAGATTCCCCAAAATGGCAAATAAAACAATGGAACAGTCCTGGAAAAAAGAAAGAAGTGACACATAAAAATAAACAGGGGGACATCAAGTGGAAGCGTATCAAAGCAATTACCAACCAAATAAATCCCCAAATAGCAAAATCTATGTGGTGTAGCTTTGTCTACACAGACACAGACTTTGTGGATTGTGAGAATAAATAGGAGATATCATTCTCGAACTTAACATGTAAGCTTAGATTCGAAGAGTCAAAGACAAACCAAACACAATAAAAGCCAAAGGCATCACATCAAAGTCATTAAGTGTCACCAACTTGTACTAATCTTTAAATCTGTGAGCTCGCCAGGTTTGACAGTTTTAATTCGACTGCATAGTGAAGTCAGCTTATTTTTGGGATACAAATTAAAATCCAACATATTGCGTTGAGATCATCATCCAAGCAGTCTAGAATCATTTTCTGCCTCCCCAGTTGAACGCTACACCTCTTTCTTTCTTTCTTTTTGTGTGTGTGTGTGTGTGTGTGACCCCGCTCTGTGTGGACGTGTGATTTTACAGCACCTATGTGAGCTTTCCTCGCTCACGGTTTCGTGATTAGATGGAAACTCGCAGCAGGGGAAGCAGAGGATAAAGAGAAGGCAGAGATGAGTTGCCTGTCCTGGATTTGTATGCAGCGCAGGGCGGATCGGGAGCTTACCTGAGCCAGCCAACACTCACAAGAAGGTTTTTCATCAGCTCGCATTGTCAGCCAGAACACTTAAGACGATTGCTTCCCCGGTGACCTGAAATGCGTGGGAGGTTGAGATGAAAGGATGTACAGAGGGAGAGGAAAAGGGTGGAGAGACGGCGAAAAGGACAAGAGCGGGGAAAAGAAGACGGGGACGAGGAAGCGGAAATGAGATGTGGGAAGTCGGATCATGATTACTTCACAGCTGCGGCGTGTTTTTTTGTCCTCATATTGATTGTCGCCAGATCAAAACAATACGAAGGCCTCGGCTTTGAGGATTCCTCTCAATACCCCATAAGACGCTGGATCTGGTTTCAACCCGCGTTTAAACTTTGGAGAAGAGCAAAAGTTGAGGAGGATTTCCATTTTCAGGCGTGTACCTGAGCTGATCCGCGCCTGGCGTTACCAACATGGGATCAGCCCGCCTGCTCAGCGGAGGCTCTCTCATTTCGGGGATGAAAGGTGGATGCACTTCATTAACCTCGGCGCTGCTTACAAAACACGCACGCACAAGCGCACACGTACCGCGGGAGCAGAAAAGAGACGGGCTACACTGAGGGCGGAAGTAACTAAAGCACATGCCAGGCGGATGAAGATGGATGGCAACCTTTTCACTGGCTGCTTTATCTCGGCCCACACAAGACAAAAACAGCAGCTTTGTCCGCGTCCCATTCAGTTCCCCTACTGGAGAATGGAGAGACAATGTCTCCGCACTAAAGAGCCTGACTTTTATGGATATTAATGACATGTCAGGCGGGCTTCAGGAGAAGGTGCGGTCCGCTCAAAGAAAGTATGAACAATAACGGCTGTTAAGCTTCTGTCCAATACAGAAACCTCAATAGTTTACGTACATTGGTGCTCATACATGTTTTTTTGGCTGGACGGAAATGTTTGATTCAGCTGTTTTCATTTTTTCCCTCTGATGAGAAGAAAGATGCTCCAAGTATTTGAAAACAAGGCCAGAGTCATACAGTATTGATTCACTCTGGAAAAGAAGCAAACGGAAACTGGCAGACGTTTACCAGTGTTTTTACATGAATCAGGTTTTGGCACTTTAAAGAGAGGAGTTTCATTTTGAGGGAGAAAGACTGAAGAATAACTCCATCAAACTCCAAACTGTGACCTTTAACCCCAGCCTGACATTGCTGTGTTTATTTATTTGTTAGTGGAGCTTTTTTTGCCGTAGTTGTTTGCATGAATTCTCCAGGATCGCTGTGGATTTGTTGTCAGTCGCTTCATGAACGTCTCGGTGGGGATTGGAGCTTCACACCTGCTGCCCTTCAGCTTTCCTGTGCTAAGTAGATTAAGAGCCCATTCCAGATAATAACTTTCAGTTATTTTCATGTTTGAGAGTTGCTGGGGGGGGGGTGGGGGTGGGGGGGTGGGGAGGCTGAAATTGATGCTCTCATGAGCTTCAGTCATACATGGAGGAAGACTCCCTGCAGCTTTCAGCCGATACCCGTCCAGCTCGCTTCAGGAGGGAACCTGACTGGACCGTCAGTGGACATTTGTTTTTTTTAAAACAGCGGGCTGTTGTTCATGAAACGCGGCACTGATCCCTCAGCCCTCGCTGCTTGTGTGAACACATGAATGAGATTAGAACATCCCCTCATCTGCCGAGTGCCCGAGCGCGTCGGCACGACGAGCTCCTCTGTTCCCGACCTCTGCTCGTCCTCTGCTGCTGCCTCATCACTCCAGCCTGCATTCATCATCGGCGCTCAGCTCTCAAGATGGAATCAAACTTTCTTTCACCTGTGTGTGTGTGTGTGTGTGTGTGTGTGTGTGTGTGTGGGTGGGTGTGTGATTCCAGCCACACGTCTTGTGTTCATGTGTTGAGTTTCCCAAGTCTCCCTGTCCTCCTCTCGTCTTTTCCTCACCTTCATGCTTGTTCTAATTCCAGAAATCTCTTCCTCCTGCTTGTTAATTGGCCGAATTAAAAGCCTTTTCCTTTATCGGCGCAGGCCTGTGGCTCCGTTAATGGATCAGCATGTTATGCTAACAGCGAGGTGCTTCGGGAATGATCTCTCAGGATGGAGGATGGGGCAGTATTTAGCTAAAGTGGGTTCAGGACCGAGGGCTGGCTGACGTCAGTGGAGAGCAGGACTCGATTCAGAGCTTTATGGACCCCCCACACCCTGCCCCCACCCCCCCGACTCCTCATCTCCATGCGCCTTTCTGACTTTGACCGCGCTGACATTAACTGCTCGGCTGAATTACCCGGCGAGCAGCGTGAGATGAGCCGCCTGTGCCAAGCTGCTACTAAATAGTGGACTCATGCTCGCGATCCGCTTGATGAATGCGTCTGGGACAAAACCTTCATCGCTCAGCTGTCAGCGGAGACCTGACAAGTGTAATATGAGACGGCACTTTCTGGAGCCAGCTAGTGTCCTCTTTAAAAGCCAGAGCACACTTTTCCGCTTTGATAGATGTGTGGATCGTCTATTTTGTCTTTTCAACAGCTCTCCAGAACTGTCCTGGTGCCAAGATATTTCCATGCAGTGTAAATGTCTGATGGATTTTACTGGTTTAGTGCTTTTTTACTGTTTCACTCGTCATTTCATTTACTGAACTGCATTCACACACACGCCCGTAGCGATGGCAGTGGTGGCTGCCGTGCATGCAAGGTGCACACAGACAATTAGGGGAAACTGGAGTGTCCTCCTCAAGGACACTGTGACACATGAGCAAGGCATGATGGGATATTAAACTATCAAAAAATGAATTACTCTCCCTGCTGATTAGTGGCTCGTTTGCACATTATTGTACATTTACACACACGGAACTTGTTGCAACTAAATTCTGCATTTGAAGGAAGTTTCGAAAAGAAAAGTAGTAGAAATGTTCAAAATGATCCACAGAAAACTTTTACAACTGATTTTTCCTTAGAACTAGTCAGTAAAATGTGAAGGATAGTTTCTTAATATAACTTTTAAGGGAACATAAATTATAATGCTTGTAAAAACAAGAATGGCTGAACCTGCTGTCTTCTTGTCACGATGCCCAAATCCTTCAGTCGTCATCGTCTGAGCTCCCACTTCCTTCAGCCATCAGCGTCACTGAATGTGTTTTTGTACCAATTGCTTTCTTGGGAAACCATGATACTTTATGGTTTTAGTTCCCTCTCTTATCTAAAGAGTACTAAAAAAAAAAACAGCACTGTATTTTTTCTGTTTTCAGTTGCTTATTCATCATTATAAAAAAAAGGGTCAGCTTATTCAAATAGAATCTACAGGATTACAAAGCGTTCCAGCCTCCATGTCAGCTTTGGTCACTTGTGAAATCATCTGATTTTGCAGATGCCGTATGCTCTCATCTGAATTAGTCATCACTGCAAAGTTCACAGGAAGAGCAACTCTGACGAATTGCAAACTTCCTGATATCGGCTGCTGCATCTCAAATCCACACGGCACAAATGGATTTGTTTTGAAGTGAAGCCAGAGCTTCTAAACTAATCTAATCCTCAATGTTGTGTCGATGTTGCCTAACACTGAGCCTTATTAATGTGTTTATTCTTGTAATAGACAGCTAAACGTCGATGGCCTCATGAATTTATCAAAGCTGTGTCACACGTTATATTTTTTTCAAATCAGAATTAGTGGAAACATGTCGATACCAATCACAGGAATTATGGTCAGCCTATTTCTGAAAACCTCAGGCCCTTTACTGTACTTCAGCTTTTATTAGAGCCAAACTCATAATTCAGCTCTCCTTTTTATTTAGATTTTTATGTATTTGCGACAGCTGTAATTTAGTGGTAGCCTGTAATAACGACCTGCCGACCGAGGCCAGGACTCACTGATGGCTTTTTCACATTTAGCTTTTGTCAAGATTTCAGACTCGGCCGCAGCTTTCTGTGCAGAAACGGGCACATGCACCTCGGAGCTGTGCAGATTGGGAGTTTGAAGAGCGACTGCCATCTCTGGCTGCAGCTGGAATGTCGGGAACGTGGGGGCTGTCAGCCGGACCCCCCCCCCCCCCCCACCCCACCATAGTGTCATCAGGTGCTGGATGTGACGGGAACACGGGGGAGGAGTGTTAACATGGAGCTGCCTTCACCTCCAGCTGGATCTGGAGAGAGAAATGTCGGCCCGGGAGTGAGCGCCTTCAGGATAACAGTTCCTCCCTAACGAGGAGCCGGTTTCACACCGTCCCTGTGAGAAAGGACCAGTCTCAGGGGAGTCTGGGGAGTAAAACGCTTTCATTCATAGGATTCTCTTCAAAGCTCCACCTGCACTGGTAGACGTGCGTCCAGACCGTGAAGAAAGGTCGTTTCATCTGACACCGAAAGGGACAATGGAGACTTTACTAAAGAAAAACTGTCAAAATCCTCACTGTGGGTTTATTCTGACTGCAGCTGTGGCTTTTTTCAGTCTATATCATGTCGGCTTCGGGGGCTTTTAATCTCTTCCCTCGCGCTAAACTAATCAACCCCGGTGCACAGAGGAGCTGCAAATTTGCGCAGCGTGAAATTATGCTATTGTGGAAAAAAAATCCTGCCTGACTGAGAGGAAACCTTTTTTGCATTTCTGCTTTTTTTTTTTTTTCCTCATGTCATCACAGCAGAGTGTATGCAAATGAGTCATTACTTGATTTAAGTGGCCCCTGGGCTCACAGATTAGCTAAACCCAACCAAGTCTTTAAGTAAACACTCACACACACCCGATCGGGCCTCGCCCCCACAGCTTCATCCCACAAATAAATAAAAGGAAACAGCGACGGGCTCAAAGCGTGAGGGATAGGCAGAAACGCCAACTCTCAATTGGAGTGACCTCCTCAACTCGAGCCTCACTTCCTGTCAGCTGAGGCAAATCTGCCGCAGTGAAAATAAGCAGTGCGAGGCCGGCTTCTCCTTTTTCCTCTCCACCAGCAGTTATTTGGCAAAGTCCGCCACCGCCACGTAAATTGGGGCGACGTGAAGGATGCGTTGCACGAGGTAAACAAGTACCAAAGGCATCCTTCCCTCCTCTCTCTCTCTCTCTCTTCCTCCCTCGGCCCTCCGGCCCATTTTTCAGCCTCTTATTTATTCAAGTGTTGGAGAAAAGGAGGGGACGGTGAAAGGGTTGTATACACCTCACAGCTGGAAACTGATAGGACTTTTTACAACCCGCAGTGTCCTGTGTGTGAGAAAATGCCGTCGCCGGTCCTCGACTCTTAGAAATCTCCCCCTTTCCAGAGTTCTGGGGTTTGTTTGTGTCTGACCGAAAGGCTCTCCAGTCCAGACTCACACATGTCGTCTGAAACGCCAATACTTGGTTTTTTTTGGCCGATCTTGAAGAGTTTTGATTTCACGTGCACCTGACGATGCCTGTGAGGATCTCATTTAGCTTCGTCTTGAAATGAGAATTTTCACACTACATCTTTATTTGTAGGTGCTTTGCTTGGTAGGTAGCGTTCAGGGATTTTCACTTCAGCTTTTCAGAAAGAATAAAGTGAATGTTAACTCAGCTGAGGGAGTGTGACTGCTCTGACTCACAGAAACCACCCTGTGACTTTTAAAAAGTATGAACTCACACTCCAAACTGACACAGTTGAGCAAATATATGTCCTTTATTCTCACTTTAAATTTGAGAACCAGAAGCAGAAATGGAAGAAAAACATATCCTGGACAGTCTGGAGGCAGAATTCTTAAAAAAAAAAAAAAAAAGAAGTGCAGTGTTTCTCTCAGTTCATTAAGAAAGAGAAAAGTCCTTTCAGACTGGCGAACCGCCATACGCTTAGTAATTGATTGAAATAGAAATCCTGGTTTTTCTCAGTCCCAACATTCATTTTGCTGCAAGAACGTCCTTGACATTTAAAAAGCTTTAAAATGTAACTTGGTTTCTGCTTTCAGATCAGGTCGTTTGTAGTTTTGCAACCAGAAGACAAACTGTGCGAGTTCTGGAGGACTGTCAGCGTGTGAAAGATTGACTTCCCACTTTTTGACAAATACGGAGGTTCCCCCCTTAAAGCTGATGCGAAAACACAGGGAGGTATTTGAAAGTGTACAATGGGGCTGGGGAGGAGGACGAGGGGGACGACACATTTTTCTTCCTGTCCGTAAAATCCTTCCTTTTTTTTAAGGCGGGGAGGGGGGCTGTTTAGAGCGGACAGTATTCTTTGTGAGGAGAGAGGTTCACTCTTCGCTCTGTAGCTGACGGGATAATAAAGAACGCCTCATCCTTTTCCTTTTTGAAACCCTCGTGTGTCTGAGATGCAGACGATGATGTGTCTGCACGTCCACATGTTTATCCGCCCTTTAAAGACTCAGTGTTTGAAACTTTAGGTCTGGTGAAAACACTGGAGAGAGTCGGGTGAAGTGTCATTGACATGCTGGGTCTGTTCATTCCGTATTGTGTGTGTGTGTGTGTGTGCGTGTGCGTGTACGTGTGCGTGTGTGTGTCTGTGTATGGGTGGGTGGCAGCATGGCAAAAGCTATTGAGGAGTCCAGTGGGTCCATCTGCCACATTTGAGGCCCTCCACATACACACTCACACACACACACACACACACACACACTCTCACTGCTCTCACCAACCCAGCTGTATTGAAGGACCAGACAAAATCCCACAATCTGCGATCCTTTCGGCAGACATTCATCCATTCATGTTCGGTGTATTTGAGTCCACATGGTGTCGTGTTGTTAGGATGGAACACATCGATGCCCAGACGTCCCCGTCTCCCGCATCCCAGCTTTCTCCGGTTCCTCCCCAAACTGCTTCCAGTCCACCTTGACATCTGTTTCCCTAGATTTTCAAGGATCCGTCAAAAATACCTTGTCCACCTCTAACAGGCGGTAACCGGTGACATTCTAGTCAGACAACCAGAGCACCTCAGGCAGGTCCTAAAGTGGGGTCCACCACCCTGCAGGGAAAACTGGTTTAAGCCAGTTGTGTTTCCAATATTATTTTTAGGCAAGTCAGCTGTTGTTTATCCATGACCCATGAATACTTAATGCAACTTAATATAACTTAAAGTAACATAACAAAGTACGTTTTGCCAGACAAAGTGTGTGATCATGTGTTTCGTGCTGACTGTTCAGTTCTGAATGACGGATAAAACAATGAGAAACTCCAGGAATAGTTAAAAGTCTTTGGGTGTTGTTCTGCTGCAGTGTTAGTGTGAGTTGTTGACTCTCAGTGTTCTTTGAAGTGTGGTTTTGTTTCTCTAGTGAGCGGCCACGTCCCTCCGTCCGCCTTCCCTCGGTCTCCCTGACATGAATCACAGAGTCGACCAACACACTCGGAGCTAAATGAACTCCCCCTCTCGCTCAGCCTAATCACATTAGCCTAAGTGATATGGGAACGCCGGGCCAGACACACACTCCCTCCTTCTCTCTCTGTCTTTCAACCCAAATAAATAGCCACTCCTCCAGAGCTTTAAGTTGTCTTAAGCTCCATCTTTGGATAATAGACCGTTTGCTCCCTCAAAGACCCCAGTGTAGAATAATGAGGATCAAGACGAGAGCAGAGAAAGCAGGATGAGAGAAATGCAGTCGGCTGGAACAGAGGAGGAGAGCTGACACCGGGCTAATACCCGCCCCGGGACAAAACCCATCACAACACCTGTTTGGTCCGGGTGTGAAAGTTATTGTGCAGGACTGCTGTGTGTGGTTCGTTGTTACTGGTGTCGCCTTTGAATAAGCCTGAATGAAAAGCCCTCGTACTTGATGGAAGTGTGGCTGTTTGGATCACCTGAAAAAGACAGAATGAACAACATCTTCTCCCACAAACGGTGATTTATTAATGCTGCAGTGGCACATAATATCTTCAACAGATCAAGCTGCTTCTGCTACTTCCTGGTAACTGTCAGCCTGTCGCATCTGATTTTACTGATGAAGCAAAAAGTTGTTTCACAAGACGGTCAGCCACTGTTTACACCACACCGAGTCACGGCTGTCATCATGGTCAACATCTATAAACTGTTTTTAATGGTCCCAGTGTGATTGATTCGTTGAAACAGGGTTTTATTACATCTCATAACTCCACTGTTTGCCTTCATGATGACACCTAAATGTTGGAGCAGCGGATCTCTTCCAAGTTTCTGCCATCCCAGAACGAATGTTGCGATTAGTCAACAGTTCCTGTAAGAGAGCACAGTTTGATCCGATGCGCCGATACGCTTGCCTGGACGCAGACGGGGTGTCTCCACGTGTGCCTGGTTAATAATCGATGGGGGGGACCGTGTGGTTTCTCTGCTATCCCCCCCAGTAAGCAGCTCCCCGGAGCTCGGCCCATCTCTTATGGATGAGCCTCTCATGTGTCCTGTCAACACCGCTTCCCCTCAATCTGCATCAGCTGGGCAAACAGCAGAGTGACAAGCCCCGTGTGTGTGTGTGCGTGTGTGTGCGTGCGTGCGTGCATGCGTGCGTGCGTGTGTGAGAGAGAGAGAGATGGTGGAGATGAGTAAGACTCTGGTGGTGGAGGTCTGTGGGGAGCCGGTTCTCGGCCCTTTGGGGTCATTGAATGCAACCTGTGTCTGTTTGTGTAACTTTTATTGGATTTTCATCCTGGTTTGTTTGCCCTCGCATCCGCAGGATTATAAATCTACATGATGGTTTTACACTTGGAAATTTACAAAGATTTATTCCCCAGTATTTTCCCAGTATTGTATTCCTCCCATCATCATCATTATCATCATCGTCATCTTCATCCTCCGTCTACCAGCTTCTCCACCTCTCTCTGTTTCAGTCCTGCTTTCCTATTCCTGTATCAGTTCTTAATATTTCACTAACTTCTCTTTTTCTTCTTTCTTCCTCGCTTTGCCTGCTGAAGCTCACAAGTATATAGTTGCAGGTAAGTCCTTCCATTCCCTGCTCGCCGTTGTTGCTTCTTCCCCTCGTGTTCTGTAAAAATCAGGACTGCTGTGAATCCTTCCCCTTGGTTTATTAAAACTTCATCTAATTGGACTAAGTTTTATCTTTTTGAAGTTGTAATTGTTGTGACAGTCTTGATTCAGTTTGCTGAGGATGTGAGGACGCTGTGCACGTGTAACACGAACTAGTGTGTGTGTGTGTGTGTGTGTGTGTGTGTGTGTGTGTGTGTGTGTGAGATTTTCTGTTCCGAGCCGGTTACCTGCACTGTCTGACCTGATTAAGAGCGTCAGTCCTTCATTCACATGCAGACCGGATGTATGTCATGAGGTGTGTGAAGCAGCTGCAGGCGCACATCGCCGCTGCTGCGCACAGTCGCCTGGCAGAATACAAACCGTGCCACTAAATGTGTATCGTGTTCTGAAACCGTCTTTCATTTATTGTGCACTTATTATCATAATCATAATAAAGCTGTAACAGAGAACTTTACATGGAAATGAACGACTCGCATTCAGCACAGAGAAACGCACGGGAAGCCTTTCAAAGACAAATAACTGCCTCATTTCTATTATTTTCGTTATTATTACCGTTGACTGTAACAGTTAGATCCATCAACATGATTGGCTTCTGTGTGAATGTCTCTCCTCCGTCTGCTCGTCTCCACAGCCGTTGTTCAGAGTTGCTGTAAATCACACCACGGCCATGTTGGTGTAAATTAGGGGTTAACTGGGGGTTAACCACTTAGCATCCTTTACTAATTACTAACAGTGCAATCGCCATTATGGCACCACTATATCACCAATTCCACAGCCTGACTGCGTAATGCGTTGCCCACTTTACATGTGTCGCTGGAAAAAGACTTCCACACTGCAGGTTCAGCATCCATGAACCGTATTGGACCGAGATCCAGTCCTGGTGTCGGTATTGATCCAAGCCAAACCCAAACACCTTGTTAAGCTGTCAATACGTGATCAATTCTGCAGGTTAAGTTGTAAAAAACATAATAGTAATTATTTACAAACCCAAATTCAACATTTTAAATTGTTATCGGCCTCCTGCATTAACTTCACTTACCTGTGGATTTCAGATGATTATTGGCTCGTCGTTTTAGCCGTGACCGTCGGAAAATTAGACCTGAAGCCGAAAAATTCCAAACTTTAATTACGGCGCATCTGTGCGGCATGTGACCCGTGTGTGTGTGTGTGTGTGTGTGTGTGTGTGTCAGCCCTCCAGTCAGGCTTTAGACTTTCTCAGGCCTGTGTGGCAAGGACACGGGGTGGAGGTGAGGTTGAAGGTCAAGCTTGGCGCGGTTACCAATGCTCCGGCGCCTGCTCCGGGCCGTGACCTGCTTAGCAGAGGCTTCCTGGAGGAGCTCATTAGTGGCGAAACCTCGGAGAGCTGCTGCAAACAAGCACCTGCAGGAGGAGACAGAGCAACGACCGAAACTTTCATTTCCCTCACACAACGGTTTTAGAAATGATTCGATTCCACTTTTTTTTTCTAACTTTTGCCTTTTTCAGTTTGATTAAGCTCCTCTTCTGTTCTTGCTCCTCTTAAGGTAACAAGCTGGAACTCTTTCAGCTATAAAGGTTTCATATTTGGAATCTTTTCTGGTATGAAGTGTATCTTTTCTGTACACTGTGCTTATAATCTCCAGTCTGCTGTATTGTTATGGCTCACAGTAGATTTGAAGCCATTTAGAATCTCAGGAAAACTTGGAAGCTTCATGTTTAATATTAACGTGCATGACTGCTTTTTCTTTTGTAAAGCTTTTGTGGTCAAAGGTTCAAGGTCGACGTCACCATTACTTTTTTCTCAGGTGTTCCTAAAATTCACCTCAAATCAAGAGGGAGCCAGTGGAATCTCGATGGTCAAAGGTTAAAGACCCTGATTCTCCTCCTCATTTAGGGATGGACAGATATTGTCATTGAAGACAGTTTCACTGGTTTGCCAGCAGCGTCGTTTGGCCTCATTCAGCTGATTCTCCCAGATCCATCGACTCTGCAGCTGTTTTCTCAGCTCAGCAGTTCAGACTCCACCTCTTCAGATCTCCATGTTTTTTGAAGTCGTATTCCACCGTCCATGTCTGGTGCCTGTGTGACTGTCTGTGCGATGGTCTGCCAACTGAACTCTGGACAGGTATGGAAAGAGGCTGTGCGATCCTGACCTGGATAAAACCGCCATATATAATAGATGAGTCCAGTGGAAGGCTGTAATGCCCATGAGACGCCCCATTCTCATCTCAGCGTCTCACATCTTTCTCCGTGAGTGCTTCTACCTTTGTACTTTCAATTTGTCTCTGATGTTTCTTTCATCCGTCCTGTGAGTTCCCGTCTTTTCAATAATTTCTTTTTGTCAAATATCAAGAAAGGGAACCTAATATTTAATGTTTTGTGGTAGCTGAATACAAAGTCAGGACATCTTTCCTGGTTGCTCCGTTTTCTTGACAAGCAAATCCTGCTCTGTGCTGCATGGGTTTGATCACAAAGCCCAGCCCATTATCTCCACACCAGCATTTCCCTCTAACACGTCTTTTGAGGAAGAAGAAGAAGAAGAAGAAGAAGAAAGAAAAACAGGTATTTTTGGCCTTTTCAAAAGCAACACACCGTTAACAATGGATGCTGGTGGATTGCACATCTTTTGTGGGCTTTCGCCATGAATCAAGCCGATACCAATTTCCTTCCCCGTCCAAAGACAGACCCGTTGTTCCTCTCGTCCGCTCCACTGATCCCTTTCTGTCCGAGCCAGAACTCCATTATCAGCCCTTTAATGTGACTTTCAGATGCAGGAGGACGCAATTATGTGCCGTCTGCCTGGGAGGCCAGCGGTGAGCAGTAATCAGGCCTGCAGGTCTCGGGCCTGCGGTTTGTGCTCGTCCGGCACGTCGCTCCCATTAGTTGGTGTCGCTCATTTAAAAATGATGAGCAGCAGGATCAATTGTGTCCAGGTGGATAAGTGGAATCCAGATTCCTTCACTTCTTTGCATCCTGTCCGTGTCCGAGCAGAAACCCACTGGAGTGAGGAAACACCGTCCGAGCTGACAGCTGACCATCGGTGAAACGTGCATGTGAGGACGGGCGCCTTATTTTTACCGTGTTCTAACTGATCCCTGGAGGTCTTCCAGCCCTCTGCCTCTCAGACGGAGACATTTTCACTTCAACTTGAGGGGTTTGAGAGTAACCGATCACTGTGCTGTGAGAGTTTCACTTGCGTGGAGTGAGTAGATTGATGCTGAGGCTTCCAGCAGTGACCTTGATGGAGACACAGCACGGTTTATTTTTATATTTTATGTCTTGTATGGCTGCTCTTTTAATGGTTATGTCTCGATATTTGAAATGAGACTCGACACGCATGCTCCATTTGAAGAGAAGTACCGGCTGAGTTTGAGTTGAGCCAGATTTCTCAGTAGCAGCTCATGTTTTGTCAACTCAGGATCGTCCATTTTCGGCCAGACGTGCAGCAGCCCAGTAAGTTATCACGCACTATCTCGCCTTGTCACATCACTCTCACTCCTTCTCCTGTTTGGCTTCCTCTCCGTCTCTTTCCTTGAGGTCAGATGGAGGCCCCCCCGGCCCCCCGGCCCCCCTCCAGGAGCCCAGCATCCTCATCTATCAGTCAGATAACCCTCCCTGCTGTCAGGGCCATCCTGACCCTCTGTATCGGCTCTTCCTCAGATAAGAAGCTAATGGGCTGACATGCTCACGAAATTAGCCAGAACATCACATCAGGATAGAGTTTTTTTTCCCTTTTTCACTTTTGGCAGACTACAATGTTGTTTTGAACAGTTTTAGTTAATTTATTTAACCACATCACACCACGTTGTCCAAGTCGTACTGTATCGGATCGTCCTTTATGGGATTGGATTATTCCATTTTTATATTTTATCATATTGTAGATTTTTTTGTTTTTTTTTTTTTGACAATTTTCTTTTGCATTCTGTTGCATCATTTCACATCATATTAAAGCTTCATGCATTCAGTAAAAATCAGGGAACAACATTCCTGTAAAAGTTTTCATCCTCGTTTGCATCCTTGACAACGTTTATCAGGAAACTTTCATGTTTACTTGATCTGTGATTAGTTGGAGTTCTTCAACATTCCCAAACTTGAATTTCACAACAAACACAAATGACTCCCAAAAAGTAAAAAAAAAAAAAAAAAAAAAAGCAAAGCGAAGGCAGTGGATAGCCTGACACCACTGCATTGGTGTCATCCTTTAAATTCTTCACCTGATGAGCTGGAAGTGGTGTGTTCAAACACGCCTGATTGTAATGGATGGCCATAACCTCCTCAGACGTTTCTCCACTGTTATCCTTGTCTGATGGGATTTATTTTTGCCAGTAAATGTCCTGGTGATCTGGCGCGTGTGCTGTATGCGCTTCAAGGTGTCCGAGCCTCCGAGGTTTACGTGTCAGCTCTTGCTCGCTGGTATGCACCAGCATTTGTTCCCAAAAAGCCTGAGTGACTGTTTATTTCCGAGTGTTTATTTCCCGCTCCGTCTGAGTGCCTCTTTTCCAAAAGTAAGTGAGCTGTCTGCAGAGAGCAAACACTCCGAGCAGCAGATGCTGGCTGACAACTTCCGTCCTCCCGGCGCTTCAACAGCAACCGTCAGTAACACAGAAATCATTCTCAAGTGCGACACGAGAGAATATTTAGCGATTAAATGACTGTGGAAGCAGTGGACCGTGTAACTTCATGTGGTTTTGGGATCTCGTGGTTTTCTTTCTCAGACAATGTCAAGACTGCTGCTTGAAGTAAATCCCTTCGTTATCAAAGATAAGTAACGTTTCATGGTTGCACAATGAAAACGTTGAGCAGATTTAGTCATCAGCTGGATGGTGGGCGTCTCTGTCGATAAGTCTTTGCAGGTGTGTGTTTCCCCACTGATTTACTGAGACCCGCTTGTCAGAATACGGCTGCCTGGAGGGTTGTGTGTTTATTGAGCTGCACACTTTGTTTGGCAGCTCAGCTCTTCTCTCCGGGTCACAGGGTCACGTTCCTGTATTTTCTCACACACTCCTGGCTGTGATTGAACTTTTTTTTTAATGAATAAAAGTCAGAAGCAATGCAAGTCTTTCTTTACTCTCCTATCCTACCTTAATCCCCTCCCATTGTCTCCTCCTCTGTCCTGTTTTCTGTCTCCTCCTCTTCCTGCGATGATTCCTGACCCCACGTGCAAACTCTTATCTTCAAGGCTTTATTGAACTCTGCGTCACGGGGATTTCTGCGCCGTGTGTTTGTTTTTGACCCGCTGTAGATAACATAATCAGCAGCGTTGGATCGAGGGCTGCGCCTTCAAAGCAGCATTCAGGCAAGCCGATCAGACACCTTTTAGATTCTGGCTCGTGTGATTCAACATTTCTGTGTGTGTGAGTTTTCTACCCTGTAAACATAAGATAAACAACCTTCCAAAAAACCTTTTTTTCGGAGAATGAATAGGACTGTATTGACATGCCTAATTGATTTCATCAGTGCTGAGTGTTTATATGTAGGTGATTATGCAATAAAAGTTGTCCCCAAATACACAGTGTTTCAGGAAAAATATTGGAAATTAACTTAAAATGTCATGAGCTCAGTTTATAGCACATGCTTGGTGTTTCTCTCAGTGTTTATTTACTCCACCAGTCTGCTGATGCTGGACATGATGTGCAGTCCTCTAACGTGATTAAAATGCTTACCTGCACAGGTTTTCACTCTCCTCCTTGTGGCCTGCGGTCAGGCAGCAGAAGGAGTCTTTGCATATGCTGCCATCTAATGGCTGCAAACTGCACTTCCTGAAAACTCTCAAACGTGTTCAGCTCCAGTCTGGAGCAGCAGCGGGCCGATCAGTGGATGTGACTGACGTCTGCACTTTAACAGTTAGTCAGTCAAATTCAAGGCTGCATGTGAATTGTGAAGCAAACAAACAAACAAACTAACAAACATGAGTATCTCTGCTAAAATCTGTTGATTAAGGTTTAACTTAAAGAAGTCTGAATGGAAGGAGGAGGCTGTACCTGTGATCAGCAGAGTTCACATGCAACTTATTTTTGGATTTCTGGGTCAACAACTTTCATCCATCCATCCATCCATCCATCCATCCATCCATCCACATCATTTTCAGTTCTTGGTGTTTCATTCATTTCTTTCCAAAACTCCCAGATAAAGCATTCACGAGGCAGTGTGAGACTGATAGAAATGGGAGAATATTTCACTTGGTAATAAGTGGCGTCTCTCGCTGTGCTGTGGTTCGGAGCGCTGACCTCGGAGTTTCACCACATCCTGCTCGGTCTTGTCTTCCTTTTGCCTTCCACACACTGGATCCTGCTGTTAGGAATCTGGATGAGGTTTTTTTCTGCCAGACTCCAATTGCCTGTTATCTAGAGGTGCAGGAAGGACTTTGAACACTGTATTCCTTGAATTAGACCAGGGGTGTCAAACATAAGACCCGTGGGCCAACGGTGTCCTGCAGGACGCTCCGATCTGCTCCATCCAACCACCAGCAGATTGTAAAAAATTCATAGAAAACATGGATTTTTTTGTAAGAAATTTCTTAGGAGTAGCAGATACACCACAGTACTGAGACCCGAGCTGGCATCAGCCTCAAATTCATGAGTTTGTAAAAATGTGCATAATGCAACAGCTATAGGAGAAGTTTTTTTGGGCATTTTGTTGCAGAACGTTTCATTAAAATTGGCTTTAGGTTAAGATTGTAGTTGTTTAAGGTTGTAATTGTTTTTGCAAAAATATATCATCACATAAAGTCTGCATCACAACAAAAGGAAAACTTTGAAGTTTAGATTTAAAGGTTATGATTTCAGTGTTTCACTGGTATTTGACGGGATGTGGCCCCTGAACTGGAATGTGTTGGATACCTGGATGCTTCCTGAATGTCTGTCAGTTCTCTCACGCTGCAAGGACAAGGACGTACACTAGGGGGCGCAAATGCTCCAACGGTGACTTGAGGGGGGCGTCTGCCCCAGCTGATCCTCGCCTCATCCCAACAGGTCTGGAAAGTCCAGAACCCGAGCCCAGCCCCGGAGCTGTTTTCCTCCTTCCTGCTCTCTGGGGTCGCGCTCATCAGCGCCTCACACACTAACAGCCACAGCATTGTCATTCAAATTCAGACTTTTTCACATGAATAACATCCGCAGCTCCGGCAAAATGTGCTGTCACAGAGGTATTCCAGTTTAATGATGTTTTTCTTCTTCTTCTTTTTCTTTTTTTTTAATGGTTGCATCTGCTCTTCAGGAAGGGAGGAAAAAAATGAAAACATAGCTAAGAGTGACAGGAATGACGAACGAGGGAATGATGGGGGGGGCAAGGCCGGGAGGAGGAGTTGAACCAGAAATATTGTGAGCACATTATCTACACCCTGATCATTAAAGAGGAAGAGAAACCAGGAGGGAAACTCTGAGAGCAGGGCGGCGGTTCACGCACATTCATATTTAATTTATCGCCGGGGCTGCTTGTTGCCATCCAGGACCGTGAGGACGGTGTGTAGTCTGCTCGCCGATCGTGACGAGCTGCCGGGGTTATTGTGTTGCCGAGGGGTAGAGCCTCAGTCGTAACCCAGTAGGTCACGGGGGGTTAGAATATCTGGGTTATGGTAATACAGTCTCTTTCACCCATGATCGCACTTACTGTATATGCAGGCAGGCTGCAGTGGAGGGATAAGGCCGTGTGTGTGTGTGTGTGTGTGTGTGTGTGTGTGTGTGTGTGTGTGTGTGTGTGTGTGTGCGCGCACACCCACGTGCCCAGAGGGGCGTGCTAAGTAGGTAAATGCAGTTTGTCAAAGAGGAGGAGGGGGTCCCATCTGCTGTGTGTGTAGCCCCCCCCCCCCCCCACACCCCTAAACCCCACCCTGTCCATCTCCAGATTAACAGGCTTGTGCTGACCCAGAATTCTCCTCCCACCCCCACCACCATCCCCACCACCACCCTGACCACCAGCATCACCTCAATTTCCACCTTGGAGCAGACAGCCGGCCTCCTGGGGGGCCGCCGGGGTGAGGGCTCCATTAGTCTGGGGGTGTCGCATCCTGGGACGCAGCTAAAAGCGACGGTGTCATCTGCGGATTTGGACAGAGGGGCTTAAAGTGTTACTGGGGGGCTTGTGATTGCTCTTATCCCACTTGGGGTAAAATGTGTTGTGCATGATTCTCACATGTCCCTCATGTCCGAGGGTTCAGATTCAGTCAGTTTGATTTGGTGAATCTGATTGACTGCAGCTGCTGCTGGGTGACTGAGATGTTGGTATCAACTGTCCGACTGCACAAGTAATGGCTTTATTTTGGCTTTTTGGATTACCACACACATGGATGAGTGATAGACGAGAGGTTTGTGGAGATAAAATGACGTATTCCTATTGGCTTCATATGATTCAAAATCAGGTTTTCACATTTTCAATGAAAAGATGAAAATCTTCGAATTGTCTTTGACCACAAAAGATTTGAATATAGTGAGTATGTTTATTAAATGTAATGAAATAGAAACTGATTCCTTTAATGGCATGTGTGTGGAAGTTTTTAAAATGAAATTACTAATTTATGGTAATTTTTCGTGAAGTTGTTGCGCAATATGACCCCAGGGACTCAAGCATATTGCGCCTAGTTTAAGATAGAGTCCCAATCATCTTACCATTCTGTCGTTGTCTCATCAAAAATGAAAATTTTAGATCTGGTATGAGAACGAGGCGTACGTACACACTATGCTTTGGTCTTTTTTTTTTTTTTTAAAAGGAAATTGTTGTAATTGAAACTACATCCTCATCCTCATGCTATTGAATTATTGACCCACATCCATCTGCTTTACCTCCTCCACTCCTCCAGGTCCCCATTGTGATTGCTATCACATCAGCCGTCCCCAATCCATCCTTCCATCCGTCCATCCGTCCGTCCGTCCGTCCATCCATGCATGCACTGAGTCCCTCCTTGGGCGTTGACCCACTGGAGGCTTTGTGTGAAACCAGGCCACACCCAGCATAAAGGGCTCAGTTTTGTCTTGCATGTCACTGCCCGGATGTCTCACGAAACCTCCACAAACACCTGTTCTCAAACAAAAACGTGGCCCTGTGCTCTGAGCACTTTGCAAAAAGAAGATGCAATGCATCTTTTTGGACGCGCAAACAATAAGATGTCAAAAAATCTGAGTGGGGGGGGAAAAAAAATGCAAGAGGCTGCCTCAAGTAACAGACTGCTCGTGTGTGTGATGCCTTTTAATCAGCCCAGTGGCACTCGGCTCGCTTTTCTCTGCTTTTTCAGTACCAATTACCGTCATTGACAGTGATGGATTTGGATTTTGACACATGGGCTTCTGACGCGGTGTCGTCGCCCCACGCTGCAGCGGCGAGGAGGCTCTTCCTGCGACCCAGCCGCGAAAAATAACGACGCAACATATGGGGGGGCTTTATGATGGAACTGTAAGCATCCAAAATACTTTCACTTTAATGGAAAGCATGCCCCATCAAGTAGGGTGTGGGAGGCAGCATCTAAAAGCCATTAACGGCCGGGCTTCCACTGAATCCTTAATGACAATGTGTGGAAAATAATGCGTCCACAAACTGCACCCGCCTCTGAAATGATTGTTGATCAAACGGTAGAAATGGCAAACTGTGCCCTTTGGCTCTCACTCTCTATAAAAACTGCCAAACAGAAGCAAAACAGTGTTTGTGAGACGGACAACTGTCATTTAGTGGATCTTCTCTCTCTCCGCCCGGTCCTCCGTCCACCGGGGGTCATCCAGGAACAACTCGTGAAATTTCAAGTTCTCCTTTTTAATTTAGGAGTCGACTCCCATTATCACTGAAATTAAGCTATAATCCATTGTACGGTAAATTAAATAAATTGGTTTGGGGATTTCTTTTGCAACGTACCTTATTTATGAGGTGATTGTGCCCTGTGGCAAGCCCCATTCCTCACTTCAAAAAATATTATGGTTCCCTAATTGATAAAATAAACAGGCGATTATGGGGTTTCTTTGCTAAGCTGTGCAAACCCAACTGAGCTTCCTCCCACAGTGTCATGTAACACTAATCCATCTCCCCATTTCTTAATGTAGTGCATGTAACAAGGCAGCATTGTTATCGCACCCTTTCAATTACAACGCGTACCCCAGGCCAAATAATTACGTGTGCTCCAAACAGAGGCATCCGTCCCCGCTTTTGGACCCTTGTGTCTAAGTGGAGCTATTAAACGTACATTATTTGGACTCACTGTTGTGATGTAACTGGGGAAATGGGGAAGCTGGAGGAGCGATAGAGGAACAGGAATCCATTAAAGGGCAGTGGGAAGAGGAAGGTGCAGGCGGCAGAGTGGGGGAAAAGGATGAGGGAGGCGGGTGTAAGCAGCGGGGACTTGTCGCTGAGGTAGATTGGCCTAATTGGCGTTTTTGGCTGCCTTGTCACATACCTGCTTAATTGGCGTGCCGAGGAGGCCGGGGCAGAATCTAAGTAGGAGCTCAGAAGCGGGTGGCTTATGCCTGCAATCGTCTCGGTGAGTGAGTGAGTGTGTGTGTGTGTGTGTGTGTGTGTGTGTGTGTGGTGGGCGGTCGGGGGCATCGGAGTGCATCGTTCCCCCAAAACCAGAGAAACAGAGCGTCTGCTCATCAGCATAAGGCATTAAACATTTACACTGACCTACAAACGCTGTCACCCCCTCCCTCCTGCTTTCAGTCACAGCTATCACTTCTCCTCCTTCCTTCCTTCGTATCCTCGGCCCTCATCTCGCAGCCCTCCCCTCTCCGCAGGTATACGTTTACACAGCCGCTCTGTGGGTCTTCGGCTGACGATGAGCGCAGGAAGACCAGAGAAAGCGGTGGTTCGGGCGGAGAGCGAGGGTTATCTGATGGTGCTGCCAGTAATGTTAGAGGAGCTGTTTAGAGGTTTATCTGGCTTAAAAAGAGACCAAGAATTAAGTACCGTGTCTTACAGTTGCTGAAAGAGAGAGGGGGACAGGGCTCCTCGATTACATATCAGCCCAGTTGAGACCACCGGTCTGCTGCTGTGATTCAGCTAAACATGCAAAACAGCTGAGATGCCTTTATCTGATGTACCAATTCAGTCTAAACTATAGGTTCCCTTGAAAGTGGAAATACTTGAACAAGTAGCCAGTGGATTACCCAAAACTCCAAGAGGAAGTGAAACTTCTTGGATGACCAGCGTCCGACTCCGATTTCCTTCCTGCGTCCCATGATGCCAGATTCAGACGGTGGACACTACGTGGTCTTAGAGTATAAATAATAAAGAACCTTCAGGATTTGTCAATATGTTCATCTGTACATACAGCTCAGCAAGCCTTAAAAGCCTCATTCGTAAACTAAACCGCAGTCTGATAAAACTCAAAACAGATTCAGATTGTTGGCTCCAGAAACAACTAATCACATTGAACCTTTTCGTCTCCATGATAGAAAATTTTAAGCTTATAGATTGCGTGACCGACTCCCTGCAGCTCCAAGAGGAACTAGGAAGAAGACGTTGAAAAGAATGTCTGGACTTCACAAGCTGTGGCAGTACTCAACAGTAGGTTGTATTAATGTAAATGTGTGTTTTTATATTGTAAATATTCTGTTTGTGTTTCATAAATGGAAAAATGGTTAATGAATGAGAAGTTTAAAACAAAAAGAGGATCCATTTAGGTTTGTGATAAGTTGCATACCAGATGCTGTTTTGAGCATTTTGTTCAGTCACTCATTTTGTTTCTGTAAGGCGACCAGGTGGGAAGCTTTTCAGCCAGAAATGACTAGAATCTCTACACAAAGCCAATTTTAATGATATCTTCTGCTGCAAAATACAGTGAAATGTTAGGATAAGGCATAAAAAATGTACCATTTGCTTGGTGGATTGGAGCCTCTCTCGGGCTGAGCTTGCCCTGTGGACCTTATGTTTGACATCCCTGATCTATATGTACACTGAAATGCATCAAAGCCTCACTTAATTGGATGCTTTTGTCCTTCTGACCCCGTGAATTCTCATTCATGCCATATTTATGTATTACCATAATGCAGGCGGTCACACTCAGACATGAAGGAGTTCGGGGTCGAGGTCACATGTCTGAGCAGATCTGCTGAAGGGCGCGGGGCATTATCTTCCATTAGACCTCCGCAGCCAAGCCAATCGTCAAGATCGAGTCTGAGGCTGTTTCCCGGTTCTAAACATTCAACAGCGTCCACACATCATTTATTTTTTCCTGCTCTGAAGTTAGTCATGAATGCACTGAGACAGATTAGAAGCCACAGTGACCCAACACTCATTTAATTCTTATTCTGCCCGTAACACATTACTCACAGAACACCTCAGGGGGATTTTTCTTCAAATTTGTTATACTGTCAATTTCAGTTTTTCACTCTTTTTTTTTTTTTTTTTTTTTTTTTTCAATAATATTTTTATTAAGATTTTACATTTTATAAACCAACAAACAAACCACAAGGTACATTTACAAAATCAGCATTTGAGTACATGAGAGTCCTTCCAGAGGCTGAGCAGCCCTGCCAAAATACAGGATTGTTGTGAAACTGTACAGGGTTATGACGTCCCAGATTCTCTAAGTAAATAAGACAGATCCTTGTTCATAATGTAATTGATGAAATGACCCCAAACTCTTTCAAAAGTATCCTGTTTATCCTTTAAGATGTAAGTAATTTTTTCCATTGATAAACATTCACACAATTCTTTAAGCCATTTTGTTATGCTTGGTTTGCCCATCTCTTTCCACGACAAAGCAATAACTCTTTTTGCTTGGAGTATTCCCAGGTTTATGAAAATTTTTTCATAACCATTAATGTGGAGTTCTTCAGGATATAACCCCAAAATAAAAAGTTTAGGCTCCAACACTAGTTTTAAATGCAAAATCTCCTGTAATTTATTGCTGACTTCTCTCCAGAATTCTTTAATTTTTGGACATAACCACAGACAGTGGATCAGAGTGCCTTTCTCTTCTCCACATCTGTTACAAAGATCTGGGATATAAATGTTGAATTTGTGAAGTTTTTCTGGAGTAATATATACTCTCATGAGCCAATTAAATTGAAGTATTTTAAGACGTGTATTACATGTCTGTGCTTGAGCTACTTTACAGGCTTTCTTCCACTGTTCCATGGTTACCTCCTCCTTTAAGTCAGTTCTCCAAGCAAAAAGTTTTGCATCAGCGGATTCAGAGGAAGATGCCATCAGCATGTCATATGCTTCAGAAATTATACCTCGGTTGTAAGGGTTTTTGGTTAGAAATGTTTCCAAGACAGACATAGAGGGAATATGTGTGAAATTGCTTAGACGGGATCTGATAAAATTTCTTAATTGCAGATATTTGTAAAAATGTTTACGGGGAATATTAAATTTAAAAACCAGTTGTTCAAAAGTTAAAAGTCTTCCATCCCTTCCATAGACATCCCTCATTAACCCCACCCCCCTGTCTGCCCATAATTTAAAGCCTCCATCTTTTCTGCCTGGAACAAAGTCATTGTTGCCCCAGATTGGGCTAAATATAGAAAGGGATGAGGCTTCCTTTAAGTAACTTTGGGTAGCATGCAAGACACGAATCATATTCTTTACTATTGGGTTGTACGTTATCTTTGTAAGTTTGTTGTATTTGTCAGAGTATAAGTAATTAGGGAGGGGCACTTGAAGAGACAGCATTTCAATAGATTTCCATGCAGGGGCATTTTCTGGGGTATAGTAAAACATTATTGTTCGGAGTTGGGTTGCCCAGTAATACCAGAGCATGTTAGGGCACTTAAGCCCTCCTCTGTCAAAAGGCAAATATAAGAGGGACAAGCGAAGTCTGGGACGTCTATTGTTCCAAAGGAATTTGTTAAAAAGTTTTTTAATTTTGGGGAAAAACTCTGATGGGGGTGGCAGGGGGATATTCTGAAACAGATACAGAAATTTGGGGACCACATTCATTTTTAATACATTAATTCTGCCAATCAATGAGATTTGGAGATTTGACCATCTTTCCACTGTTTTAGAAACACTTTCAATAATTGGGGTATAATTGCGTGGTACGACATCTTCCAGTTTTGGCATAATTTCAATTCCAAGATAAGTGAAATGATTCACATTTCTAAATAGACGAGTGCATTTAGGTGGGTTTGACCTCTCTTCAGAATTCAAAAGCATTATAGAGGACTTTGATTTATTTATTTTGTAGCCGGATATAGATCCAAATTTTTTAATTAAGTCTAGAAGAGTTGGGATAGATGTTTGTAATTTTTTTAAAAAAAGAATGACATCATCCGCATAAAGAGCTATCCGGTGGTCAAGTCTTCCAAGGGTTATCCCCCTGATTGCAACATGATCCCTTATAGCAATAGCAAGAGGTTCGAGTGATAAAATAAATAACAGGGGGGACAAGGGGCAGCCTTGTCTGCAGCCCCTTCCTATCTTTATTGGTGGTGAGATAATGCTGTTAGTGATTATTTCAGCATAAGAATTATTATAAAGAAGTTTGACCCAATTGCAAAATCCCTGCCCCAGACCAAAGCGTCTAAGCACTTCATATAAATACGGCCATTCAACCCTGTCAAAAGCTTTCTCGGCATCTAATGCCAAGAAAGCTGTATCTCGCATCTCCCTCTGTTCGTGCAAAATATTTAACACCCTTCTTACATTATGGAAGCCCTGGCGTCCCACCATGAACCCGTTTTGGTCTTCCTTGATAATGGCAGGTAATAGGCACTCCAATCTCTTTGCTAAGATTTTACATAGAATTTTTAAATCAGAATTTAAAAGACTAATTGGTCTCCAATTTTCACACCTATCAGGAGGTTTTCCAGGTTTTGGAAGGAGTGTAATTAACGCCCCTCTTAAGGTGGGAGGAAGTATTCCATTTTGAATTGATTCAGTAAACATTTCCAAGAGGGGTTGCCTGAGTTTTAATACAAATTTTTTATAAATATCAATTGGCAGACCATCTGGCCCTGCATCTTTTCCAGATTTCATATTCTTTATTGCCTCTGAGATCTCTTCCAAGGTCAAATTTGCTCCCAGTGCAGTACTTTCCTCCCCCTCTATTGTAGGAATGTTTATATTTTCTAGAAAGGAGAGGGTACTTGGATCTAGGTAATCAACTTCAGTCTCTGGGCTGTATAACTTTTCATAATATGCCCTGAAGGAGTGGTTTATTGCTGCCGGGTCATGGATTGCTTCTCCTTTATCATTTTTTAATTCTGTAATCGATCTTTCTAATTGAAATTGTTTTATGCGCCAAGCCAGGATTTTACCAGATTTTTCTCCTTGGTCAAAAAATGATTGTTTAAGTTTTAATAAATTAGCTATGGCTTTTGAAGATGAAATTTCATTATATTGTGATCTCAGTAACAATAGATTTTGATGTAATTTCGGGCAGGGGTTCGTAAAGTACATATTCTCTGTTTTTTTAATTTCTGATTCCAGTGTTCTCAATTTTTGTTTGGTCTTTTTAGTAATTGAACTTGTATAATTTATTATTTGTCCCCTGATAAAAGCTTTGAATGCTTCCCATCTGATGGATGCGGAGGTTTCTGAAGTATTGAATGTAAAATAATCATCAATTTGAGTTTCTAGGTATGCCATTAAATCTGGGTACTTTAGCCATTTTTGCTGGAATTTCCATTTAGGTGGATCTCGTATTAGGCCTGGATCTACATAAACCAGATTGACTGGGGCATGGTCTGAAATTACTATACTGCCATAATGGCATTCTTTCACTTTATATAATAGGCTAACAGATATCAGAAAGTAGTCAATTCGGGAGTATGAGTTATGCGTGCCAGAGAAACAAGAATATGACGAAACTCCTGGGTTTCTGTCTCTCCATACGTCCTTCAGACTCAATTCTTTAATAAACTGGATGATAATTTCTCTACTCTTGCTGTGAGATTTATCTACATGTGTTGATCTATCTACGTTGGGGTCGAGAGCACAGTTAAAGTCACCAGCTAAAATATACATACCTTTAAGTGCAGATAGTGAACAGAATAAATTATTAAAGAAGTCTGGTTCGTCCTTATTTGGCGCATATATATTTACTAAATTTAGAAGTTCTGTGAAGAGAGTACCCTGGATTATCAGATACCTTCCCATCCTATCTGCAATTACCTTATGGACATTGAAAGGGATAGATTTGTGTATTAAAGTCATGACCCCCCTCGCTTGGGAAGTAAACGGTGCTGAAAAGACCTGCCCCCTCCACCTTCTCCTAATCTTTAAATTTTCTTTTACAGTATGGTGCGTCTCTTGAAGAAAAATAATTTTGGATTGTATATCCTTTAACCTTCCCATCACCTGTTTAATTTTTTTAAGTTTTGACAACCCTCTACAGTTCCAAGATGTCATCTTAATTTCTAAGATATTGGCCATAACTGCTCATCAAGAATAGCGCTCCCATGATTAAGTGTGTAAATGTACCTTTCAACAACCAGAAATACAATCACCCTAGATGCTGCTAACGGCATCCTCCTCTGAACATAAACCCATGGTTCTACAACCCACTTTCCCCCCACCCTACTCCCCACTTCGGTACTGCTATAAGTCATTCCACATGGAATGAGGAATGAACAGAATTTAACCTAATCTTGAACACAACCATTTCCACCTCCGCACACTTTTAAAAAGGTGAAAAAGAGATAACAGGTTTCCCAAAAAAGTAATTCCATACCAGGCATAAATATAGTAAAGTTTTTATGTGACCTGCATTTGCTACCCTTTAGAACAAAACTAAAATTGGCCTGCTGAGCTCAGAAAAATTAGAAACCCCCAACCGTAAAAAAAAAAAAAAAAAAAAGGGGGGGGGGGGAGATATTACGCCACAAATGCCAGGTAGTACATTTTGATTTCACAAAAGTTGTTCATGTAATACAGACCATTTTCTTTATATTCATGCATTACCAGAAAATTTTAACAAGGTTATATCCTCAAAGAGCACAGGACGAAAATAAAGTCTCATAAATCAGCCACTTCGCTGCCGATCACCAGTGAATCTTGTCCCACCCCCACTAGCGTCAGCCTAGGGGGTTTAAAAACAAAACAAAACAAAAACAAAAAAAAACTGGTGCAGTGTCATTCTTTTTTTTTTTTTTTTTCTTCCCTTACTTCTTCATGCCGTTGTTTATCCAGTGTTTTCCTCCTCCTGTATCCGGCGTATGAAAGCCTCCGCTTCCTCTGGCTTCCCGAAAGTCTGTGTTTTATCCCTGAAGGTCACCAACAGCCTGGCCGGTAGTAGCATTCCGTGTCTTATCCCCATTTCACGGAGTTGTCGTCTCACTGGATCGAATTCCTTCTGTTTTTTGTGCAGTCCAGCCGCAATGTCGGGATAGAATCGGACCGGTTTATCCTCGTACAGGACTTGCTTTTTTATTTTGATGGCATTCATCACAAGTACTTTGTCTCGGTCGCTGAGGAATTTCATAATGACAGTTCTTGGACGGGAGTTGAGGTCGTCTCGCGGGCCGATACGATGAGCCCTCTCCAAAAACTGCTTTGATTTGAGCAGAGGGATGTCTAGTGCCTCCGGGATCCAGGTTTCCAGGAAGGAGCAGGCATTTCCACCCTCCACCTTCTCCGGTAGGTTCACCAGTCGCAGGTTGGCTCTCCTCGCTCTAGTTTCCAAGTCCAATACCTTGTCTTCCATGTCCCTGTTCTTGTGTTCGAGGTGGCGGACTTTAGCTTGAAGGCTAGCTACTGTGTCCTCGGTGTTTGAGATGCGGGTCTCGGCAGAAGTAATGCGCTCCCTGCATTCGCCAACCTCGGTTTTTATTCCTTCTATTGCGGCTAGGACTCCATCAAATCTGTTGGAAAAGTCAGCTTTTAGGTCTTTAATGGCTTCGAGGACTGGATCGTGGCTACCACCTTCGACATCTGCGTTAGCGTCTGCCATGCTAGTGTTAGCATTAGCTTCTCCGCTACCTTTAGTTGATCCGAAGTCAATTTTCGCTTGAGAGGATTTACCGCGACCCTTACTCACTTTACCAGGTCCGGACGCCATGGGTGTGTCTTTAGCGCGGCAGCTGTTTATCTTTTAGTTGCAAAGATATAAGTTACATGGGAATTCTTGGCAAAAGTATGCGGAGGTAGAAGACGTGCGTCCGTCTAGCTTGCTGCCATACCCGGAAGTCCAGTTTTTCACTCTTAATTCGACATTCAGCAAATGACCTTATTAAGTTTGACTACATTTGTTAATGCTTCTCACGGCATTAAGGTTCAACAAAGGCGGGTGAATGGCCAAATTAATGTTCTAATCAATTAATCCCCTGACATTCACTGCATTAATGTCATCTGTGGCCGCTGAATAACGGAGGGACATAACAGCAAGGTTGTAATTCGAGTTTTTCTTCCAAAAAAGACTAATTTATGAGAAATTAAATCAAGATTGTCTTGTCGTCACGACCTCGTCTTTGCAGTTTGAAAACCGTAGCGACGCAGTGTGTCGGTGAAGAGTCAGTGGTATGAATGCTTCGGCAGCTGCACTCCCCGAGTGTCAACGCCGCTGCTTTACCTCTTTCCATCATGATGTAATGCAGGGAGGAGTTCACGAAGGGGCAGCAGCTGGAGCTTTTACTCACGCTGCTCTGTGGTTTTTAAGGAAGCAGAGTGCGAGAGGCTGTTTATCATGATCGACTGCAGATGTCTTTCTGCGGCCGGCGCGCTCCGCGGTGGAAATGGCCTGAGCGATGGCAGAGCGAAGAAAAATACAGCCCGGATAAAAAGGGGAAATGAAAAGCCTCTCCCGGCCCGTTCCGTCTCCGCAGTTCGCTTTTCTTCCTCGGGTCCATCGGTGGTCTGTAATGGATGTGATGAAAATTGATTTCCAGGTGAATTATTTTGGGAGCGTCTCGGTCTCTCAGAGATAATAATCCGGCTCCTTTCCCTCCACACCTGGAGGAAGCAGAGTGGCTCCCGGGGTGTCCTCCGCTGTCCATCTTAACAGAAGGACTGCTTCTATTGTCCGTTTCAGTATTCTGGACTGGTCTCGGTGACCGTTTCACCCCAAGCCTTCCCTCTCGGCGTTGAGCACTACCTGTCTGCTCAGCCGCTGCTTTGCTGATCGATACTGTGGCGAGCTGTGTGAGGAAGGCGCGAAGCCAGAATCAGGGCAGAAAAAGACCGTTCTTTTAAGGAACGAGCGCCTGAGTCTTTTACTCTTCTCATCCCGGCAGCTCTCTTAGTCCTTCCACCCACAAATCACCACCTTGTTAATCCCCTTTCAGGTCTGACGCCTCTGAGTAAATGCCGGGATGATTTTGTGGGCATTAGAAGGAGAGCTGTTGTGCGTTGGGCCCCGGATGCGGCCTTATCGTCGGCATCAGCCTCCGTTTCCCGGGTCTCGGTCACTCCGCGGGGGTCATTTTCTTTTGTTTCTCCTTCACGGAGCCGGAGCTGAAGCTAAAAGGCTGTAGTGCACTTTATCGACGACGGAGGGGAGAGGTGGTCGATGAGTCAACATTATTGACCTGGGGATGTGGACCTGAGCAAAGATAAACTCTGCTGAACGGATGATCAAGCTTACTCTAAGTTATGTCTTGCATCATCAGCTATTTGGGCTCCGGAGCCAAATCCAGCTTTGAGCCAAGGTCAGAGAGCCGGGCTTTCCAGGATGCATTTCATCAGAGTCACAAAGCCCACTATATACGTGGAGAGCAACACTCGACACACATACTCGGTCATAAATGAAAACGAAAGCCGGTCTCGTCATTGTGAGGATACGTAGACAGTCTGTGGAGCCTGGTCAGGCAGGCTAAGCAGGAAGTGCAGTCGGTTCAGTCTGGGACTGTCAGTCTAGTGATTTTTTTTTCCTCTGTTTTTCCCCCCCTGAGCACTCTTCATGCTATTCACATTCATGGGAGCCAGCTCTGCTGTAGATGAGCAATTTTTAGTCACAGTTGGCTGTCTTGGCGGCTAAGTGAGGAATCATTGTTAATACTCCAGCCTCAAAAGAAAAAAGAAAAGTAACGGTGGGGAAAGGTCAACAAAATACTGCACTCAGTCTTAAAGCAGGAGAGGAATTTCAATGTGCTGCATGATAATTGCTCATCAATCCTCATGAGTGAAGGTCATCAGTATTGAATTGTCAATAATCATTCTCCTGCTCGTCAGCTGACAGGAGCGTTGGGAGTATTTCTTTCTGTAAGCTAGGGATCAGTGAAATTTTAACAAAAAAACTAAAATGGTAAGAAATCTGAAGCACAGTCTGCTTGTTCTCGTTTTCATTCAACAACATGAGGTGGAGGCTGATCTCTTGTGGTCATTGTCATGAGAACTGTGGTCTATTATGAGATTACATCCAACCTACCAGTATGCTGTTTTAAACCTCGAGTCTGCTTGAGACTCTGTCATGATGGAGTTTCTGCTCGTCTCTTCTTCGAACTTTCGAATCAGGATGGTGATGAAATCTTCTGTTCTTTATTGGGGCGGTTAAACTTTTTGTTTTTTTAATAACAAAGTCAGTTTCGCTTCACTTTCGCTCTGTGAATGAACTTATCCAGCAATTAAATTGTGTCGGAAGGGAAGTCATATCTGAACAGTGGGAGCTGGGTTCATTATAATAAAAGTCTCCTTGCTGTAATCAAGAAGGAGGATGATTTTCCAACTGCCACCAAACTTTTCATTAGCTGTCTCCATTGCTGTTGGCTTGAATATATTCAGAGTTCTGCATTTTCTGTGAAGGCCATGTGTCCAATTTTTCTAATTTTGGGTAACGCAGTAATTATAAGTCCAGAAAAAGAACATCGGAAAAGTTGCAGAAGCCGAGAAGGAGTCCTGGAAGTACTTGGCTGCATGCTGTCAGCTCCTTCACAATTCCACCTGTACATGTTGGCAGCTGATTTGGTGCTGCAGACTTGGAGCTCGAGCTCATCCAGCTGCTTCTCTCTTGCTGGGCCTCATCCAGAGCCCGGAGCCAGCGGGCCAGGCAGGCAGGCCATCTCAGCCCAGCAAGAAGAGCTCCCTGGGGGGCTATCGCACTTGAAATCCCTCCCTCCCAATCTTAACCACGGACAAGCCGAGGAGCTCTGACACAAACCCTCAGACCTGCCAGAGCGGCGTGGCGCTATAACACTGATGCAGACACACACACACACACACACACACACACACACAGACATACATACACCTCTTTCTTCTGCAGACAGCCGGGTCTTGAGGGTTATGCTGCTCAATTTCTCCCCCTGTTTTCCCACTCCAGCTCTTCCTCTATCTTGGCAGGAGCTGCTCGCACCTCTCCCACCAGCCATTACCCTCTCGCTGTCTCTCTCCTCCCTGTCATTCCCGCTCCCCAGTGTTTTCCTCCCCCCGCTCTCCTGCTCTCTGTTCGTTCACCTTTTTCCAGCTCTTAACACGTAATCCCTCCTTCTTTTTGACTTAGCTCACCTGAATCCTTCCAGGACATCTTTCTCTTTGTCTCTGTTCTCGCTGCTCTCTGTCTCTGTTTCGCTATCTTCACAGCTCACATGTCTCCTGACCCCTGTTGAAGCAGTCGATCTGTTCCACCGGTCTGTCGACCCCCTCCCAAACAGCCGTCCTGCCCCCCCCTCTCCGTCTACCACTCTGCTCTTTCAACTCTGCACTAATTTGCCTCCTCCTCTGAGCTCAGCCCTGGCTCCAGCTCCTTTTCCCTTGAGATGTGATTGCCTACTCTGCGTGTGTGTGTGCGTTTGTATATGTACGTGTGTGTGTGTGTGTGTGTGTGTGTGTGTGTGTGTGTGTGTTTGTATATGTACGTGTGTGTGTGTGTGTGTGTGTGTGTGTGTGTGTGTGTGTGTGTGTGTGTGTGTGTGTGTTTTGCTGTACCTTCAACCTTTCCCCTTGTAATGAAGCAGATTGCGTTAGCTGTACCTGTGTGCCAGGGGATCTTCATAGAAGCAAGCTGCAGGTTTAATGCCTGTCTTGACACACACACACACACACACACACACACACACACACACACACACACACACACACACACACACACACACACACACACACACACACACCCCCCATGCCCCACTGTTTTCCCCGGGGCGACTCACCAGCTAGCAAATCATTTATCACGCTGTAATGGCTCTGATGATCTTCATATCTCGCCCCTCATCTCTCCACTTAAGGGGTTTGGCCTACATTCTCAATCACAGGACCGGAGCGCCACCGCCGTCACGCGCGTTCGTCCGCGCACGCCGGATACATCTCTCAACCGCTCAAAGCGAACTTCCCGCTGAATAATCCACCTGTCCAATCAGCCGAAAGCAGACGGTCACGCTTCCGTGCGAGCGCCGCGCCGACCTGTAAACCAGAGTCTAGATAAATCCAGGCGAGGAAACGATGACGAGTTTGATAGAGCAGCAACAGCAAAAAGATCCATCAACAAATATGATTATAAATCATTTATGCCATGCGTGAACACTCGCTCTTGAACTTGGGAATAGTGTGTTTGACAAGAAGAATTTTAATTCCAGCCGAGTGTCACAGTCTGAGTAATGGCAGATGAAATCATCAGCAGGTGGAAACCTGTGAGATGAGGCTGAAAGCTAAAAAGAGAGAGAGAGAGAGAGAGAGAGAGAGAGAGAGAGAGAGAGAGAGAGAGAGAGATGTGGCTACTTTGATAAATTAGTGACCTATTCTGCTCGTTTCCAGAAACTCCAGCAGTGGCTGTTCATGACTCACAGTTGAAAAAAGTCTGTATTTATCTGATACTGACCTTTTGTGCGTCTCCTTGGTTCACTGCTTTCTCTTTGAGCTGTCGCTCTTTAAAGATCCGCTTTCATCTGATTGGACTCCATTGCAAAGCCATTTTGACGCATGGCCTCTGACGCCCGTAATTTGGCACCTGGCTCGACATCTTTGCGGAGTGGATGAACATATAGTGTTAACTGAACATTAACCACAGTTTAAAAGAGTGCGCTCTGTATTCAGACCTCATAATCTGTTCATCGCAGATAATCAGATCCACAACGTCAAGGTAAGATTGAGCTTAAATTCACCGGGCAACCTTCAGACCAGGTTTTTGGATCGTGGGAGGAAACCAGAGGAAACGATCACATCCATTGTCAGAACATGCAAACTCACAGTTTCAACCCGGGGCTCGTACCCCACTGTGAATGAGAGCACTAACCACTCCCGCATTGTGTGGCCCTGGAAAATCCCAGAAAATATAGAAAGCCATTAAAGACACTACTTGGGCCAATAAATATGCCACATACTTGATGCGTAATGATTTCTGTCTGAAATGAAGGAATCAGAAGAAGTAATCTGAGTATTTTATCGTGTCAGGCTCTGCTTCTTGAACCAGGACAGACGTGGCTGCAGAGACGTGGTGGTTATGTGCGCGGCGGCTTCGGCTCGGTGCCGTGACTTGCTGGAGTCTCCGCTGGTTGCCAGGCAACCGCTCAGTGACGACATAAATTGAGCCTCATATGTGGCGCTCAGACATGAGAGTTTAGGCTTCATGTAATCCAACTATAAGAGCCGGGGGGGGGGGGGGGGGGGGGGGGGGGGGGGGGGGGGGGGGGGAATACACACACGGACAGTTTGAGACTGGATTTGGGTCCAAGGAAGTGAGGGACAGAGAGGAAAACGTCTCCTCAGATTCTCTTTTATTCTCTGCTGTTTCTCCGAATAGACCAAGCAACGTGGAGAACTGAACTAATTTTCTCTTGCAGGTCGTTGAAATGTTAATGTTAAGTCATGAATGTTATGACTGCTTCACACACACAAATGAGTGTTTTGACTTGGTTCCAATGCGGATCTTTGTTCTGCGTTAAATACTCCTCGTCTTGGACTGAACGCGCTGATAATGTGGGATTTTGATTGATTTTTGTTCTTTGTGTGGTAAGAATAGAGCGCACGTGTGGTTGGTATTAGCAGTAATAGCCACCAAGGCTGAACAGACAAAAGAAGGGAACATTATCGAGAGCGACAATCCGAGGAAAAGGGCATCGCTGCTGGCACTACAGAAATGACTGCAATCTTTAAAATTGACAGATAAATACAAGAAAATACATTCAGGGATTACTCCAGGAGCGAAATATTGTTTCACAAACAGCGACGAGAGCGCGGCGTCTTAAGAAAGCAGCGCTCGCCGCTGTTAGATCCTCATTTTCTGTCACATCCCTGCAGTGGCTCCCAGCGAAGAGTCTCGCTCACCCTGGCCCGATCGGTAAACATGAGGTGCGGCGTTCAGGTCCTTAATCCTCAAACTGCAAAAACAGTCTCATCCCGCTGACATTTTAGGGTCGCTGTGAGATAATTGCGTAATGCCTGCTTAAAGAACCTGATGAATATGGATGCGCTGTGAATATTTCAAATGGACGCATCTGAAGTTTCAAAGCTTTTTTTTTTTTTTTTCTTGGTGAAGACTCCGCCTTGCTTTGGTGGCTGTGTTGTATTTCTTATGAGAGACGAGCCCCGGCAGGCTGAGCTGCTTCCCCTTACACTACACTTGTTATCATTTTCACATTCGTGACTGGTGGCAAATCAGGCCTATTTTTCATTCTAACTCAATTTTTCTCAGAAAAATGGTTATATTTTAACTTGATGCAACTTGCCTTGATGTGCACAGCTGCTCGCCGGCTCTGCTGTAACGAGCCGGTAATGCTGCTATAAGAAAGAGATGTGGCCCTGTGGAGCGCCGCTGTAAGTCGCGGCGGAGCAGATCTCGCTGCAGCCAATCAGGCGAGCCATCCAGCGCCTGGTTCATTTGTTGCCGTGGAGAGGTGGCGACATGCGATCTGCCTCACAAGTCCCAGAGGAGCCACTGGGCCCTGCTAGGGCTCGCGAGGGTCAGATGGTAAAGATCTGGATTTGATCAAGGAGTTAGCAGGGTTGTTGCTGGAAACCCGAGAGGCACTCTGGGACCCGGGACCAAGAATAAGAAAGAAACCCGAGACTGGGCTGAAGATGCCTCATCCCCCCTGCTTCTGATGGAAATGCTGCCCCATCCCATGCCAGGGCAGAAACAGCCAGTCTGCCGTCACTCAGGAAATGCAGTGGCAAGTGGAGAAATGAGAGCCAGAGGTAAAAGTGACAGAATGCAAATAGCTGGCAGGTGCTGGAATGGAAATGGAATGAATGGCAGATGAGGTGTTCCTGCTCGCTCTCTTTTCAGAAATACGGTGACTGAAGTGACCCAAATTGTCTAAAGCACTGCTGCAAATTGTTGCAAATGAAGTGTCTCCTCATTCTTCTCCTCTTCCTCTCTGTTCCTTCTTCTCTTTCTCTGCCACTTCCTCTCTTTCTCCTTCAGTTTTTTTCACCCCTTCTTACTACAATGCTTTATTTTTTCCAAATGAAATCCTGCAAATCACCATTTCTCAGAACACGGCATGGTATTTTCTGCATACAAGGTGTTACCGTAGCAACAGGGCCATAATTCATCCCCCTGCTGTCTTGTGCAGATTGCGTAGCATGAATTTGGCATGACGTGCGAGGCCTGGGATATGTCTTTATGCCTTCTCTACCTGCGCTGCTGGACTGATGCAACTGTTTTGGACATTCAAGTTCCACAAAGGGGTTGCTCTTTTTTTTTTTTTTTTTTAATGGTGGTCAGTGGCGAGGGGTCTGAAGCACACTCTATGGTAGGTGGGTGATTGACAAGCTCTTATTCTACAGAGATCTGAATCCTCCCCGTGGCACTTGCACGCCTCCACCAAATCCCATTTTCTGACGCTGTGGACTTGCTCCACATTACTCCTCCCAAGGATGAGCGGCGCTCAGCTTTGACCCTGTGTCCAGACCTTGTTGTTTACCTCGCCAGATTAATATGCGCCTCAGGACGCCGCCGATGCCGCCGGCTTCTAAATGTCTCTTTTGGTCCATCGGCGTGATTTTTGCCGCCGCTGTTCCTCTTCATTTACCCCGTTTATCAGTTTGTTGCCCAGATGAATTATGGATGAGGGCGCTCGTTGCCTCGGCGACATGCCAAGCTCATCATCGTCATGCGTTTTTCACAAAAACCAGGTCCACTGCTCCCCTTGCTTCCCCCCCTCTCGCTCCGACTCCTCCCCCGCCACTTCTGGCTGACAGACGAGTTGACATATCTGCACACACTGCTTCCACCGCGATTGAATCTTGACTGTTGTGCTCAAGTAGATGAAGAGAGAAGACAAGGACAGATAGATATCTATATCTGGACAGGTTTCTACAGCCTTTTACTGTAAAAATCATTATTCTCTCTGTGTCTCCTTAACCATAGACCAATTACCAGTAAAGTCCTTGAGACGAATATCTTTGTCAATTAAACATCATTTTGAACTCATGTAAAGAAAGGACAACTCTTAGACCCTGTTTACACTGTATTTTAAGTGAAAACACTTTATTTTTTGGGTTTGCTGGTTTTCTTTTCAGACTAGTTTTGTGTATGCACAGCGACATTTTGAAAACAATGGTTGTTTATACATCCTGGAAACGCGGTAGTTCGCGTGCCAGACTACGAGTTAGCGCTGCTGGTCATTCTGCAACTAAACCACTCCTGCAAAAGAAGTAGTCACTATAAAGTTGTGTTTTTCTCCGTTTCTTCAGATATGGCGCCAGATCGTTTTCAAAAAGTTGCGTTTTCCCCTGTTTCCACGCAGGCTTTCCAGAAGGTTCGCTCTCTGCTGACTGTTTACAAAAATCCAAACGCATGAGCTGGTCGTGGTTGCTCATCGAGCAGGTGCTGTCTCCGTACCCCTGGCTCCTGACAGATAATTCATGATGTATTGGTTCAATCCTCTATATATTTCATTTCATTTCATTTTTTATTTCTTTATTTGCTCTTCACCATGTCCCTGGCATGGAGCACAAACATCTTACTAGAAAACAGAAAGACATACACTTCAACAAAGAAGAGGAAGAACCCCTTTCAGAAAGGCACCCAATTTACAAATAGTTCTCGTGTTTGTGGACTGAAATAAACAAATCATCTCGTACAGGGAGGGGTTTTTTTATATAATAAGTAACGTGTAAAGTGTCCTTGGGTGTTTTGAAAGGCGCTGTTAAATAAAATGTATTATTATTATTATTATTATTATTACTATTAAAATATTTTTCTCTTAAAGCGGTTATTTCTCTGTTTGTACATTCAAGCACGACATGCAGTTCGTCACCCACAGAATGAGCATTACATAGATTTACCACATACATTTGTGGTACCGACTCATTCATTTGTTTCACCAACTGGCTGCCGAAGGACACGTGAGCTTGAAATACTCCCAGCATGCATCATTCCGAAAGCAAACAATCAGTCCGGGTCAGTTTTTCACTGGCAGATAAACACATTCTCTCCCTGCTGCTGGGCTGTAAGAGACGTCAGGATACCGGAGCATCCAGAGGAGTGTGACCTTAACTATTTCCAAGTTTGCTCAGGAATCCCTGTGAGATTCCTGTTTGCTGCAGTAATGATAAGTCCTGCTCATTTCCTCCGTCCCTCTGACCCCAGACTCAAACCACTGCAAGCACAGGTTCAACTGCTGTAATGTCTTTAGAATCTGCTTCGTTCTTTGAGGATACGCTGAACCCGCACCTTTGTCCACACTCGTTAGAGGCCGAAATTGAAGCAGATCATAAGAGATGATTGAGGTTTTGCGGCGGTGACCCAGCGTCAGAAACAGTGATACTGTATTGATTCCTTTTGCAGAAAACTCTCATTTCTCTTGTCTCCTTATAGATGGAGGCCAGAAGTCAGGGTTTAGCACAGGACAGCAGTCAGGAGCTGGATGCTATTCACAGTGTTGCTCAAGGACACGTTAGAAGTGAAGAAGTTTGTCAAAACAGGAGTGTTTGGGGTTTTCGGCTAATCATATTCTTGACGACTAAAGTAAATATGTTTTTAGATGTGAGCAGTTTGGGGAAAAAAAGAAGCTTGTCAAACAGAAATCGATCCTTGAAACTGACTCATACAGAAATGAGCTTGCAGCGTGTTGTGACTTTCTCAGCTTTAAACTTTATCATTTTTCTTAACGAACTATTTGGTTTCAACCCCCGTTGTCGCAGTTTTTTCCGTCACTCCATTTATTTTAACCCTGGAGCACCTCGTGGCATTTGAAGGAAGAATCGTGTTTGTCTGACTGAGCTGTGAATCCTTCTCTGCTTTCACCGTACAGAACTGAGACTGTCTTCACACATCTGCACATAAATCCAGCTGAAATAATCAGAATCTCTATCAGAATGCCCCAGGTTACTGAAAAACAACAACACAAAGAACAGAGCAGCTCAGACAGCCTCTAAACATCGTGTGATGCTTTTCAAAGGCATCTGTCTCCGACTAGTATCTGAAAATCTCTTGCAGCGATGTGTTAATATATTATGTAATTTTCAGCAGACCTTTTTTGGACTGGCAGAATTCATTTCTCCCTTAAAGATTGTAATTGGATTGAGTGGAGGACTCACTGCTGGCCACTTTTAAACAGTCAATCTTTCTCCTCTCATTTGTGCTGCTGCCTGGCGGTTTGTCAAAAACCAGAGCTTCGCCTCACACCGAGTTTTCTGTCTGATCCATCTCTGTTTGGAATTTTCTGTATCAAACTCAGTGAAGCAGCCTCATGCCATGATGTTGCCCCCGCCGTGTTTCACACGGTGTACATGACTTTACAATAAAGACTACTTTTGATGCTTCAATGTTCTCTATCCCCATAAATCACTATTTTTTAATGGTTGGATATTTAGAACAGCGTTCACACCGATCTTGTTCTTTTGTGCTTTTCTCTGTGGTAATTCTACTTGCCCATGTAGGGTGTAGTGCCTCCAGCCACTCATTCTTTGTACTTCCCCACCACCACCACAGTTACCTCAAATCCTCACACACGTTTGGTGAACCCCTGGTGGTAACCTTACCCACTGTTGCACGTATAAGAATTGTGTAGCATGTTTAATACCTCACAATGTGAGCGAAACTGAAATTAACAAAAGCGTGCCACTGTTACATTCTAAGTCTGTATTTTTATTTCTTTCTTCAGCCGTCATGAAAAGGAGAAGAAGAAAAAAAAGATAATTCCAAGCATTTTATTCAATCTCTTGACTTATCATGTGGATTTGTTTGGAATAGTGTTGAACATGTTGCTATTTAAAAAAAAACTAAAAAGCAGAGTTGCCAGTAATTCGGAGCCCTGTAGTAGGAACATGTTAGTGTGTGTCTGAGAGTGTCGGGGCATTGTGTAGCTTGAAAGGATGGAGCTAAAGCCTTGTGGTTGACAGACAGCCGGTGTCAGGGTTATAGCATCATATATTGTAGTCTGTCAGCAGGGAGAGAAGTCTGGGAATGGTGCTTTATCGGCTGCTGTCTGCTTTCTACGGTCCGTAATGGCCCTCTTTCCTGGCTTTGGGCTCTTCTAAATGCAGACCCTCTGTGACAGCGCTGACCCTGCTGACCCTGGAGCTTAGGCTGGAGCTGCACAGGCTACAAGGTCCATGTTGCCTTTCCATTAGTAGCAAAGAGATTGTGTCCATGTGTCTTGCTTTGGTATTTGGTGAGCAGCTACTGAATGCTACCTGTCACAATCGAGACCAGTGCATGGAGGTGGAGGGACAGCCTGGGGGGCGGGGTCATCTGCGAATGGGTCAGACCCATAGCAGTGGACACAAACATGACATCCACGTGTGTGTGCCCGCTGCACTGAGACACTGTGACACACTGAGACGTCCAGAAAGTATTTGAAAAGGCACAGATTCTTCTCACAGACTCTGTTTACACGATTTCAACTGAAAACAGACAATTGTCCTCTGTGCGAGTGTGTGTTCGGTTTCACTACAAAAACTAACAACACACACTGGCGACCCAGCATTTCTGGACATCGTTTTCAAAGCGTTGCCGAGTAAACGCAAAGCTTTTCTGAAATGAAAAATACAAAAACCCAGTGTTCTCACTGGAAATGAAACGTTGTCTAAATGGGGCCTTAATATGTATTTTCTGTGTTGTGCTTCAAACTTTGACTTGATGATTGTCTCCCATACTAAGATTTATTCACTGCGACTCGTCTATATGTTTAATAACTTTCTCCACAAACATCTCACTCCACTTTTCATTTTCTGTCTCTGAGGTCTGTGTTTGGTCCAATCCCTCCGTGCTAAACACAAAAACACACTGAAAAGAAACCGTTTGCTCGCATACTGAAGTCATTTGCCAAAACTACCAGGGTGAAGTCTTTTTGGGGATATTTCCAAAGCAGCGGCATCGACAGGTCAGCTGTCCAGAAAGGAGTGGGGATTCAGTCCAGCTGCTTCTGCAGGTTTTGTTGCTTCAGCTTTAAGGACATTAGGGGTAGAAACCAATACCAAGACTTTGATTGATTAAAAGCATAATGAGACTAAGAATTAGATTGATTGAAACCAAAACAAGACTGAGAATTCGATCAAGGGATTGACGTCTTTGAGAAACCACCAGGATCACACAAAATCATCGTCAAGATAATAATAGTATTACGAGTGCCTGGTTGACCTACTTTTTTCTCTTCCCATATTATCTACATACGTGCAGTGTGCCTCAGTGTGTTAGCCTGCTGACAGCCCGAGGATCAATAGAGGAGGGACACATTAACAGACAGTGAAATATTAGATTTGTCTTTGTTCTCGTTGAAAAAGATCGAGCGAAAATTGACATTCTTGCCTTTACTTAATCTGAATCTCCATTTAGGGAGTGAATAAGAATCTCTTGACGGCGGCTGGACGACATTGGTGTCGTTGAACATGTTCTGAAATGTCTCAATCTGCCCACTTCGACACAGCACTCTCTGATGAGCACAAATAACAAATGCAATCTATTTCAGTCATACTTGTGCTTGATGGTCTCTTTAAAGAATGTGTCACGGATGGCAGCCTTTGAAAAATGGATTTTTTTAATAGATCCAACATTATCCCGGGACCTTCAGCGTAGAAGGGGTTAAAACATATCACCATTTCAATTTGTCGACATCTCCTGAGTGGATTCACAAATGGTTTTTCTTCCTTGTTATGTAATCTCTGCAGCCGTTCCTGATGGATCAGTCTCATTTCATCCTCATCTGGTTACTAATACACAGCGCACCTTATTTTGCATTTACGCCCAAAACTTTATCTCTTTTTTCTGGTCTATCAGAGTAAAACCCTCTGAACACAGGATGCATTTTAATACCTGCTGCTAAGCGGGTCATTCATTTCCCCGGCCATGATTGCAGGCAGAAAACAGCTATTTCGTCACTGTGGCGCCATATTTTCATTAGGCTTCGACTTCCAGTACAGAGCCGTGTCTGACTGCTCTCTCCTCAAAAGGAACCAGAATTATTTACCAGGAGGGAAAAAAGGAATAACACTGAAGCTGTCTAGTTTGAGAGAATAACTTGAGCACATGCCGTCTGATTAGGCATATAAATAATTTATAGTCGTTTCATTTATGGGCTGCGTCTCAACAAGAGGGTATTGCTCGCCAATTAATATTCCCTCTCTGCCCTCTATCTGAGAAGATCGTGTACAATGCACAGCCAGCAGCCAGTGATGGGCTGAAAGCAAAGAAAGGGGAGGAAGAAAATGCACAAGAGAGAGCAGTTTTTCTTTGCCGTGCGCTAAATGCAAATGAAAAGGTTCCAGTGCGTAATAGCTTGTCACTGTCAGCTTGGCTGCCAGAAAGCCGATCAGGTAAATCTGTTGTTCTACAGGATGCATATGTCACGGCGCATGCAAGAATTTCTTTAATAAAAAAAAAGAAAGAAAGAGAGGTAACGGCAACTGTAATTGTATTTTGGGAAAAGGCAGGATTATTGATGCAGAACACCGGGGATTTGCAGAGCGCCGGAACATCAGGCCTTTGATGGAGCTGAAATTTAAAACAGAGCATCTCTAGTTCAAGTCAGTGTGCCTAATGACAGTGTTCCGCTTCAGATGTGCGCTTCATTTACCAAAACCTTGTATATGCCAGAGGATTTTTGTTTTCGGGTTTTCTTTTTTCCCCATTACTTTTTTGCACTTTTGGAAAGTAAATGAGAGCAGAGGAATGACAACAGCAATCAGAACAGCCTGCGCACGTTAACCGCCGCTCTCAGCTCACCTGAAAAGAAAGGGTTTGCATTTGCATTGGCAGCAACATGTCCCTGTGGTCTTCGTAGGTAAGCTTTGGAAAATTGTAACACGCTTGTACCGCTGACCTTTTAACCTTTCTCAGCGGTGATAATCAGACATCCCACACGTGTCCCCTTGCATTAATTCACAGCAGCTTCCATGTTGCTTCACCCCTGCAGATTGCAGAGTGTCTGAGCAATTATGATACGTGCCAGCAGAATATTTGAGATGTGGTATATGTGTTTATTTTCCGGAGTCCAAAAGCAGGGTCCAACTTAAGGAGCAGAATACTGAAGGAACCAGAGTGTGTGAGTGTGTGTGCCTCTAAAATTGACACAGAGTTAGGTGATTGCATTGCAAAGTGGGCATGTAAATATACTGCTTTCAAATAGAAAACACAGTTTTGCATGTTAAATACCTTTGATCGTAAACAAAAAGTACTATAAGCATTCAGATCAAGGGATTCTTATCGAAGACCTTCTTCAGTCAAGACAGCGGCGTGTCTCCCGGCCAGTGACGCCTTCAGCAAGGTCCATCGTCCTACTTGTCCTGTCTTTCCTACCGCGAAGTGCTGAAGAACTCTGTCCATGTCTGGAGGGAAGCTCCCGGCTCGTAATAACTGGTCATCACAAGTCTCCTGCCTCTTTCTCCGGATGACCGGGCCAGTGTGATTTGGCCAGTTCCCCAGGACAGATGGCTGACTTGGCCTGAGACTGACATCTGTATCATCCTTCAGCTCCGTCGGCCTGGCCCATCGCTGTGTGGAGGCTGTCAGAGCCAGGCACTCCTCCTCTGATTTCCTGCTCCCAGCCTTCCTCTGCTGATGCCACAATTGGCTCCATATGCCAGCCACATGGAGAAGTGTCACTCTCTACTAGCTCAGCATGCAGCAGCCAAACCCAGGTTATTCTCTCCCTCTCTCTCTCTCCTTCTCACCTCCTCTTCTCTTTCCACTTCTTTCTTCCTGTCGGTCTTTATTTTTGCTTTTCCATTTCCTTTTGCTCATTATTTCCCTGTGTGCCTGACTGTCCACTGGTATAATTTCCTACATGGCTATTAAGAGAAAAATGTTGGTGTTGACGACGTGAATAAACAGAGCAGGGCAGTGGAGCGGGGAGGATATTACATTCTGTAATCATTGTTGTTGTGGGTGTTGATGTGCGGGAGGGGCTGGCTGGGAAATCAGAACTGGCTAATAACACGTTATTCCTCTCCGAATGAGTCGCTCCTCTTTCAGTGCAGAAGCAGGGAGGAGGGTCAGTGGGCAGGAAGCCGGAGATCATCGGCCCCAGGGCTAGATCCCACATCTGCAAGCTGCAGATGAGCCTCAAGGCGAAGACGATCACCCTCATGGTGTGAGAGGAGGATCAAGTGCCCAGCAGTGGACGGGTCCTGGTTCAGGCTCGGGGCTAAGAGCTGGCTGGGTGTGGGCCGAAAAGCAGGTCAGGTCAGCGCGGGATGGCGTGGGAGGAAGAGGCTAATGTGACCAGGAGTGTGGACAGGTGGATCGTAATGACTGGAGACTTCCTCTCTGGATGGGTAAACAGCCCTCGCTGCAGGGCGAGCCCGCCAGTCCAAACTCTCAAGTCAGCAAGCGCAGAGCAGACCGTCTATAGCGGGGAACGTTAAATGGCACCAAAATGCCAGAGATCCGGACGACCCCGGCGCCGTGATCCATGGGTCTGGGAAGATGGATGTTCAGCTGTGGGTTGCAATTCGCCGCCGTCGCCGTGTTCCCAGCCAGACACCGAACACTGGGTGGCGAGCCACACTGTGAGTCACAGCGTGTGGAGCCCACCCAGTGTGGGAACGCTCTCATTCACACTTACATCAACGCCGGACTGTACTACCATCAGCCCACTGAGCCGCAAATAACCTCATCAAAGCAGCCATTTCTTAACACTGACAGTTATTTTTCCCTCCGTATTTTTAATGCTACCTACGAATGATGGAGCAGAAATCACTGAGTCATGACGAAGAAAGTTTCTCACACAGCGCAAACCGCTGGACGCTCGACGGGTGAAGGATTTTGACACGAGAGTTTACATGCTGTGGTTTATAGACAACATGTTAACTGATCTGCAGAAACAAACAGATGTTGAATCAAATGGGAGAATTTGGCAACAGTGGGAAATATATATATATTTTTTTAAATGTTGATATACCAACAACAAATACATGCAGTTTATGTGTTGATCGAGTTCATGGTTTTTTGTGATGACATTGGCCCCGTTTATGCAACTTATCAAGTGAAAATGCATCGTTTTTGCTTTATTATTTTTTTCAAAAAACTTTTAATATTGGCACAGCAACATTTCGAAAACAATATCTGTTTACACAGCAGAAATGTTGAAGTGATGAACACAGACATTTGTATGGAAGTTGGATGTTTTCATGTAGAATGATTCAGAGCTGTTTCAGAAAGTTCCACTTTGGAAGCCATTTTCAAAAAGCCTGGGTTTGGCTCAGTGCACCATTGCCACGTAAACAGCACCATAGTTGCATCATTTTTCATCTGCATTCATGTTTTTACTTTTGAAAAAGAAATAGTGAATGTTTTATATGACTTGAAATTGTTTTTATAACACTTGGGGTGTAAAGATGTGTTAAAAATAGACCAAAACAAGACATTAAACTGCAGTTTTTCAAGATAACAAGCTGCTCTCCGGAATTTGTCCACTGAGGGCTGCACTGTTAAATACCAGTGGGAATGAAGTGGCGTTTCCATGCAGCCTAAGTAATCTGATTAAATGTTGATCCGGATGAAATTGTGTCATGTAAACAGTCCGATCCGTCCAGATTGGCAAGCTGCACATCAGTCTGATTTACGCAGTATTCGTGTGAACGGGACAATCTGATCCAAACTCAAACAGTTCAGTCAGAATTGAAGACACTGTTTAGAGATGAAGCTAAAATGAAAGGTAGCAAAAACACGCCGTGCATTTCATTGAAACCATGATGACAGTTGAAATACTGTTTGGAGATCAGTTGAAATATTACACATGTATGCTACAAGCTCCATCTGTCCTGATATTCTTTCTTCTTCATTATGCTTTCAATCAACTTTCTCAAAAGCAGCATCGAGCTGCAGAAAGGTGTCGTACATAACATCCCAGACACTGATGTTTATGGCCGTCAAGGTGAAGAAAGTACGACTCACACCTCCCACCACGCTGCCTCAGTACCAGTCCTGCTAGAACACTTCGTACATAAAAATCCAGCTGTTTCTCATATGTCACCTTGAAAGCATGAATCTGGAAGCCAGTCCCCAAACTGTATTTTAAACACATCTGTTGTGTTGATTTTTGTTTGCAATGGCAACAGTCACACATCAACGTGTTTGTTTTTTTTTTTTTTTGTTATCCTGAGCAGAGGTTAATTCACACACAGCTGTGACGGGGCCTGGCCTCCTCGCTTGCTCGCTCAGCCCGGACGGCCGGGAAGCCCGGGCATCTGCTGGACGGCGCAGCCACGTCTGACTTATGATGATTGGAGTTAATGCCGTAGCAAGACAATTGGCCCACCTGCTGGCGTCTCCCCGCCGCAGCCCGCTGGGCGAGAGCAGTCTGGGCTTCCCTCCACCAGCTGCACGGCTCGATGCACATGAAGGGTCCAACACGGCCCTCCGATGTTGACCTAATGTCCCCGAAAGCAGAATTTGAGGCGTTGAATACACAGTTTGTAGTGGAATTAGGTGGGTTTTTGTATGAAATGTTGCCTCGCAGATGCTGCCGTATAAATCCTGCCTGACTGAGCTTTGTGACGGCGTTGGCTGGAAGAAGCCTCCCTGCAGCACATCGCTCTCTATCTATACACACACATGCATCAGAACAACAGAAAAAAAGGCAGAACCATAATTCAGTAAATTTCCTCGAAATGAGGCTCACAAGAATAGTTGAGCGGGCCAGTTTGCAGGGCAATTACCAAATCCATTCTAACTTTTAACAGACTTTATTCTTTTCATCAGCATCATTAAAACGCTCATTTACAATGGACAGCAGGAAAGGATGATCCCTAATGCCATTAGTGAAGGCAACAGCTTCGCTTTTGATAGCTCCTGCTTTGAAAAATGGAAAGAATCCCACTCTAATGGGATGCTGCTGTATTCATCAGTACAGATTTTTTTAATACACACCCCGACGTACAAAGCCGCTGTTGATGCGTCTCGCAATGGATCTTTCCACGCGGCGCTTTTCCCCCTCGTGGCGCATTACTCAACGAAAGATCCAGCTGAAGAACTCAGGCTCATTTTATCATCCAGAGTAGCTCTGAGCCGGTGAACTCTGAGAGTATTTTAGCTGCAGTCAGACAAAGAGTCTGGAAACTAAGCTTTTTAATGCCATGGAGCAGAGTGAATAACTTTGTCTTCATTTAAACATTTCCCCAACCAGAGAGTGGAGTGTTGTTAAAAGCTGAGCCTCTGGGTTCTCAGCCACCTGTGCGATCTTTGAGAAGTTCCGCTGTGGGAATGAACACCTCGCTGTGAGCGTGACTGGAGTTGTGCCAGAACATCCTCACATTTATTCAGATCATCAGGGAATGTGGGAGGCTGTAGAGGACCAGGAAGGCGACGAGGTGAAGGGATGGACTGGAAATTCTTATTTATGTCGCATAAATATTATTTGAAATCAACAATTCACATGCATGTTTGTTTGTTTTTTGTGAGAGATTTGAAAGTTGAAACCAACACACACTCTTGCTGTGTGGCACCATGCAGCCTATTTTATGTGACTGTCTTTGTGTGTAATGTTTCACTGTTAAATTAGACATTATTATTTGACATTTTTGGGTTAAGCAGAAAGCTCAGATGGCTGAAAGTTGATTCGTACCGAGCCGGTTCTGACAACAGACGGTTCGTCCAGTTCCGTCGGGTTTTCTTCTTGGCTCATCTAGTTTGTCACCAGAAATGAAAAAAAAAAAATCATAATGGTTTTTTTGTTACATTGCACATTTACTCAACGTGGAACAGAATGCCATGTATTTGAAAAACAGATATCTTTCTCAAATTGACAAAAAAGGAGCCAATCACCGACTGTATGATCCACATTTATAAACTCATAACTGTTTACAGTGAAATAACGTGGAGACATTTGAACAATCATGCGTAACATTTCCCTGAAAGTGTTTGAAGAAAAAATAAGCTGTTTTTGGGAACCTCAAAAAAGCCTTTTTTCCATTTCTTTGCCGTAAACCAGCTCCTGTCCGTCCTTGTTTCCGTGTGTCATTTAGCAACGAGCTCTGATTGTTTGAGAGCTTTGTTGAGTGGGACTCAGACGTCACATCATACTTGATTATCTGCTTGGTGTTGGCAGTTAACGGAGGCAGGTGTCAAATTACAGGTTACAGTGGTTTATTACAGTGCTAAGCTTGCAAGATAATTACGTTTTTAATCTGGACGAGACTGAAACAGTGGTGATATTGAAAATCCATTCAGCTTTATGCTACTAGAGCACATGTTTTTGCAAAATAAAAAAGAAATCATAATTGCAGTGTGTATTGGAATTGTATTGCAGATATGATGCAAAAAGTAAATTTATGCTTTTTCCCCCACTTTGATGCCAATAAGGGAATCTCTGTGGTATAACTCACCTAATAACCTCTCAAGCCTTTTGTAGGAAAAAACTGTCTTTCTGCAAAAGCAACAACTGCTTCTCTGAGCTCAATTAGGCGAATGTTAGCCAACCAGAAGACCGCGGTGTGTGTGTGTGTGTGTGTGTGTGTGTGTGTGTGTGTGTGTGTGTGTGTGTGTGTGTGTGTGTGTGTGTGTGCTTGTGTGTGCTCAGCTGATCTCGCTCTCACACTCACCCATACACACACTAATTGAAGCATAACTGTGCATCAGATATTGAACATGACAAATTTCTCAGCCTCTGCATAGGAGATGACTCACACACACGCACACGCACACGCATGCACGCGCGCGCACACACACACACACACACACACACACACACACACACACACACACACACACACGTATCAACTTTTACTCCGGCCACAGCACCAAACAAGTGAGCAGCTCCGAGGGCTCCTTAATGGAAATTGCCATTTCAAAGCCTTCAGAGGAAGATGTTAACCTTGTGTGATACTTGTGGCATTAAAAATGGATCAAAGCAGCTGAGCTTTGATGTCAATGGAAGATTTTATTTGGGTCGCAGCAGCAGGAGCAGCAGAAGCACGGCGCTCCGGCGCCTTCTTACTGCCCTCTGCTGGCAGAATGTGCCTTTCCATTCACAATCACAGCTCCGGGTCCTGTGATGCTGTCTGTATGGACTGCTTTACGCCCTCGCTGCGCCGCCCTCCCACCTTAAATCCCCACAGGCAATATTCATGATGTTAAAGACACCGTTTTGGATAAAAGTGGAATTAAAGAGAGGCCCACAAATGAGAAAGCAGCTGTGTCTTTTTCTCTTTTCAGTCACTTCATCAATCAGGGTTTTGTTATGCAATTTGAGCTGTGATGTGAACTGTCTGGGGTGTCGTGTTTGGAAAGAGCGGAGAGGCCTGCGCACCTCAGGGAGCTGTGGGTGGGTGGTGCTGCCGACGGGGATGGAGGCTGAACTTTTAACCCTCAGCAGGCGGCCTGGACGCCCGGCTCCCCTCGTCGTTTGGGGGCTCCTCCACAGGCTCCGGCTCGGTCCTGGGAACGAGCGCGTTGTCTGGAGACTCTACATTGCATCATGTACCTGATCATGTGTGTCCAAGCCGTGTAAGTTTGCGCGGCGGAAAACCGGCAGAGAAACGGGAGGAGCTGAACTTTCCTGTCAGATAGAGGAGAAGCAGTCGTCTGTGCGTTCATGCAATCCCTGTGTGGATGCAGCCGCTGTATGCACTGTTGTGAATGCATGTGTCTAGATGTGTGTGTGTGTGTGTGTGTGTGTGTGTGTGGGTATATGGGGGGGTGGGGGGTGAAAGGCATAGATGGAAACGAAGATAGCGAGAGAGTGCAAAAAAAAAAGAAGAAGAAGAAACTATAAATAATTGATGATAGATCCCGCCTTGCATCTGCTGCCTGCTGCCGTTGAGTTTTCTTCAAAGTAGATATCGATGCAGGGCCTCGCCAAAACACAGCATTCCCAGCCATCCTTCTGCCCTCATTATCACATTACAAACACAATAATGCACTGGTTTGAAACACACACACACACAGGCACACACACACACACACACACACACATACACACACAAAAGAGCAGGAATTACATGGTTGAGGATGTTTCTCTGTTGTGTCATTTGTCAGATCTTCTGAATATTCACTTCGTAGCATTATTTAACATGGGTGGGGGGAAAATAAACCCACTTATAATTGTCATCCAAGTGAACCAGGAGGGAAAAACAGACCAAAACCCAAATAAGATTGTAGTTAATGAATTGAATATTGGCCTGTTAGTGCGAGGCGGGTGTGGAGTTTCTCCGGCTCGGTTCTGCACTGGTTGCTCATATCGGTCACAAACAAGTGGGCGAGGCTGTTTTCTTCGAGTCCCGATATGTGATTGACTTTAATGTGTTTAAGTTTTGCTCCCTCCCCCTCCCTCCTTCCGCAGGCCTATTTTTCCCCCTCGCTTTGCCTCATTAAATCTTTGTGGAAACGCTCCGGCTCTTGTGGAAGAGACTTTCTTTTGATTAGACTATAAACAAATGGAGGAGTTGGTTGACATCTCCCAAGACTGTGGCCCTCTTTTGTTTTGCTGCTGCACTGTTGCTGCCCCACTCCCCGCCTTGACAGGACTGGAGTACTATTCCCCAAAGCCTTTATTCTCGCTCGTTTTCTTTCTTTTTTTTTTTTTCCTCCTCCCTCCCCCTTTTCTTTTCTTGTTCCCTCACCCATCTCCCACCCCTCCTTCTCCCCCACTGCCTTTGTTAAAGACTGCCCCTCATCCACTCGCCCCCCCAGTCTCTCTCTCTCTCTCTCTCTCTCTCTCTCTCCCTCTCTGTCGCTCGCTCATTATGCGCTCATCCGTTCTGGCTGAGGACTGAGCGAGCGGCGCTCAGGAGGAGCAGAGAGTTTGAGAAACCAGCGACACGTCGCTGCAGTTCTCTCTATAGGAGAGGAAAAAAAAAAAAACAAAAAGGTGGACCGAAGTGACAGGAGCTGCTTTTCCTCCTCCCGCCGGTTTACTACCCTCCTCTCTCTCTCTCTCTCTCTCTCTCTCTCTCTCTCTCTCTCGCTCTCTCTCCCTGTCCGCTGACTTCCCTCATTGACTCACTCCTCCCTGCCTCAGCTGGCTGGCTGAGCGCTGACACTGGGACCGCTACCTGCTGCCCGGGGATTACGCGCTCCGTCAACGCGCGGAGCCTGATTTGTCGTTTTGGCTGCCGGTGAACGCGGGACGCCTGGCGGAGCGGCGGCGGGAGTCCTCGTGGCCGGGACGCCGGGAATCGCCTCCGGACCGAGACATCCTGGGGAAACAGAGGAGGGGGGACTGGATGGCAACAGCAGGGAGCAGGAGAAATAAAACTGACAAGTTCTCTCCTTAAAGGCAACACTGGAGAAGCTAAATTGCCCTCGTTGTGACAAGGGTCAGGCTGGAACGAGCAGCCGCCGCTCTCTTTCTGGTCGGGATTCTCTTTGCGGAGCTGCTGACACAAGGGAATACAACCTGACAAATCTTTGCCTCCAGCACTCTGGTTGATTTGTGATCACACGGAGGCTTTTCTTCTTTTTGTCAGGGAGTTTTTTTTTTCTTTTTCTTTCTCCCGTTCAGCGCGTCGTGGTGTTTCGCTGCTCATCTGCAGCTGCTGAAAGGCTGAAGGCAGCTGTGGACTGACAGGTCCACTGTGGATCGCGCTCCTTCTCCTCTCTAACTTTCCCTCCTCCTTCTCCACTTCTTCTGACCCGCTTTCGGCCCTCCGGGTTTGGGAGAGGGGCAGCTGCTGGAGCCCCCACCTCCGTGAAGCTGGAATAAAGGGCATTGAACCGAGGAGCGGCAGGAACCGTGATCCCGAGAGCGTATGGCTGAGCTGCTTTCTCCCGGTCACACCACATACAGCTGATTCAAGGGGCTCCGGCGACGCCGTCAGGAGAGCACTGAACCCCCGAGAAGGAGCTCTGTGGATACAAAGAAGTTGTGTTGAGTGAAAGAAGTGACAGCAGCCTGAGCTCTGGTCACCCCAACGCCACACACACGCCCCAGACCTCCAGCTGGTTTGTTAAAAGGATTTTGACAAGAGAAGAAGGAGGAGGAGGAGGAGGAGGGGGTCACTGAGGGCGCCGGCATCCCCGGACCGCTTTCACCTTCAGCTAATTGCCCGTCGGGGTCACCGGGAAGAGACGAGCGGATTCCTTTTGTGGATTTATTCCGGTGGAAGTTTTTCCTTGTGGATATGTGACAGCCCCTGAAAACACCCACGTCCCGCCGCACACGGCTCCTGGCTCATCGCTGCATATCACACACACACAAACACACAAACACTTCTAAAGCGCACCAGCACACATTATCATCGCCCACTTAAAGCCACACACACATACATACACACACGCGCGCGCGCGCTTCCACTGTAAGTATAAACCACTTCACAACACACTGACACATTAAAGTCCCATTAGTGTGTGTTTCCCCAGCGGGCTCAGCAGAGATGGAGGTCGTGTGGACAGGAGGGGGGCAGTAGGAGTCCAGCATTCCCGGCCCCCCCCCTCCCCACCCGGTCTGTCCTTTCCCCTCCCAAATGGATGTTATTATCTCTAAAAATGTGTTGCTTGGAAACCGTTGAAAGCTTCCCGTTGCGATTTTCTGACAGAAACAGTCCCCGGGTCTGTGCCACGGCGCACAGCTGGATCCACAGCTGAAACTCCCGCAGCCGCTCATCTCTCCTCTCAGATCCAGTTGTGTTTTTTTTTTCTTTTTTTTTCTTTTTTTTTTTCTTCCCCTGTGCGAGTTCTACCTCCACCGCCACCATTTTCTCCAACGGGTCTCTGGGCACCCCTCGGCGCGCTCCCCGCCCCGTCATCCCCTCCGCCCTGGAGGGGAGGGGGTCGCTGGAGTGGAGCATGAGCGGGTGCCACTATCCCTCGCCGCCGCCGCCCGAGCGCGACCGCAGGTACCAGCATAAAGTGTCCCTGGTGGTGCGCTACTTCATGATCCCGTGCAACATCTGTCTGATCCTGCTGGCCACGTCGACGCTGGGATTCGCCGTGCTCCTCTTCCTCAATAACTGTACGTTGGTTCCTCCGAATCACACATCTTCACTCTCCGCCGTGTTCCGCTCATTTCCCCTCAAACCCGAGCATCGGCGCTTCCTGCGCAGACGCACTTACCTGAAGCCGTCCGTTCGCCGGCGCAGACATTAGCGTGTCTTTGCATTAAATCATCTTGTTGAAAGTAATAGTTCCACCTCAGCTCCCCGTAGCTCCCAGAACTGCCTTATCTGCACTTAAAGCGGCGATATGAGGACAGTTAAGTCACCGCTGACACTTCCTCTCCGCTCTGTCTGCAGGCTTCACATCTCCCCTTCATAGCCTTGGCATTTACTTTGAACTGAGCGGCGAAGTATTAAATGGTGATTAAATGCTTTTGGGGGATGAAAAAGTATCTTTTGGCCTGGAAAAGCCGCCTCTGACCGCTAACGCCATCCCGCTCTCTCCTCGCTGTTCCTCGTCGGGAGCTGGACACACACTCATTTGTTGTGGTTAGACTGTGGTGGCCGTTGTGTCGAGCTGCTCCAAGGAGAGAGGTAATTACAGGAGTTTAGCTTCAATTAGCCTGAGTGCTGGGTGTTGTTTTCAAGTACTTCTGACAGTTCTGCCAGTGTGATGGATGAGGGTACATTTCAGATCGCTATGGATCACCAACACAGTTTTGCATTTCACGTGTGAACTGCAGATTACTTTGTCATGTAGGTTTATCAGTAATGGAGTCTCCTGGAGTTTAACTGCAGCTTGCTTTTCACGGGATAACGCTGGAGAGTTGCGGTCACAGGACTGTCAGGCCTGCTGTGAGTGTCTTAATAATCTTGAGTTGTTTGTCATTTGAAGAATTTCAAAGCGTATGTTTTACGTCACAGTTTAAAAGCTTCATTTTCAAATCATTTAAACTGTAAACACATTCAATATTATGACACAGAAAACCTTGTTTAACTGATCCACAAAACAACCTTGAGCCATTTCAGAGCGTCATTTTCAGGCAGAGCCGGTGCGCTTCGTGCATTTCAGTTCGAAAACTTCTCTTCATGCTATTATTGAGCCTAAAGCTACGTCTGTGTGGATGTGACAATACGAACACATTCACAGATAGAAAGCCAAAACAAAACCTGTGCTCACATTGGGGTTAAGACCCTTTAAATCTACTGCTGAAAAAGCTAAATATTGAACCGAGCCGTGTTGTTTGTCGTGCTGCACTGTGATGCTTCACCTTGTCGTCCTGTCTGTTTTGTGTAATCGCATTCAGCTCTGCAGGAATGTCACATACATAAAACACCCTGCGCGCTCGATGGGAGCTTTTGACACTTGATACTCAGTTGTAGGGACACTTCTCAAATATTGCTGGGAGAGTATTGATTGGACACTCAGCTCTCCTCACAACAGGTACGGCCGACGATCAGATCGAACAGTTGTCTTCTCACGCCGTGACCGAAACAGATATCCTCCAGTCGGCCGAGCGCCACGCGCTCCTCTTTTGTCAACACTGCCGATCACGGCCGGTCACGTGCGCCCCCGCCGTCGTTTGTTAACAGACTCACGTATCAGCGTTTTGCTGGCAGCGGCTGACAGACGACTGTTTCTTCCAGAGTGCTTTGCCAGTTTAAACTGTGTTAAACAGGGGATTTTTGCAAAAGTCTCATGTGAGCCATTATTTATGCAGGACTTGTGCCTCATTATCGCTCGCAGATCATAATGAGCGAGGAAAAAACTTTCAGCAGGCACAAGGACAATAGTAATTTAATGCAGGCTGAAGAGCAGCGCTTTCAAGAGGAGAAGGATCTCTTCGTTCTTTTGACCACGCTTGTTATTGCTCCATGTCACCTTGTTATCCGGTTGAATGCCTCCTCGGGTAAAGTCCTCATCGCCGAGCTCATGCTCCTCTTTGTACTGGTCTGTGAGTTTGTGTAGGTACATTAATGTCCTGCCGCCTCGACGTTCGCCGTTCCTCCTCTTTCCGGCAGGGCGTTGGAAGCGAACTGGGACGGCAGGCAGTTCATTTGTAACCTCGCGGTGCTGCAGAATCAATTTGGAGCCAGACAGATTCTATTATATTTGATACAACTTCAGTTAAATCAGGTCAATCTTCACCTCTCCCTCGACCGAGTGAAAAGAAATGTGCGCCGGAGAAATTGATGAGCTGAAAGGGGCTCTATTATGCTGCCAAGAGCCCTCGCCATGTGGCCACAAGGACAGCTGGATGGGATAGTGATAGTGCTGCTCGTAGTGACATCCGTGTGTGTGTGTGTGTGTGTGTGTGTGTGTGTGTGTGTGTGTGTGTGTGTGTTTGTGTCTGTGGGATGGGAGGATGGGTGTTAGAGGACTCACACAGCCTCAGATTCGCAATTTCTGTTGTCACCATATGGGGTGAGGCATGTCCACACATACGCGCGCAGTTTGTAGCCCCTTCCGCCGCCGCCGCCAAATCCCATCGCCTGCCAGCGCTCGCTCCTCCGTCACCCGGCACGGCCATACATCAGCCGCACTGAGAGCAGGAGGCTGACACACATACACAGATACACACACAGCCACGCCTCCTCCCGCACATGGCTAAATGTCACAGTCAGACACATATTGATTGGCTGAAGATATAGCCTGAGTGATGGTCGTCTTGTGACATTCACACAGGCTCAGGGACGCACGCCGGCTCTGCCGGGTGCAAGCGGAGATGGAAGCGGCTGATATGTTTATGGGGAGACCTTATCTCGTCCTTTCGTTATGGAAATCGTTTAGCGGGCCGCCTTTACACCCGCCTCACTGTGTGCGCCGCGCCGCAGCCTCTCCGTCAGGTACGCTGCGATTCCACGGCTCCAGCCTCCTGTGTTTGTTTGTGCACGTTTAGACATGCTTACAAATGCGATTCAGGGAGGTACAGGCTGTGCCGGTGCTAACAGAACTTCTTCCATGCCAGTTTCTGTTCCGCTCTTATTCTGTGTTCTCTCGGAGTCCTCCTCCTGCCGAGCTCCCCTCCCAGATGGAAATCAGTTATCGTCATGACTGACTGGGAAACAGCTTCAGCAGACACTTCATTATTCACCTCTATCACCAGCCTCACGTCTGCTCTCCCCTCTCCTCATTTTTCCTCTCTCTCACACAAACACACACTCACACACACACACACACACACTCTTTCTTCCTTCCTCCCCCAAAGCCCCAGCTGTTGACAAGCAATTTTAAGTGAGCCTAAATTTAAAACTCCGCAGCGTCTCAGGAAGCCGCCGGGTTTGGAGAAAGGCCTGAGAAAGGCTTCGGCGCGGCGGTTTGATGGGGGACTCCAGAAAAGATGTGTTCGCGGGGTAATTGATGTGATGTGTTTTATCTCCCTCATTATCCCTCGCAGTGCGGAGACAGCGGAGGGACGGCTGGGCGGCTGCACAAGGATTTCAGAGCGTGCGCGCGGCGGCGGTGGCGCTGCCGTGTTTGTTCGGCGCCGGCAGCTCTGACACTCTCTGGGGCTTTGCTTCAGTGAGTCAGACAGCTCGAGCCGGCTGCCGGAGTGCAGATGGTGGTTCGGTCGGGCTGTGCTGGCCACTCCAGTGCCCCGGTACACTGTGACCGGTGTGTCACGGTCAGGGACTCTATATGGAGAGAAACAGCAGGACTCTGCTTCCTCCCTCTGCTCGGGGAGGGAAGTCAAACTTTCTCACATGTGAGCGCTCTCATTTCGAAATGATGGCTTATTTCACTGTGAAATTCTGAGCAGTAATTGGAAGCCTTGAGCAGTTCGCTCGGAGCATATGTGGCTCATGATGTTAGATAATTCCTGAATACCTTCCCATGGTGGAAGCATTAGGCCAGAGGGGGATGTGTGTGTGTGTGTCTGTATGTGTGCACGCTCACACCAGCATCGTCAGCATAACGTTTTAACTCCATCATGGTTAATTACATCTGTTGAGAATACAAAGTTAGTCTGAACACATATTCTGATTCATAACTCAACGAGGCGGACCCGTTTTGTTCAGCTCATTTCAGATCATGTTCAGCTGATTTTTCCACTTGAATCGCAGTCTTCCTAAGTTTTTGGGAGGGGTGTCAGAATGGACTCCTGTTTGTTTAGTTATTCATCCTTAAAATCCAGCACGAAGCTTTTTGCTCATTATCTCATGTTCACACCGACTGTTTATTACCAAGGGATCCTCTCCTGGAATCCTGCAGCGTCATTTTGGGCCATCGAGTTGAGGTGTTGCGGGAATTTATGGTCCAAATTGCAAAGTTTTAATTCTAACAAGGACACGCTTTTTAATTCTGATTAAGCAGATTAAAACTCATGAAAACTCAATGAGTTTTTTCAAAAGTGTTTTTTTCTTTTTTTAGTTTGCTTGTTTATGATGGTCCATCCTCTTGGTGAAGCTGTGCAAATACACAAATCCAGTCTCGTAGAAAAGGAAATACGTACACATACAAAAGGAAAATGTTCAATTCAGATCATGTTTCATTGAGCTCTTCAACAAGCTGGACTTGTATTTGCTTTTGGTACGTACATGCTGCTGGTGCCATATGTCTGTGCTGCCTGTACACTCGATTATCCCCCTCCTTGTTTTCTGTTCACTGCATAAACGATCAGCTGTTTAATCAGCTATTCAATCCGCAGAAGATTAATCTGCAAAAAATGTGAATAGGCCCATTGTTTGACGAACAAACTTTTTCTGGCTACAGCTGCTCAGATGTGAAAATTGGCTGCCTAATGTTCGGAAATCACACATTTTGGGATTTCAGACAGTTTGCATGGGACTACAAAGAATTTGAAGAAATCTCCAAAGGCTGGGGAAAATTGCCTTTTTCGCCATTTTCTAATTTTGCTGCCTCAACAGTTGAACACATAATTGGAAAAATAATCTTGAGATTAAACAATGAAAATAAATGTTAGCAGCAGCCAGAGCTTTGATTTTAGCTTGAGTTATATTGTTAAAAATAACCTTTGTGTTCCCGATAATTAAAGTTCAACATCAGTCCTAATACGGTTACTTTCTCAGTGCTTTAATTTAGTCGTGTTTGTCCTCATATGCGAGTATGAAGGTGCCAGAGCCGCCGAGGACTCAGGTTACTTGAGATTTATTTCCCCCTGGGTGTTACTCTCCACGCCGTCATCTGACACTGCAGCTCTTGTTGCGTGGTTCTCATGGACCGATACGCGTCCCGTCTTCCTCCGCCGTGTTTGGACCAGTGACGTCTGATATGTGGGGGTTGGTTTCGCTTTATGAGCGTTCCGCCACCCGCGATGTGAATTCTCCAGTTTTTTTTTTTTTATCAAACCAAAGCAAAAAATCTGATCCCTTTGAGTTCTTATGATACCAAAAGTGTTGCGGGCTGGTTTGGGACCAGACGGCCGCAGAAGCAATGAATGACAGCGCGGCGATGATACGGCTGTCGCTGAAATGTACTCCTGTCGATTAGCTCAGCCGGATCCCTGCAGGCCCGGCCGCTGCATTACAATGTGTTAGATAGAAAAACCAAAGCCTGCAGACAGAATGTGTCTCTTTCTCTTTTTTTTTTTTCTTTTAGGAGCAACTCAATTACTTGGCCTTTACCTCTGGGAAGTCACAGAATCTCCCCAAAACTAAAAACCCATTTCTCTGTCTTTCTCTTTTATCTCTTGCAGACAAACCACCTCACTTCACGCCGGCCCAGCCTCCTGATGGTAAGTCCTCCGTGGTTTCTCTCCGCTCGCCTTCGCTGACCGCTGTTCCTTCTCGGGGAAGGTGCCTGCAAATAATGACGGCAGACGGCAAATCCTCTGCCTTTGAAGTGGCCAGCCGTCTGTGTGCCGATCCGGATTTTTTTTGGACTTGTTTTGTTTTTGCGCGCCGTCAGTGCGGCAGGCATGTGGCCGAGCCTGCTTTGATGTGAGATGGATCTTTTTGATAACTTGATTTGATCCACGCCGCACGGCTGGCCGGGCTGATGTTCGATACCTGTTACAGCCGCGGTCTGATAGGCTCTAATAGGATAATACCCCTCCTTCCTCCCCCCCCCCCCCCCCCCCCCCCGAGTATTCAGCATTATTTCAGGCTTTTGCAGGCCATGGGCGGCACCATTACATCGCCTTGTTATCCGTATGCTTACATTCAATCCGCCACATAAATCTCTGCAACGAGTGCCACGTTGCTTCTGTTGTTTTCTGGCCCAGTAACACGAGCCGTTAATTAAAAAAGCAACAATTTATTTCCAAAACAGTAGATCTCGGCAAGCTTTAATTGGAGGGAAACAGCTGGTTTTCAAGCTGCTATCATGAATATTTATCAGAAGCGGTGCACTGAGACAGTGTTTGATAGACTTTGCAGGTTTTTTTTCTCCTCCTCGGCTGCGCTGACAGATAGCCAGGGATGGACTCCTGCTTCTTCTGAAGGTGTTGTGGCGTCCCGCCTGTTTGCTTTGCCGCGCAGCCCGCGGTTTTGAGGGACGCATCGCCAAGAAGGAATTTTTTCTAATGATCCCGGGGTCATCTGATGTCAGGGACGAAAGGCCACGGTGCGCGCCTCGCGCAGCCTTCTTCTGATAATTGCTCAATCATTCACCGCACGCGCCGGCGTGCGCGCCGGAGACGTCAGCAGTGATAAAAACTAAAAGAAATGTGTCCAATTACAGTCGAATTCAATTGTCTGGTGGAGTCGGGATAATAGACTGTCCACTGTCAATATGAAACAGCCACAGTTTGGCCTCAAACACGTAATTGTACTTGATTGGAGCGGCCGAAGCTCGGCACCTGATCCGCCCTGCTTTTCTGCCCCATCGCCAAACATTTGGGATTACATCGCAGAACGATGATTTATTATTTTTTTTCCATTTGTTTTTGTTTTAAAGACAGACAAAATTGACTTGACAAATGATTATATCTTACAGAGAGGCCCTTTTATTTGACGGTTTTCCGAACAAATATTGCCGTGAATTTGGGCTCTCAGCTGGGAAAATGAGACGCGGCGTGCAGGCAACGAAGCAGCCCGTCTCTGTCTCCTATTGAATAAACCCCCCCCCTCCTCCAATGCCGAAGACATGACGCCCCTCTTATCGATCGAGCCCCCTCATTTCCCATGTATTAAAGTTTTTGCTGTCTGAAGGGCACAGTTTGTTTCTGCGCCAGTCAACCGTTTAAAAGCTGCTGCTGGCCCTTAATTACATTTCCAATAGTTCTGTAGGCTCTCCGTCAGAGGCCTATGCTGTTTTAATATGCCAAGCAAAACAAGGAAAAAAGGCAAAGTCTCCAATCAGCAGGGTAAGCCTGCCCTGTGGGACCCGGTTTCTCTGGGTCATTTAACGCTGAAGAGATTAGCGGGACAATTAGAGCCGGTCCAAATATGGCAGCGGACCGCTTTGTGTCTGGTTTCAGTGTCGGTGGAGGGGGCCGTATCCAAGACGCCGTGGACCATCAAAAGGCTTCTTCCGCTGAACTCGTCCCCAGCACCAAGGACGCCCCACTCCCCAGTACTTAATTACAGGAAATCACAAGCCAGATAGCGAGGACTTTGCTTTTCTTTTCTTTTTTTCCTCTGAAATGCAGTTGATGAGACGTCCTTATTAGTGCGAGGAGATTCTACAGAAACTAAAGGAATTTGTCCTGCAAATTAGAGCCGGAAAATCTTTGGAGTTGTCTGAGCTGGTCGGAAAAGAAAGAAAAAAAAAAAAAAACTGCAGGTTCGGCACAACACGAGCAGAGCTCTTAGATGGTATTTATGGTGAACGCCACCCGCAAATAGCTGACGAATCCTCCCCAGTGAATGGCCTATAATCACCAGTCAAAAAAGTGACAAAAGTCACAAAGCAGCCTTTAATTAGGCTCTTTCTGTGAAAGCTCAAAGCAGCAGTTGCTTGGCTCGGGCCACACTCATTATTGCCTGTCGTCTCCCGATAATAAGACAGTTGTTGCGCTTTGGCCGAAGCTGGAAAGCTCATAGAATTTGCAGCTTGGGGGATTAGTATTGGACTTTGCAAACGGAGGCTGACAGGGAGAAGCGCTGGATGAATGAGGCTCTTGGCCTCCAGCTGTAAGTGTCGTCATCCAGGGAAACAGAGAAAATGCTTGTCCGCTGGCTGAGGACGCAGGAAGGAGGCGGCATTGGACATGATCCTTGGTTAAACTTAATGTCGTTGGCCTCGACGCAGCGGATGTTTTCCTCCCCACAACAACCTTTGTTTGTGCTGAACTCCACCTCGTCATCTGTGTGCGTGAACTTTTTCACCTCGACCGGCCGCGCTGTGCAGAAGAGAAGTAACCTCCACAGCAGCAGTCAGTCATGCGTGTTTGTGCTGCGTTATGATCCCAACCACAGTCTCAAACACGGAGTCCTAAAACACGCCACAGTGCCAATGAATGCACGGTCACGCTGCCGGTGAGACACTTTCCATCATGAAGAAGTACCTGCCAGGAAACCTGTTGGAGTGGAGCTTTAACGCCCGTCTCAGTCTCTACAGATACGATGCAGTCCAGCCAACACACTGGGTTATAATGTGAGAAAAAAAACACCCTCAATATATTAACACTTGATATTTGTTTCATATTCATTGGCTGCCTCTGGTGCAAAGTAGTTTAACTGTCAATAGTGCATTTCTAAGCTCATTCACACTGGGCTAATTATTGGACCTCCTGCTAAGACTGCATGTTTTTTTTTTCATGCTGAGCTGTTTATTTCACAAAAGGTAAAACATACTGACACCACTGACCTCGAACAAGGTAAGATCATGTTTCTTGATGTTTTCCCAGGCTGTCAACAGTGATGTTCGATCAGCCAGACAATAGTAATAGCAATTTTAGTTATGTTAAACACTCCGGGGAAAAAAAAAACACGTAATTTACTGGGTACCAGTCTAATGACAGTGATGTTGAACTCTGGAAGGTAAGTTATGATGTAGGCCAGTTATGCAGCAGTTAAGACCTTCATTGCATTCTGGTCGTCCGTTTCCACGGTGCTCAGAGCCTCTGAAAACCTGACTTTTTGAAACAAACTCCTAAGGTAGAACTTTTTGAGAATGGTCCGACTCCGTCTCCGTGGAAACGGGGGAAATGCTGGGACTGTGCATGTGCACCACTGCTGCAGGTAGATGGACAATAACAGCAGTGTTTGATTCCAGAGCGTCAAGACTCCCAGTCAGCCCAGCTTCACCGTTGGTTCACAGACTCGCCATTAATGTTTCTAACATATTGTTATCTTTGTGCTTGTGTGTGTGTGGTTTCATTGCAAAAACAAACCTGTTAGTTTCCCTACACAAAAGCTACGTCATTGTCATGTAAATGCAACACTTTTCTGAAACAAAACCTCGAACAATTATAGATTTTAAATGGGACCTCGGTATCTTATGCCTCTATGGCTCCATGAAGGGATGACCTTCACTTCCTCCTGTTGTAAACAAACACACAAAGTTGTCTGGAGTGTGTAATGGCAGAGCGGCTCCTCCGACCGTTCAGGGGTCTCCTGTGGCTGGAGCCGGCTCCGGCGCCACCTGCCTGGCGAGAGCTCGCCTTGCCGTTCACCTTTCAATTTCCCGTTTGTCGCTGACAGCTCTGTCTGGAGGACGCTCCTCACTGACAGTCAAAATGAACTCCTGGACCGAAATGTGATTTGATCTCCGATGGCGGGGAGGCCTGGAAGAAAGCGCCGGCGGGCCCGCTTACACTTTGAGAACGCTCCCCAGAACTGACGGTACAAACTTCTGGGTAGTGTCAGTTCTAGGTAGTGCTCTCAAAGAACTGACAGGACTCATTAGTTAGCTCTGGGAGAACACAGTAACCAAACGCTAGACACCCTTTACCCTCTTCAGATCGCAGAAGGAGGCAGTTGCAGGAAACATGCACACACACACAGAAACACACACACACACACACACACACACACACAGACACACGTATGCAGACTAACACAATGTCCCTGTAATTTATTCTGCCACAGCCTTTTCCCTGTGTTCTTGACAGTAAGCCTGACTCAGAGAGGGGCAGAATTAATTATCACTCCTCGGCCTATCTTAATTAAATCTTCTCACATCATAGATTTCACACAACAGAGGCAAAATATCTTCCTCATCTCTTAGTCGGGGCGGGGGGCGCTGCCTGAGAACGACTCACATCAAGATATCAAAGGTGCACTGTAAAGTTGCCTCTCCAGGATTATGATTTCACAGAAGAGCCGTCCTGTTTGTCCGGCGCCTGTTAGCGCGGGCGAGGCGATGCGAGGGCGGCCTTGACTTTATCGGCCCGAAGTTTGTTGCCCTTTGAAAGCACACAGAGTTCTCGAATTGCTCAACTGAACGAAGTTCCCTCACCTTGGCCCGTCTGGATTTACGTCTGTGGACTCAGCAGGTGCTTACGTTAGCGTCTGAGACGCCGGCGCGCCATGTTCTTTGTTTTTTAAACACAAACAAAGGTAACCGGCGGGGGAATTAGCCAAATACCGTTAACCCCCCTACCCCCCCCACACCCACCCATTCATCAGTGACAGCGCTCCCACTCAGCCTCGCCTCGCCTCGCCTCACCTCAGCCGGTATCGATCCGCCGAGGTGGGCTCCGAGCAGCCGTCCAGAGAGAGAAAAACAAAAATATTAGCTGGAGCCAGAGAAGAGGAGAGTGAGTGGGCCGGAGCAGTAAAGTGCAGCACTATTTGCTTTTGATTCCCGATGACACCGGGTAATTGTTGACACAGTTAGCGGTGCAGGATTTCTTTGATATGTTCCCCAGCTGTGGAAGGAAACCTGTCTGGGTCTGTTGATGCAGGTTATTCAGGGCGCCCGGGCCTTGTACGGCTCAGATCGCTTTTGATGTGGACGGACAACACGCACACACACACACACACACACACATATCAGTGGCTGTGATCTAGAAGCTGCCAGCTCTGGCCCTGATGGCCAGCTCTGATTTACAGGTGTGACCTCCAATCAGCGATATTGAAAATCACACATCAGGGGGAACTGAGCCTCTTAAACACCCTGTTGTTGACCCATAAATCTTCAAAATCCATTTAGGAAGCAATGCATTCATTGAGCGCGGCCTTACAGTGTGAAAACTCTTATTAAAATTATGCAAATGCTTGCTGATCTAATATGATGGATGGAAAACCAGAGACTTTTGTTGTTGGTGCAAGATAAACACCTGAGATGTCACGCCGGGTCTTTTTGCTTCCCTCATTAGCCAACTTTAAAGTGTCAATATGTCAATTTCAAATGATGCCTCCGTTGTACATTGGGTGGCAGCGCTGAGGCACAACGGCGAGTATATGGACAGAAGAAGACTAACTCAAATTAATCACTGTTTTGTATTTGCTGTTGCTGTGATAATCTTTCCAAAGTTTATGGTAACGGTAATTTAATTAGGTAACTATTGCAGCTATCATTGATGTGGACTGTTATCACTTCATATTAAAGCTTTTTTTATGTCACTTTCTCAAAACTCAGCTTTACCAGTCGTCCATTACGTCGTCCTTTATGTCCAATGTAGTTTTTCATTTATTTTTTTTCAATGTATTTTATGCCCATCATCAGTCATTTTCCTCTCGTTTCCTTGATAAAAATATCCTCCTTCTTCTGCCATTTCCTCGTTTTTTTTCCGTCTGAACTGACTTGACCGTTCTGATCCTTCATGTTATATTTTAATGACCACCGGCTGTCTGTCACAGGACTTCTGAAACTTTAAACTAGAGCTGCGTGAATCTCTTCTTCTCTTCCCTCTCGTTTCTCGAGGCCTGGCAAACTGCTTCTTTGTTAATCTCCCATATTTTTTATGGTTTTTTTTTTTTTAAGCGTATTTCACACGTTCATATAGCTTTTAACTGATGAAAGCCTCCCTCTGTTTATTTTCCCCTGTGATTCTCATAGTTAGCGCAGCCATTCTGGTGTGATCAGATTCCTCTTTTCTCACAACACAGGCAGGAAAAAAACAAAAACAAAAGACTAAATGGAAAATAAAGGAGACTTCCATTATGCTGATTCTCAGAAATGAAATTGAATGAATGACATTAGGAGGATAAACAAAACCTCATTGAAAGCTTGAATCCATGCGAGCTAATTAATAGTTTGGAGCTGCTTATCGAGGCCCTCATCGCTCAGCGTGGCGGCGGCGGCGGCGGGCAGATTGAAAGCCCTCCCCCCCTCTTTATGCTCTTTGTCATATATTGGGAGTAATTAGCATACAGAATTGGCTAATGTCACTTTAAACGAGCGCTCCGTGTCCCTGGCATGCTGACGGCAGCGGTGGCCGCCGAGCGGCGGCGGTGAAAGGCCGCGTGATCGTTCTGTCTCATTACAGCACCAACAAGTCATTTTCGAAGCGGGGGCTCAGCCGTCCCTCCTCTCCGGGGCCGTGATGGGCAGGCGCTAATTTAATTGTTGGGTGGCGATGTCAGAAAATAACCAACGTATTCCTCTGTCAGGCCGGTAATTAGAGGCAAATAAGTGGCTCGCCATGTCAACCTGTTTCAGAAGGAGCGCCGCCGCCGCCGCGATTTTCCCACGATTAGCGGCGTTTCGCTGTTTGACTCGTTACATTAAAGGTGCTCTTCCTCGCAGTTCACACGCTTACTGTACGCACGGCTGTGCACAGGAGGCAGGCTTCTGCAGTTCACTGCTCTCTGGCTCTCAAAGAGACACACACACACACACACACACACACACACACACACACACACACACACACACTCCTTCCCTCCTGCACATTTCACCCCTCGCGACTTGTTTTTCTCTTCTTCACTCAGCTGGAACAATTGTTTACAGTTTGTAGTTGAACCTCAGGATGTGTGCACTGACACATGTGCATGTTTGCACGTGCACGTGCACACACACGTTACGCGCCGTCCAGGTAAAACAGCAGATTTATAATTTACTGCTCATATGTTTTCTCCATCTGTCGCTGCAGGGAATCAGAAAGTACAAACAAAAGTTTAATTTATTCATACATCTTGTGCAAAGAAATATCGTGGAAACATTTGCATTTGATCAAAAACCTTTACAAACTGAAGAAAATAACAATTTCAGCAATATATTGTTTTTACAGTTTTCTCTTGGTGAAATGTCCAGAAATGTCATGCTCGTGTTTCACTTGATAAAACCGATAAAAAGCCTGATCTTTGACACTAACGCTGATATCTCTGCATCACCGACTGAGGTCGACCCAGCGGCCCCACCGGGCCCTCTGGTGACCCGGCTTTGGCCCGCACACCCTATGTTTGACAAGAGGTGAACCAGTTTGTTTTTTTTTTTAAGAGTATAGAGAGTGCAGATAGAGAGATGGAGGAAAATGAAATGCTGCTGGAGTAAAGTACAGTTGTGTGTGTGCTGCACGGCCTCAGCAGCGTGTCAGTGATACCAGTTGCAATTTTTTTTGTCACAACACACACACACACACACGCAGGCTGGTCTGGCTGCGGCGCTGTGTGTCTGAGAGGCGTACTGATCGCTGCCCCCTCGCTGGGCTTTAATAAGATTTATGAGAGCGGAGAGCCAGACAGGGCAGAAAATATTGAGACAAAGAGAGAAGCAAAAAGCAAAAGACTGTAAATCACTTTCACTTGAATGTTTCTTTCTCGGCGTCTTCTTTCACCGTAAAGAAGCCCATTGAAACCCAGATAATGTATGTAGTAAACACATTATGCTACAGTGTGACAAAGAGGCAGCCCGAGGCGCGGCGCACAGCAACAACACGGTTTACACTCTTTTTCAAGGCCTGAAACAGCGTTTTGTGCTTTTTGGTGTGTTTCTGCATGTAAGCTGTGGGAATGCTGATGTGGGAACGGCTGGATTTGTCCCCGGCCGGTCTGCGGTTTGCTGATGTGAGCAGAGACTTAAAGCCACCAGCTCCTCGTGTAGGAGAAGAGTGAGAACAACATAAAACACTCCTGTGGATTTCAGCCACATTGTAAAATCCTCACCGGCGAATCCAGACGACATTGAAATATCTGCTAATAACCGGATGACAGGAGGGTCATTTCACGTCAGGCCTGCAGATTTAGGAGCGTTTTCTTCAAGTGACGTCAAGCGAGCAGTTTTAAGCTCATGTCTCATTCACTTTTCGAGCTTTTAAAAGAAGCGACTTTACAAGTGTGGCTCAAAAATGCTAATTTCATGCATGGTGCTCACAGTTTGTAGCATTTGTTTGACAAAGATGGATCTCTCAGCTTCATCAACAGCTGTGCCACAGATGAAGAAAAGATATTTATTTAATACTTTGTAGCTTCATGCCTTTGTATTGCACCATATTATATCTTAGAATCTTTATATCTTATAGTACTTTATTAGCATTTTGTTATAATTGACTCATGTGGAGGTTATGGATTCATGTTTAGTCTTTCCACGGTTTTTTTTTTTTTAATTTGTTTTGTTTCCATGCTTTTTTAAAGCTATCCTTTTGCTTTTCATGACTTTAAAAATGAACATATTTAGTTACTAATCAACTAAAGTAACATGAATGCTGAATATGGTCTAGCTGTTCATGTTGTTCTGAACAACCTCAATCCAAATGTTCATGTTTTATGATGATGAGTGAAGGATTTCACTGTAATGTATTTAATACATAACACCTAAGATCATACATTATATTTGCTATGAAGTATTAAAGGTATAAATGGATTAAATGAATGTGGAAAAACTACATATGCTGCAGAATTCAGCAGCCGTCCTTCAAAACTGATATAAACTGATTTTTTTATTTTTTTTTTTTTTACTGTATAGTGGCGTCGCGCTTGGAGGTTTCTTTACAGCGAATGTTGTTGTAAATATTTTACATCGCAGAGACCCCTTCTGTCCTTTCACATATGGAAGGTATAATTTAAGCAGCTGATATAATTTAAGCAGCTAAGTGGATAGCAATCAAGCCACTTCCTATCTATCCATCATCTGTGCGCCTGTCTGTCGGATGTTTCGGTGCCTTCGCGGCGAAATCAAGAGAATTAATTTCTCCCCTCACAGCCGCCTTTGTGTGCATACGTTCTGTTTACTCCCCGCGCCTTTCATTTATCGTTGCATTACATCGCTCTGTTTTTTTAGCCGCACACCTCGGAGATTGTGGCGCCCGAGAGAACAAATACGGTGCGCTTAGTATTCAGACAACCCTGCACATCCGCTGGCTCGCTCATTTCCATAATGAGAAAGAGAGAGAAAGGAAAAGAAAGACAAGGAGGGAGAAATAGGATGAGGAATTGAGGATAATTTGAACAATTTAGATTTTTTTTTTTTTTTTGTTGTTGTTCTTTTTTTGTATAGATTGAAAATAAAAGTTATTGTGTGTTTCCTGATTGTGCGGCTCTGCAATTTGGATATTTGAGCAGGATTTAAGTTGAGTTTTGGGGCTCGCACAGTGTGTGATGAGCATAAAAACACAAAGTCGCACGGAGAACGTCAGAGGTTTGCACATAATAAGCCCACAGGCTGGCGGGTGTGTGCAGATCGGCTCAGCTCTCGTTCGGTTCAGCTTGTTTTTCCATCAGTTTCATGCACCCTGGTACACTCTGTAACTCCGTAATTAGGGGTTGGTGTCAGGCAAACACTGCGTGTCTGTGTGTGTGTGTGTGTGTGTGTGTGTGTGTGTGTGTGTGTGTGTGTGTGTGTGTGTGTGTGTCTCCTCTTGAGACTTGAGCATATTGCTTCATTTACTGTAAATAGATGTTGGCTTCAATCCCCTGAAGGTCATTGTTCAGGGTTACTATAAAAAGTAGTTTTAGTCTCTGAAAGACTTTTCGTATTTTCTGCAGAGCGGCTGATGCGCCGACTTTCACTCTTTGCATCCGACTCGTAGAGGCTGCAGGATTAAGTCTTCTCGGAAGATTGACCCATTAAACTTATTATATCTCTGCCTCTGCGGCTGAAACAACCCAACAAACAGTGATTGCTCATAAAGTCCTGCAGCTGTGCCGGAGTGTTGACGAGGCGGAGGCCGCCGTTCAAGGTGAACACCGAACACCTAACGCCGCTCCGGGCTACACTTTGCCACCGTCAGATCTTTCGGATGTGAGCTGTGTGATGAATGAAACATTTTGAGCTGTCCGTCGTTACTCCAGCTGATATGTTTTCGACAGCAGCCGCTCAGCCGTAAAGGCAGGCTGAACACGGGGATAATCTCTGAAAGATGTTTGGATGAGTAGATGGAATAACTGAGCTCTGGATCTTGTGGAAAACATCTGAATGTGGATAAACTCCAACTGACTGCACTGCTGGTGTTCCATCGCACTCTAATTTCACAGTTCTGCATACAGTCTGTCTGCTGCACACACTCTGTTCATTTCAACAACATGCATTCTGCATAGTTTCCTAAAATACCCAGATTACCACTTAATCCAGAGTGGTCAAACATAAGGCCTGTGGGCTGAAACTGGCCCACAAGAAGTTCCTCTCCGACTGAGCTAAAATGTGTTTGACTCCAATGGTTCAAGCAAAAATGCATGAAGGATTAACAGAAATATTCCACGCTGTAATTTTTGTGTTTCCCAAACGAATGACTCAGCTGCTCCCTGTGTTTTTTTAAGACATGTGAGCTGAACCGCCGCCGTTTCAAATGGCCACAAATCCTCCAGGTTAATGAAAGGTGCACATGTAGGGAGCATGTGCTGCACACATGTGGGTTTTCACAGCGAGTGAGCTCACGTATCGCACAAAGCACTCCTGTGGGAAACAAGGCGTCCAGTGTGAATCCCTCCACATGTGACTGGTATTAGCCGAGACGTTTCCCACCGGTGTCAGACGGCTCTCATCCCCCACAGCTGTCTGCCGTCACTCTGACAAATCACTCCGCTCTGACACTGAATATCAAAGTGTAAATGTTCACGAAAGCGCCTTACAGTTAAAGTGTGCTGTCTTTTTTCCTAATTTTCCCAAGTGTAGTGACACATTGCTTTGCCTCCATTCAGATGGTGGAGCCTGATTGAAGGAGTCCTTGAGATGATTGATAGGAGTCTGGTGGTGGTAAAAGTATGGTTTAAGCAGAGAATATAGTCTGAATAAATCTGTCTTACCTTTCTTCAAGCTGCTGTATGTTAAACTAACAAAAAAGCAGACTTCAAAGTACAGTTCCCGAGCCTCAAACGTTTGCCTCTGTGCTTTTCCCACAGTGGAAGCAGCACGGCGGCGCCCAGCTGCGACGGCAACCTTCTCCAGTGTTTCCCTCAGCAGTACACATCAAACAATACATATGTATGGGCTCTTGTGAATAATAACAGTGTGTGGCTAATCCGGCCCATTAGCAGCTCAGGAGCAGCAGTCAGAGGTGAGGAGGAGGCGGTGAAGAGAGCGTCTCCGTGGCAGAGGGCGGCTTCTCATAAAATCATAAATATACCGGGAACGGGAGGGACACGGTTTAACATGTTGCTCAAAAACGCAGTGAAAGTTGTCCGTTTGAGGGTGTTAGAATGTAAACAGAGCTGCAGTCGAAGTGAACTGTGGTCAAACTCACAAAACGTGGCATCAACAAGTCAATTTGACTGACTGTTGTCTGTATTCTGTCTTGACTTGTGGCCTCTGTGTGATCAGCATGTCTGATGAGGAAACAGTTTTACTCTCGATGTCATTCCTGGAGCGTCTCCCTCACTGTTCATGTGTGTTTGGGCCTGAAACCAGAAGAGCCACAGAAGGTCACAAACATTCACATCACACACACTGGTTCTGTTCAGGGAGCAGCTTCAGGCTAACAAGTCATCGGGGATTCAGACCAGTTACAGACTCCAGGCCCTCATCTCCGGGCGCCACTGCTAATGAATTGATATGATTGAGTGTCGGTGCTGCAGGTTATTTTTCTATATTTTCATGTCTAAGCTGATTGAATGATTTCAGTGTTTATACGACTGTGATTAAACAAGCAAAGTCACATGATTTTTAGTTACAACAGTTTCCCACTGGACTTTGTGAGCCTATAGAAGGAGGAGACCTCACTTAGACCCTCACTTTGGGGACAGAGCGAAATTCTTTATATTTTAATGGTAAAAGCATCGGTCCGGTGCACCGGGAATTAAAAAAGAAAAAAGGATGACATTGTTTGTGTCATTAGGAAAAGTGCATTAGGAAGCCGTGGTGGGACACAGACTATACAAGGTAAGAACAGAAGAGGAAATGCTGCAACAGTGGTGATGTGGAACCGGCATGTCTTCTAAAAAGGGCGAGAGCAGGGCTTTCTGGAAGCTGTCTTCATGAAGACGTTCCAAAAAGAGCCAAAACTCAATGAACAAAGTAATAAAAAGACCAACATTCAGGCAACAGGGAGTGAAGAAGGAGGTGAGGACAGAGACCAACACATGGAAGAAGAGCCGAGACGGAGGAAATGGAGAGAAAGCAGAAGAAGGGAAGGAATTAGAGAGGGAGTGGAGAGGAGGGCAGGGCAGGTGGAGGAGCAACTGAAATACAAGCACTTCCTCCGTCCTCCTCGCCCAGAATATTAAGCTGTCATCATTCAGGAATTGACCTGGACTGTAACTCGTTTTATCTCGCTCTCCTTCTCCTCTCTCAGAAATCTTTTTTCTTTTTTTGCCCCAGCACTGTGGGCTTGTCAGCCCTGGGGGGAGGACTTAGCACCTTTAATGTGTGTGAGAGAGCGAGAGCGTGTGTGTGTGTTCGTTCGTTCGTTCGTCAGAGGCAGATAGAGAAATTTAATTAAAGCAGGTTTTTCCAGTCGGTGCCTCTCATACACCGCCGTCCCCTCATTTCGTGGGGTCCCAGCCTGCAAAAGCAGCCCGGCTGCCCCCCCAGCCCCACCCCCCACCCCCACCCCCCCCACCCCCCCACTGTCATATCAAAGGCAAACATCATTCAGTGACTTTTAATAAAGGATCAAAATCAGACCCATCATTGCTGGAATCTGCGCTCGCCGGAGCGTGTCCTCGCTCGGCGGATTTCAGCGCAGCGTGCGCCCAACACATTCACGCCTGCCGAGGGGGGAGGGGTTTAATCTGGTGACTCGCAGCCATGTAACACTCATCAGTCCCCCCCCCCCCGAGAGGCAGTACATTTCCTCTTGTTCAAAATGAGACTTTTATGTACCCGTCGGAAGGGAGTGGGGGGGGGCTGGCGTGCAATTACCTCAGCGCCATGCTGGGTTCATCTGATGCCAAGCTACGATTCAATCACTTCCACAACCTGCCCCGCTCGACCCCCCTCCCTCACCCTCCCTCACCCTCCAGACCACTTCCATTATATCTGGAAGGAGCGGGGATTTTGTTCGGGTGATGATCTGAAGCTCCCCTGTTTTTTGTCTTTCAATCAGATCACAGAGTTTCTGGTATTTCTCTGAAGTGGATCTGAGCTGGAGGCTGTTAGGAGGCGCCGGTCGGGGTCAGCGGGGCCCGTTAGACGGCCACGTCGGTCAGGACCGGGCCGGTGACCGGGGCCAGATGGCAAACCAACATATCTACTCTTGTTTGTGTCGCTGGGGACAGTGGTCAGGAGATATGGAGACATGGCATTTCAGATCAGCGCTGAAACTAAATGATTTGATCAATTAATTAAAATAGTGACAACGAAATTTTCAACTAGTCTATTTTAGCAGCTACCAAAGTGTGGCAGTAATGTACCAACACAGCAGGACAAGCAGCCAGCAGCCTTTGGTTGGCCTGGTTTATCACACAACAGTCAACGAAGAAACAGGAGAAAAGTGATGCATCAAGAGAGAAAACTTCACCCAAAAAGTCGTCCAAAGTGTGAGAGCACTTCACAAGAATTCCACAAAAAAGACCTGCAAACTCTACATTAAGGAACTGGCCTGGCACACACAGGGTTGAGACGGTAATTTAAATTTGTGTCCAATCATTGCTCATTGTGTTCTTTTTGAGCTGTTTTACAGAAATTATTCAAATAAGATTCTATAAAATGTGCAATTCTTGAGTTTTTCTTTTTTTTAATCAGGAAAATATGTTGTTAAGTTACCTCGGTAAAAAAGGCTAAACAAAAATGTCTATTAAAAAATGCAAAAAAAAAAAAAAAAAATCATTAAGTGAATAATTGTAAAAAAAATAATTGACAGATTAATTGATTAGCTAATTAATTGTTTGTTGCAGCCCTGTTTCAGCTTCAGGGGATGAATACATGCACACTTATAAACCCGTTCATTCAGGCACGTGCAGGCAGTCATTAATATGCAGGAACACACCCTCCAACCCGTGCAGGTAAACAAGCAGGCGTGTCTGTTTGTCAGAGGATGCGCCATAAAGCCAACTTAAGTATGCAGTGATAACTCGTCGTCTCCTGCTGCTGCCACACCAAACACAGCTCAGAAAGGACTCTTCCTCTGTGTGCACTGGCACATGTGGAGCAAACAGCGCGACATGGCGAGCTGCATGCCGATCCGAGCTTTTACGACGGGAGGTTGACAGGATCTGCTGCCGTCTTGGAAGGGATCGCACTGAGGTCCCACGAAGTTAAATTTTGCAAACAGCCATGCATATTTAACTTTCCCAGATGCAGCTTTGAGAAAGTTTTTAAATTTTTAAAAGTCGCAACCTGCAACATTTTCATATAAATTCCTCTCTGTCTGTGTTTTGCTGCTTCTGTCTGTAGCCCACTGATTTTTTTTTTTCTTTTTTTTTTGTGCTGTTTGAATTATTCAGTCCATGTATAATCATGAAAGCGTTCCTTTATGTCGGTCCAAACACAAGGGGGAAAACTGCCGTCAAGTGGGAAACGATGGGCTTTATATACACCAAACTCGGCTGCAGCGTTTGATTCCGCTGTGAAGGGAACAATGGGACTTGCTTGAAAAATGAAGTTATCTGTGGAGCAGCATGAATCGTCGCCCTAATCCCCGACGATCCCCACACAGATGTCACAACTTACAGTAACGACTGCCTCCAAAATAAGCTGCCTGCACTCAAAGACCCTCCTCGAGTGAGGCCTGCACAGCCTCCACAGCGCGCCATGAGCCAAATACACTCACCTGAAAAGCATCCTTGGTCAGTTCTAGTTTTATATTGATATTATAATTGGATATTATTGTCATGATTATGTCAATGGACATAATTTTCAAAATGTAGCCGTGTAGTTATGGAACTTTCCTGAAACGAGCAAACCACATCACGCTGGAATAAAACATGCAGTCTCCATCCAGAGACATGAGACGGTGGAGCTGAGCACTCCTCCGCCGCTGCAGCATGGTGCATGGCAGCCGTCACCGCTGCTCTGTTTATGACCAACAGCAGTCTGGTGAAGTGCTGAGAATATGCGCGAAATCCATTTTCCATAAAATCCATGCTGAAATGTGCTGCACAGATAAGGTTTTCTTGCATATTAAGGGCAAAGAAACCAGTATTGTTTGGTTTCCCTTCGTACGACTCCAGCTTAGACAATCACAGATGTTTTCCTTCGTCTTCCTCTTGGCTCCGCTCCAACAGGTTTCGTTATGCCAGTTCATTTTATGAACGCCAGACACTTTATGTGAGGGAAACTGTGAAGTAGCAGGCTGCTAAGCCAAAGCCTGAAGGGACTCAAACCGCAGCACAGTGATAACGGTCTGAGAATCACACCTATAGACTGCGTTTAGCAGTTTGACTCGTTCAAAAACAAACTGTGACTGAATAATCCCAGTGAAAAGAAAGTATGAAAAGAATAGCTGTCAGGTCTGTGGGTTTTTCCGGAAAGTCAAACCAGCTCCGTCTTCTTCGTGATCCCTGCCATTACTATCGCTGAGCACATTATGCTAATGGACGGCGGCGAGCCCTGCCCTGTCAGAGAGCCGCCGCCGCCGCCGCGGCTTTTAGAGGGAGTGTTCAGGTTCATCAAGTTTTAATGAGCCAGGAGAGAAATCAGGGGAGAGATCAGCAGAGACAACGTGCACTCTGCTTTATCCCAGCGCGACTTCCCCCGGCCGTGCGCAGCACCCAGGTGCAGCCGAGCCGCCAGCTGTTTAAACTTTCAGCAGCTCGCTCCTGATTTAGGGAGCGACTCTCAGTCGAGATTAAACAGCTAATACAGCATATAATGAAACACGGGATCATCGCGGGGATGCCTTTTGCTCCTGTGCAGGCAAGACGGAAAACCTGAAGCTCTGCCTTCATCCCGCTAACCGCCTTCTCTGCTCTAAATTGTGTTTTTACAGTTTTTTTTTCCCAGGAGGCATTTCACAGGAGATGTTTTATTTAGGGAAGTTATTTGCTTGCAGGAGCTTAAATGCTCTTCTTTGTACTTACAAGCCGTGGCCAAAAGGTGTGAGATTTCTATTTTGGAGGTGCTTTAGATGAGATAACGTTGCAGCAAGCATTGCATGTTTTGGGTGGGGGCCGATCACAATGCATCAGACGCAGCTCGGATCAGATAGGATAATTTGGGTCATTGCAGCAGCAGAGAAGACACAGATGCTGATAAGTCCACCGCAAATACAGACTTTGGAGATAAAAATTCAGCTTGAATGAGGAGAGAGTGTCACGGACATGGAGCTCTCAGTCTTGCTGTGGTTATTGCTGCGAGGTTTTTGGCTTGTTATCGAATGTTTCTGAACAAAAGCTGAAGATGATGACGAACAAATGCCTGTTATATCAGAGTGTAATTCCAGAATTAGCCTCAAGTGTTTTCTTTCTAATTGGACAAGTTAAGAGAACACTGCTTGGCAGCCTCGTTCATAATTTGATTCCTTTTTCTTGTTGTTGTTGTTGTTGTTGGAAATAGTTTTGTGTAATGCTCATTTCAACAGGACCTGCTTCCACTGTTGAATTTCTATATTTTCGTGTTTTCAACAGAAAACTTGGCGTGTCATTACCGTCCTCTCCTCAGCATCTTTCTGGCTTCATTAGAGCCACATTCTTACACAGCCATCTGTTTTTGCACCAGCATTGTTAACTTATTCAACGCTCACAGGTGCAGCGCCACCCTGAACTTCTGTGAACATTAAAACATCACTGCGAGGAGCTGCATGAGTGGAAACGAGGGAATCGGTGAGAGCAGGTCGCCAGGTGGAATTTACTCCACCGGGGCTCATGCAAAGTTCCGTTGAGCCTACAGGTTAAAGTGCAGAGAATTCTTTGTTGAGGTTTTACATCACGCTGACACGTGCACACTGCGCGAACATCAGCATTGATATCAGGGTCCGACTGGAACAAACCAAATCCAATCTGAAGTCAGCTGGTTCACTACATCGGACATAGATGATGGATTGGACCAACCTTCACCGTCAGTCTGCTGCGATCCGCTGCAGAAACCTGCAACCCAAGGATGGATGAAGGGCTGTGAAAGATGGAGGAATGGCACAGATACCAAGCAGAATATGTAAGTGTGGAGTCAGTGGGATTCAGAGGCTCGAGGAATGACAGGAAACCGTGTGTTTAAAGTGTGAACGGCGTGTGTGCCTTGAATTTCTGCTTCCTGCTCACTCACCCCACTTCCTGCCGAAGCCGCCGTCTGTCGTCAGAAAGCAGCCTGAGGTTCCCCGCTCGTGATGGTAATGAGAAGGGGGAAATTAACATTTTGTGGGGAAAGAAAAAAAAAACAAACAAACCAGGAAGTGAACCTGCTTTGGACGTCCCAGGCATTGTCTTCGCTGCTGCGTTATTGTTGAAAACTCTAGAAGAAGGCTACAGTTTGTCTCCTCACATCACACCTGAAACGCATTTAACTCGGTGTTTTACCGCGACGGATTCACGTCTCTCTCAGACACTGATGTGAAGATTACAGCTTTCATTTTTCACATTAGTGGTTAATAATAACACTAACTCCGATAGAGGGGTGGGGGCCTCTTTAATGACTCCAGGTTGGTAAAATTTCGCAGATGCAACAGAAATTTCAACATAAAGATGTCCCATCATGCCTGCAGTGCATGAAAGCATCTCGGTGAGGCTTTTATTCAGCTTCACCACATGTGAACACTTGCAGGTGGGAAGTGAAGCCATTACTCAGGTTATGTCTCGTGAGCTGAACCTCCACCATGTGCACATGCAGCATGAGCGGCGACCGGAGGCAGCTTCAGCAGCAGAATCCAAACCTGAGAGGCAGGATTTGTCTGCTCTCTGCCCGGAGGAGCGCATGCTCGCTGTCCTCACTACATGAAGCGTCTGCATTCGCAGGCCGAGCTTCTGCTGGCTGGTGGAAGGTGTGTGAATCCACAAGAACCTGTGAAGGGGTGTCAAAACACTTAATAATGTATTCCACGCTGATATGCAACTCTAAACTGTTGGAGGACGATAAGGCACTAATTGGCGCTCTCTGTAATGTAATTACACCTTCACTTCTTAATTAAAAATTAATTCTCTCGGCGCTGTTTACCATCTCATTTACACCACTGGATGTCTTGTGTTGTTGGAACTGGGCGCATCTCTGTGAAGACACGCTGCCGCTTTCGGACACTGAAGCTCGTCAGCGAACACCTGATCATTTCATTCCACTTGCTCGCTTGTGCTCTCAGGTTGGAGGGTACAGGAAAGAAAACCCCTCATTAATCACCATCCCCCTCCTCTTGATTTGGCTTTGAGCTAAATGGCGGAAATGTCGGCCTCTTCTCTCACCAGGTCCAGGTTTTTGTGGTGAGCCTGGTGCAGCTCGCGCCTCGCCCCCCCGCCGCGTGTGGCGAGATATGAGGACAGGCGAGGATTATACGGGATTGCTCCTGCATTGCATGAGCTAATATAGAGTCTCATTGGCTCTCTGTGAGTTGGGGTGTTGGTGCCGCCATATGTCGCTGCCTCGGGGCCCGACAGGGGATCAGCGCTGAGCAGGAAGTGTTGTGTTATTAATACCCCAGGTGCAACATTGTACTTCGTCCTCAGGCCTTCATTTTTTTATTTATTTATTTTTTTCTTTATCTCTCTCACCTCCACCGAATCCAGGATTAACGTGTGTGTTCGTGCACGTTTGTTGTGTGTCCTCGTTCCAGGTTTGGCATCCAGTTAGGCCCCGGACGGCGCAGGGTACTCCGCGCTACTTGTGAGGAAAGAAAGTGACTTGTAAATAAGGCACAGGGCCGATCAAACTATTTTTAGACAAGAGTCCTGGGAAACGTATCAATTATTGAAGCCTGTATGTGCGCGTCGGTGCGCGCTTGTGTGTGGGCGTGTGCTCGGCGCGCAGACGGCAGAGAATCTGATTGAAGAGAGAAGTGTTGTAAAGATTAATAATGAAAGACTGAAGTGTCAAATAAAAAATGTGAAAGGAGAAAATGGAGCCGGGCGGCTGAGTGTGCAGGTGGATGGCACGGTGTGTGTGTGTGTGTGTGTGTGTGTGTGTGTGTGTGGAGTGGAAGTTGGCGCTGCCTTTTCTTGTACCTTGGGTGATAATAACTCATTCCAACAGATTTTCAGACAAATTTCTCAGCGCTGACACTTGGCTGGCCTCTCGGCGTTAGAAAGGCCCTTCTTGAGGATGTCCTTGAGTCTGGCTGGTTGGAGATCAGGATTCCTCTCAGTTATTATCCCAAGGTTTTTTTATTTTTTTTTTATTTTTTTAAGATTCAATATCGACACAAATGAGTTTGCTTATGCCTTTTCTCTATCCCTCGGAGAGACTCAAAACATTTTCGAGTCTTAAATAACAGATTTGGAGTCTTTGCATTCATTACAAACAGATTAATTTGGAAACGGGTCGACAGATTCCCTCAATGTGCCGATAATAATTACACTCACATAAAGCTGCCTGATTTGTGAGTGATATATGAGAAAAGATCAGTAACGAATGTACAAGATTTACGCCTTAATGCAGCTCATTAAAGCTTTTAATTTGATTTAAATATCTCTTTTTATATTATCTGTATCCATTGATTTCTTAACTTGTTTTCATCTTTCATTAAAATCTAGACATTTAATGCATAAACAGGCTGTCATGCAGTGAAATTTTGGTTTCCACATGTCGGCTTGAGTTATCGAATGGAAACTCAAGCCATGCATATTCATGCATGCTCGCATTATTGGATTTGATTTGATATCCATGATGTCGTCATGTTATTAAAAAAAAGTCACTTTTTAAAGACTTTTGAATGAATATATAAACAACAGCTTTCCTTGTTTCAGTGTTCTTTCTCTCTCATTAAGTCTTTTAAAGATGGGGCAGATATGCACTTCTAATATTTTTACAGCAGGAATGACCAGCACTGATTGCCATGACCAGAGGGCAAAAGTTTGACCAAGCTCCTCTACAGAAAGATAATTACCACCAGTTACATGAAAACAATTGAATATATTCCTGAACCAATCCATACGTTTGATTTTCTTCACCTTCACATTTTTGAATTCATGTTGATATTTACCTCCGCCAAGGAGGTTATGTAATCACTGCCGTTTGTTGGTTGGTTTGTTAGCAACATTACGGAAAAAGTAACGGACGGATTGCAATGAAACTTTGTGGAAAGGTGGGTCTTGGGCTAACTTAGAATCCATTAAATTGTCTGGATCCACAAATTTTTTAAAGGATTCTTTATCATTGAGAGATAGGGCAGGTGACTGATTTGAGCTGTGGCGGAGGTCTGCGCTCTCTGAGTGCCAAATTCTAGTTCAGTATTAGAATATATAGAACATGCAGACCTCCGGCGACTCTTCATTATTCCATCTGCAACATGTATGTCTCTCCCTTTGATCCTGGATGTGACATGATTGCTTTTTTTTCTTCCGTTTGTATTCCTGCAGGTCGGTTCTCAGTAGACTTTAAATATTTAAAACAGTTGAAAATGCATGTATATACTTGAGGATTAATGCGCTAACAGAGCATTGAGTTCATTTCCAGCTGCAGCCTGAGTGAGATTGAAGTCTCCAGAGTTTGCACACGGCACCACACCCACCCCTACACCCCACACCCTGTCACTGTGTTTCTGAGACATTGACTCTGCTTCTCTCAAGCAGCGCCAATTAAGATCAAGAGGGATCCATCATTTCACACTCCAGGGTCAGAGCACATCCAGAATGTTTCTGTCCAGCTGGAATATTCTGCCTCCAGTCTGACCTGATGGTCAGCAGTGTTTTCTCCGTCTCATCCAGGTGTTTTCACCCACTGAACACGTTGAACTTACTAGTAGATCAACCAGACACATGGAAAACAGTGGTGCGCCCCTTCAAAACCACTAAGTACAGCTACTTCATTGTGAAATCCCACCTTTTCTGTCAATTCATTGTGTGAATTTATGATACCGGCGGTACTTAGAAATACCTGTTTTTTGTTTTTTTTTTTACGACTAGAATCACTCTTATTGACTTCTACCCACATCGTGTCCCTTTGGACGTCCACAGCACGACAAAATTATGCCAAAAAATGTCAAGTGTGAGAACTCGCTGTGTTTGTCACTCACTGATGATTTGCTTTATTTTTTTATGGCGGCGAACACCTGAAATTGGTGTGATTTTGCCACCTGTTATTCTATTCTCTCATGCGATTACAGAGAGCCTAAAACAATAAAGGAAAATTAATCTGGCACATCAGAGGCTGCTCGTGCCCTGCATATTGATGACGGCGTTTGTCAAAAGCAAAAGGAAGAAAAAAGAATAGCGGATGTGCGGATGGTTGGCTTACATTTCATCTGCTGATGCTATTTCCTGCTTCTGATTGGCCTCATTTCAGTGAAGGAGCGCGAGGAGGGAAGAGCCACCTGGCCACTGTCTCCATTATTAAACGACATTCAGTCGAGGGCAGATGTTATTAAAAACATATCAGGGCCACGAAGCTGTTGTTTCTGCCGTGCGACCGCTCGTGGAGCCGCGCTGAGCGGTAATCGACGGGGAAGCAGAGGGAATTACGCTTTTATTGAAGCCATCTGGGTCGGATCCATGTATCCATGTAAATGTTTTTGCAACCGAGGCTTCAATTCAGCCCATCTACACCAATCAAGGGGCTTAACTGGAGCCCCCCCCCCCCCCCACGCTCACACACACACACACACACACGCGCGCACAGGCAAAGTGTGGGTCGAAGGTCAAACCTCCACCCGCGAGTCTCCTCCCATTATTTCCAGCCCGATTTCCAGGATGTAAAGGCTCTCGTGTGGCGCTGAATACATATGGGGAGGGTTCATGCATGAATATGGAGGAGATCACTGCAATCAGATTCACACACATGCGCCGGCACACACTCGCACCCCAAGCAGCTGCAGATCATCTGCGAGAGGGTGATGGACATTGAACGGGTTGACCCCACCCACCCTTATGCACTATTCATGATGACCTTTCCACCGCCGTTACACACACACACACACACACACACACACGAGAACGCTGACACATATATCTCAGTCATTATGGACTCCTCCACCCCGCGGCCCCCGGGCGCCTCCGGCAGGTGCTTTGCTGTTAGCGGATTAGCTCAGGTTAAAAAATGATAAATAAATAAATTAATCAAAAACTGGATGGGTGGCAGGATTTACGGATGAATGTGAGCTTGAAAAGTATGCTTGTTTAAGGTCTCCATGACAGTGAAGGAATAAAGTGCGTAACTGCAGGTGCTGCTAAACGAGGCTCGGTGCGGCAGCTCAGCAGTGTCGGCGGCGAGCCGAATGACGTGATTAGAAACGACTGAAAGAGTTGGAAGAAATCAGAGACCCGACAATCACAATACAATCATTCCAGACCGGCAGCGAGCGAAGGACGCCTGAAGGTGAAAAATACCATTTCCAAGACAATGATGAGCATCACATGAACACCAAATGGTGATTAGAGCAAACTGGAGCCGTTGTTCACTTTTAACCTGCCTTTTGCTCTCAGACCTCTCGACAGCAGGGCGCTATTGATCACTTTAGAGAAGAATGACTAGTGTTGCCCTGGTGTGAGAGCTTTATAGTTATCAGCGTATGCAATAATTTCTTCAAGAAACAGTTTTCATGTTCGAATAATCCATAATCTATGGACTCATTTGAGTTTATGTGCATTGCCATTGAAATAACTGAGATCAGTGACACTGATTGGACACATGAATCAATGTGATGTGAAAGGCTCACACTCCTACCTGAGTGAGGAGCTCTGTGTGGAGTTTCAGGCCTGTTTTACGCAACTTATTTTTAAATTAAAACGGAAAACTTTTACTGTTCCTGTTTGTCTTCTGTGGAAATGGGGCAAAAATGAACTTCTCTGAGACGCTGCTCCTGTGCATGCTCTCCACGGCCGCAGTAAAGAGTTCCTCTACATGCATGCCAATAGATGGACGTTTACAACAACGTTTGCCTCCAGAGGGTCATGACCTCCAGTCCAGGTTCTCCTGGAATTCATCACTTTCAGACTTGAGACTCATTTGGAATAGCAGTCCGACTTCCTCAAGTCCGTGTCGGCTCGACATTGTTAAAGTTCATAGCGTATTGTTCTCAGCACGGACGTGAATCTTGAATTCTGCTTTTAGTATTCAATAAAAAGTCATTTTTTAGTGTGAATGATGTCGGCACGACTTTCCCAGTTACGCCTTCGTTGTCAGTGGATGCTCATTTAAATGTTCCCATTGTGAAAATGTCTCCACACTAATTAAAAGCTGTGACTTGCTGTATTCAGTGTTTGAGTCGAGTTGTATAAAACATCCCCATCAATTATGAATTCACAGGAAAGGACTCTGTAGTGGACATCGAAAGAAAGCTATTGAGCTTGTTCTGATTTTCTGTGAAGCGCACTACAGGATGTTAATCTTTCTCTTTAGCGTAGCAGCTGTTTGCTATCAACTTGATGAGGATACGTGTGAAAGTAGCCTTTATGTCTCTTTGGATCATTAAGTGACCACAAAGATGGACTCATCAACACAGCTGTGACCAATCTCATCACTTAAAATTGGGGCTTTAGTTAAGAGCAATTTCTAACCAATAATAGCTGAATTTTGCTGCATTCCTCACCTACATTTCTACCCAAAACAGACAGATTTTACTCCCTGACACAGTCGAAGCTTTTAAAAACATTAGCTTGAATTTGTATGAGTGCTGGTTTTTAGAGAATGGATTGTGTTGCAGCTCGAGCTGGGTTCAGCGGGGGAAATCTTTATGAAATGACAGCGATATTATTACAATAGAGAGTTGTTAGTGGACGTGAGCCGAATCACAGTTTCTCAGTTTGGTCTTGCTCTAATGTGCTTAACGATTTCATCATTTTGTGTTAATTGTTCAGTAAAACTATCCTGTTACACCCTGCACTGCACTGGATGCTCAAACCAGAGGTGATGCACACTCACACCACACACACACACACACACACACACACACACACACACACACACTCACACTCCAGCTGACTTCTTTGTACCTCCTGCTGTTGTGTATGAAAATGAAAACGCTGTATGCATAATGGGCAACAAGGCCCTTGGGTGTCTCTCTCTCTCTACCTCGCTCCCCCCCCTCTCTCTCTCTTTCTCTCTCTCTCACTCTGTTTCAGCATTATATTTGCAAACGAAAGCAGTTGTTACTTTTCATATCTTTACTGCACAGATATCCATAAATTCCAGCTGAAAAAGTACATACCTAGCACCACTTACCATATGAATAGCCCCGCATTTAGCGTAAGTGATTCAAGTTAATGCAGTCTGGCACTCCATTAAATGGGAAGAGAATCTGATGCAATCTAAATTTCAAGGCCCGCTTGCCAGTTCTGGCTTCTCCTCCGATGACAAACTCTCTGCACATTTGCCTAGTTTAGCAGCAGTAAGCCCACATACTGCAGTCACCTTAGTCTGCCTTTCAGAGCGCCGAGCAATATCATAATTACTAACGGAGCCAACAGGGTGGTTGATGTGAGTCATGAAGTTGGAATTCCCTGTGACTTCTTAGCTGCAGACCGTCGGGTGTATACAGTAGTGCTCGTATTATGACAGGCTGCACTGAATTTATCCACGCAGTGTCCCAGTCTGAACGGATGTGTTCAGAAGCCCCTGCTAAACGAGCGCCGGGTCTACATTGGTCAAATTGTCACATGTGGTGTGTAGTAATTCAGTGGTGCACCTCAGTTTTGGTTTCCCACAATGCAAAGGTATAAAACCGGACTGATCTTGGTGCTGAATTGGTGCACAAATTGAAAGAAACATAGCTGAAGTCAATCTGATTAGCACTCAGAAGAACACCTTCTAAAAAGCTGCCTTGCCTGAGGAATATGGGATATATAGGGGTCCGAAGCTTCTCTCAGGGACCCTCAGATACACACCCCATAACATTTAGATCAAATGAGTTTCTCTCATGTTAGGATTTTCTGAAGTATGATTGACAAACCATTTTTCAAAGCTATGGGAAACAGATGTTGCAGGTGTTGTCTCTGGAGCAGAAGCTGCTGATTGAGCCTGGCAGGAGTCTCTGTGAGATCATGACTCTGCAGCTGCTTTGCTTTCACGAGACGGTGAGGCCTGCGTTCAGGACATATTGGCTTCACTTTGGTACTTTAGGGAAAACCATTGTCCAACTTTATGTCCGGCCCTGTGCTCCATCACTCCTAACACTGGGCCGCTGCAGCCAGAAATCCATGATTGAAGCAACGTATAAACAGTACAGTGCAGTGATTCAGGGTTTTCTCTCTCTCAATGCGCCGAGTCTCCTTGGACATGTACAAGCAGTAGGAATGGAGTTGAACCAAGCATTAAAAGACCCATATACAATTCTCTCTGCTTGCTGCAGCTCCTTGCTGCTTTCTCCACTACTTGCTTTGCAGAATGAAATGGCCAATAAAGCAACAGAAAAGAGAGAGAGAGAGAGAGAGAGAGAGAGAGAGAGAGAGAGAGAGAGAGAGAGAGAAACAGCTTTTGCTACAGGGTCCATTTAGCTGTTCTGCCCAAAACAACTTGAATGAGTGGCAAGTTACGATTTATGGACTTGGAAAGAGCTCATGAGGAGAGATTGAAGACAGCGTGAGACAGTAACACTCCACGTGAAGAGAAAACAAAAGGCTGGCGTGGACGAACACATGCTGCATTGTTTTCCTGAGTGAAGGACGCCTTCCACCGCCAGCAGAATGACGAGTGGAGGGACAGGTTTTGGCACGGCGCCGTTCACCTGCAGATCAAAACGTCTTCGTAGCCGAAGCGTGTCAGCAGCAGCCCGGGAACAGAAACGACAGACAGCAGACGTTTGCACGTGATCGCCCGTGAAGCCATGCCTGTGATGTGATCCCACCTGTCTGCCCATCCTCTCCAAAACCTGCGTGCAGCCCGCCGAAGAGGAGCTGAACTAATTCGGCCCGACGTGATCCCTGCTGATACGTTGTCAGGATGCGGCGGCCAAATCGGCCTGAGACACGTGCCACTCAGGCTGAGGATCATTAGAGGGCCCTCCGGGGGGGTTGGGGGGGGCTTATCGTGCATTTGTG